>NW_023339740.1:29130615-29136646 GCF_004916995.1 Morone saxatilis | reverse complement strand
TATTGTTGTTATTATTATTATAACTGTTCATCGTCCCCCATTGTTGTGGCTGTTGTCGTCCCCGTCGTCATCTTCATGTTCATCATCATCATCATCATCAGTCATTTCTATTATGGTTGTTGATGTGTGCATTTGTTTCTGTCTTTCTCTCTTTACCCCTCTACCCCCAACCCCCCCCTTGTAAACACAAATTGTTGGTACACTATAAGTGAGGATGTGATCTTAAAGGGTTCAAAAGGCCTTTTTCATTTGGTCTGGAGTTTAAGACCTTCACATGTCCTCTGGTTTGTGTGACAAAAAGAAAGGAACACATTGTGAGATGAAGGTAAAGAGCGAGACGTTGAGCACAAATATACTGATGAGGTGTGTGTTTTATACTTATGTGAGCATGAAATGTTGGCTTCTGTGTGCTGTTGAATGCATTCATAAATATGAATGAGTGCATGCTTGTGTGCACAGAGAGCAGCCAAGCAGCACTCGGGCACCTTGCCTGGTTCCCATCTGAAAGACGCCTCCAAACCTACACGACATACATCTGCATCTGTCCTCCCGTGTCTCAGGCTGAACCCACATACTGGAGCCCGTCTCCCACCCCCTGTATCATCTCCTCAACCTGTCTCTTTTACTGTGAGGTTTGTTCAGACGGCTGTTTAAAGTTGGAGACAGTGCAAACTTGTAGTAAACCCATCAAGCACCCAAACATTGCTATAAAGGAGTGATAATAAAGTTTTTTAAATGTTTCTTGTGTACCAATGTAGGCACTGACGGAGCATTTCTACTGCAGAGTTCAAAGGGTAAAAGTGATCCAACCGAGGTGTGTGAGTGTGCGGTCCATGTCTCTGCCGCTGCCAGGAGAAAGAATAAAAAGCTCCCTGTCTCATCGTTCCTCTGTGTCTCTGTGGTTTGTGGTTCGATGGCAATTAATCATCGCCGGCGTTCCGACAGACGGACCTGGAATTTACATAATATAATAGCTGGGCTATTGTCTGGGAGAGGTGGCGAGGGGGGGCTCTGCTGCCATCCCGAGGCGGCCCTCGACTTCCCATAGGACCGAGCCTGTGATAAACAGAGAAACCCTAAGAGCAGAATCTGCCCTCCAGATCTCAGGAGCTTTGGGATGTGTGTAACTATAGCAACATCACACAGCGCTTTGATTTGTGTGAATACTGTAAATTCACAAAACAGCCTCTTCCCTCTCAAAACAAGGATGACCTTTGTGTTTGTCTGCCGGGATTTGTGTTGTGTTTGTTGCAGCCTCTGTGTGTCCTTGTTAGTATTGTATTTGGCTTTGCAGTTCTGTAAATATTACTGGCTGCATTCTAGCACCCAGAGCTGGGAGGGTTTTGTGTTTTCAGCTCGCTGGTCGGTGCAGTTGGCGGCCGTCTCCACAGACCCTCCATTAACCCTCGCTCAGCTTGTGCTCTCTTCATTCAGGCCAAGCTGGAAAATGTCAAGCAGACATTATCATTCACAGCTGTGTGCAGATGAAGAAGTAGAATGTGATTTCCTTCATAAGAATAAAACTTAAAGTCCATCAACAATGTATGCCAAAAAAAAATCCAATTTCTTTGTATTTTTATATCAGTTGTGTCTTCCTGTAAAACAAAATGTGACACGCTTACATAAACATGAACTAACTGATTTCAACCAATAATATCCTGACATTCACCCGTCAATCAATCTTCAACTTTTAGCGACACAGCGAAGATTCATTATTTAACAGCATGGCTGGTCTCCATACGACGACGCTCTCCACTACAGCTCCAGAGCTCATTGTTAAAAAGTAGCTTTTAACTGACACCTTGCTTTTGCTTTCATTACACTGCCCCAATATTGGTAATGCGTCGGGAGCCCAGTATGGGTTCTGAATTTTGATTAAGCCGGCCCTAATGAGCTGTGACTGTTAATGAGCCAGCTGCACAAGTCTGCTTTTCTTCCTGTTGATTATTGGCTCACTTTTGTTTTGCTCCTTAAATTTCACATCACACTGGGACTGCACAGTTACTACAGTCACCGTTCATGCTATTGTTCTGCACGGTTTGCGGGTTTTTGGGGCTTTTATTGCAGATATGGACGACTGCAGTGGTGCAGGAGGTTTGAGACGTGCATCATAAAATCAGTGTGTGAGTTTGCAGATGTTACAGTAAAGCTTTTAAAGTGCCAACTTGTTAATTATAGCCTGCAAGCTTCCTGGTTCGCAGCTCTGGAACACTCGAGGGTAAAAACGCACGTGAGAAACATCAAATCCCGACTCGACTACAGGTTGTGACGGGAATGATTGATACTGTTTGAATCTGTCACAAACACATACACAGTCAGTAATCAGTAGCATGGAAGCTGTTGTTGTTGTATGGTATCTTTTTATAAGCAGTGTGTAATTACTGAAATTAAACAATTAGGGACACACTAGAAAGGAAGTGATGTGTGAATCATCAATGTACCCACTGACTGGTCTGGCCTAAATACTGTGTGATCATGGTGGGCCCCATTCTGGCCTCACGGTGGACCAAGTTTGACCACCACCAAGACGAGCAAACAACAACAACAACAACAACAAATGCTTGTTTTCTGAATGGAGTTTGGTTGATCAGAGCTGAAAACAGACACATATTTTACCTCTCTGGGTTGTAGCGTCTCTCTCTGCTCAACATTGTACAAACTCAAAGTTCAATATTTTTAACTCATGCAAAATGGAGAATGGGAAGAATTTTGAATGCTGCATCTTTGCATTGACTTTGTATGCAATCTACTCAATATACAAAACATGTTATTCACATTTGGTGGGAAGGTAGCATTAGTGAGCTGGGACTGAGACAGTGATCACAATAAGTGAGTCAGATTTGCCCTCAGAATGAAAAGTGTATAGATCCAGTCTAATGGTGCAATATTGAATTTGTGGAACAAACTGAATGTCACCTGTACTAAATGATAAACTTTAAAGGATAATAATATTTCTCATTAAACAGCCGTATCTTGTATCACACAGTGTCTGTGCATTGAGACGTTCTGAATGAGATCATTAGCTGACTGTTTAAAATGTAAAATACAACTGTGATCAATCAGGTGGGAGACTGCGTCTGATTGATGACATTTCAGCATTGTTGAACTCAATCTGAGCTCCTCCACTTCGGTGCAGTTTTATGATGAATAATAAAAGTGAGCAAAATGCTAATTCCATCCGAACGCCCAGGCAGACATATTTCCAACTCATGAAGCTCAACCTTTCATGTGTGTTTCAGCTTAAAGAACTCTTCTGCTCATCAGTGGAAACGAGGGGAATAAAATGTTTTCAGGGTCTCGTTTGTTAAATTGCTCGCTGTTTTAATCCAGTTTACTTCACCCAATTTAACATCCACATAAATATCTCAGTGAGAGTTTTAATTAGCTTATTCCACCTCGTGAGCCATTACGAGTCGATGTAACCCACTTATGTAACACCTTTTGTTTTATATGCACACGGGAGCAAAGAGCATATTTACTTTATATCTTTATCTTCTTCTCTGCAGTCTGATTGCTTTTAGGGACATCAGGACATCTGTCCACAAACCAAAGGAATCATCATTTAAACAGCTAATTACATTACAAAGAGCAGGGTTTATTATACAGAGTTTGTGGCAGGCTGTTTTACTTTTTACTTTCATTTGAATCCCTCAAATACTGTCTCCTTAACATATTCCCTTTCAATGTTTGTAAGAAAACATAATTTATACCACGGTCTGGGTGAATACTAGCTTCTGATTGGCTGCTGGATGTCCAAGGATGTCCTGGATGAACAAGATTCTCCACACACAACTAAAGGATTCCAGATCCAATAACAGAAGCCATGTTCTCTTTGGTTAAGGCTTTAAACGCTGTAAATGAATATTCAAAGTCTTATAGCAGCATAACTGAACAATAACATTTGCATAATAACCCAGAGGAACAACTTTTAAATAAATAACACCAACAAACATGAGTGTACCCCTGTTTGAGAATCACTGATATAGTGAACTGAAACTGTGTAAAAAAACTCAAATTAAAAACACTAACACTAACTGAAAGGTTATTATAACTAAAATAAAATGAAAATATTCAGGAAATGTCTTCAGTTTTTGTCAGTTTGGTCAAATATATCAACACAACAAACAAAAGAGTAGGAGAATTGAGGCTGACATTTAAAAAAAAACTAAACTGAAACGAACAAACCTTCATATATAATAAATATAAAACTATAATAACTCATCTCTTCTCGAGGGCCTTTCTCCAGTTTCACAGTATTTCACAATTTCTGTAACAAAGCAAACCAAAACTACTGTTTGACACAATTCAACACTTCGATCTGATTAAGTGTGATTACAAAGACACATCCTGCTTTTTCTATCATTACATCCAACCATAAAGCACCCTGCTGTAGTCTTCCCTGAAGGTTTGCTGCATCCCTTATTTTGGAGGATTTGTTTCATCATGTGGAACTCAGTCTCTCTCTCAGGACTTCCACTGCAGCTCTATTGAAAGAATTTCGGTACCCTCATTACGCTGTCTGGCTCTTTGAAGCAAATGGGATGGGGGTATTGTGTAAGACCTATTTTAGGAGACTTGCTCTCAAAAGTCCATTGTTAAAAATATCTGGCAATGCGAATGCAGCACACTGCGACGCGCTGTTCATGTGCAGGAAAACACAACGCTGTTAACGAACGCTGTTAACAAAGGTCTAGTTTAAGGGCTGTTGAAATAAGAAGATAACACTTTCACATTCAGCCGAACATTATTCCATTACTTTACGCTTTTTAACCATTACTTTTAGCTAACTATAGACCTTTTATGTGCAGAAAGAGACAGTTCTGAAGCAGCGGTGTTACCATCATCAGCCAAAACAGTGACATGACATATGAAACTCAACGCTGAAATAAACACTGAATTCTGGTAAAAAAAAACTACAATCATATTTAGAATAACTCACTTTATCTGTAATGTTCCTACGCCATGACGGACGCCCCTGCTTCGCACCGCTCTTGGCTCGTAAAAAGCAATTGTTAGTTTTTTACCATTATAGCATTTATTGTTGGCTCGAATCAACACCGTTTGTCAGAATACAAAAGTTAGTATTATGGATCACGTTAGCTGGGTATGCTAACATGTCCGCTCAGACAAAATACTATGTGAGTGAAAATGTTATTTGGCTAACGTTAGCTTCCCCAGCTAAAGTGATGCATGATACTAACTTTCATATTATGACAGTGTTGATTTTAGCCAACAATTTCTTATGTTAGCTAGCTAGCAGTTTGTCTGCATCAGCAAATAAGCTAACATAAGCTTGTTCCTTGTGCAGTTTTCACATTTTTACGCAGTAGGGTGACCATACAAGAACGAGTGAAATTCGGGCCTGGGGCGTGGGTGTGGTCACATGAACACATATTCGGGGTAAAGATTAATGAAGCAATGTCCTGACTGTATTTATACGATGCATGAACCATTATGCACAGGTGACGGATATGTTGCTCCTTCATGTTAGCTATTAATTATAACTGTTCATTTTCTGGTGAAACAGGACAGGATTCAGGACAACAGCTCATAATTTCGGACCGTCCCTAATTTTTCAGAACATCTGGTCACCCTGTTTAGACTATTTACAAGTGTGTTTTTAAAGGTTTTGGAGCCTCTGATGGTCGACATCGATGGTCGTGTATATATATATTTTTTATTCAAATCTTTATTATTTATTTCTTTCAAATTAGTTGAGCTAATCTTTCAGTTTACACCCTCCAGAAGTAGGCGTACCCGCTGGTCGGGACTCACCGCTGTAAAACACACTGAAAGATTTTTTAGTCAGAACACATTAATCTGTGCCCAGAGCAGTGGACTTAACAGTCCCGTCCTCCATCAGTTCTGAAACAACAAAGGTCATTAAGAAAGTCGACCATGCTTGCACTGCAGCCCTCGAAGCGTTTTTTCTTTTGCACAACACTGAACTTTCTGTGTGCAGTTAAAGTTTAGGGGTGTCAAACTCATTTCGCATGCTATCGTGGGGCCACAGTACGGCCCTAGGGAGATG
>NW_023339740.1:29118213-29130515 GCF_004916995.1 Morone saxatilis | reverse complement strand
CTCTCGCTGTGCTATTACAATTACTTACACCTGAACCTGATAGCCTTTCATTTGTAGCATGTCATTGGTTTCCACTGCTTGGACACGGTGAATCTCATCCTGGTTGTTCGCTGTCCTGGCTTTTGTGGTCTGTCTGTCTCTTGTGTGAATATGCTTGCTCGTGTCATGCTCATGTCGTGGCTGTCTTTCTGGTGCTCTCCTTGCCTGCTGTGTGATCTGTCTCTGCTGTCTGTCTGTCTCGATTGCTGCCTGATCTGTCTGATCGATGTACTTCCTGATCTGTCTTGCTCTGGTCTGGTCGTGGTCTATTATATTCTATATCTGTCTGTTCTGTCTGTCTGTTTCTGTCTGCTTTCGATGTTCCTAGTATCTCTGTCTGACATGCTCTGCTGTATGTTACTGTCTGAGTGCTGTCTGATCTGTCGTGCTCGAAGATGAGAGATTCTGTCATAGCCTGTCTGATACTGTCGCTGTCTCTCCTGTCTGCCTGCTGGTCTGTCTCTCTGTCTGTCTGCCTGTCTGTACTCGTTCTGTTGCCTGTCTGTCTGTTCTGCTGTCTGTGTGTGTCTGATTCTGTGCTCCTGTCTGTTATGTCTCTCTCTTGTCTTGTCTCTCTGTCTGTCTGTCTCTTGTCTGTCTCTCTGTCTGTCTGTCTGTCTCTCTGTCTGTCTGTCTCTCAATGTCTGTCTCTCTCATGTCTCTCCTGTCGTCGTCTTCTGTCTGTCTGTGCTGTGCCTCCTAGTCGTGCCTGCCTGCTCTGTTGTTCGTGGCCTGCTGTCTGTCTCTATGCTTTCATCTTTCTGCTGTCTTGTTTCTGTTCTGCGACTTGTCTGGCTCATCATCTGATCTGCCATGTCTGTCTATCTGTCTGTCTGTCTCGTCTCTCTGTATCCCTGCCTCTGTCTGATCTGCCTGCCTGTCCTGTTTCTCTGTCTGTCTTGTCTGTCTGCTCTCTGTCTGCTGTCTGTCTGTCTCTCTCTCTGTCTGTCTCCATCGTGTTCTTTGTCTGGTTCTCTCATGTCTGTCTCTCTGTTTCTCGCGTGTCTATCCCATGTCTCTGTCGTGCTCTAGCGTGCCGCTGAGAGATCGTGTTTCTGGCTGTCATGTCTGATATCTTCTCATGGCTCAGTGTCTGCCTGCGCTGTTGTCTTGCCTGGTCTTGTCCTGTCTGTATCTAGTCTGTCTGTCTTCTCTCTGATTGTCTGTCTCTCTGTCCACATAGCACATCATCTTACATGCTCATTTCGTCATGTTTCTGTTCTCATCCTGTCATGTCTGGTCATCTACTGCTGTCTCCTCTGTTCGTCTGTCTTACGCTCTGTCTGTTTCTGCATGTCCTGCCTGCATCTGTCTCTCTGTCTGTCTGTCTGCTGCTGTCTGTACTGGCTGCCTGTCTGTATCTCTCTGGTCTGCTGCCTGTCTGAGTCTCTCTCTAATGGCCTGTTGTCTGCCTGTCTGTCTCTTCTCTCTCTCGTCTGTCTGTCTGTCTGTCTCTCTCTCTCCTGTCTGATCTGACTGTCTGTCCTCTGTGTTGTCTGCTCGTGTCTGCGATGCCTGATCTGCCTGTCTTGCTACTGTTGTTCCTGTCATGTCCTGACTCTGCTATCATTTCTGTTTTTTCTGTAGGATATGAACTAGTAGATTCAAGTGTGCTCTAGGGATTAGTACACGTAGTAGCATACATACGACGGATTTGGGAGTCGTCAGGTAATATTTCTTGTCGCAATATATAGCTATCGAAGTGCTGATTAGATTATAGTATTGCGCGTGCGAGAAATAATCTTTAACTATTATACTTTAGAACGTAAAGGTCAATAGATCTAAGCTTATGTTCAAAGTGTTATTTACATCATACCACATGACAATTAACAATAATATTATTTACCCCACTATATAATCCACTTTACTACGTATATATACTAACGACTACTGTATAAATACATTTTATAACATACTATAATTATATATACCGATAATTTAATGAACCGTATATAGATATCATAGTCAGATTTATAACATATTACATTATATTGAATACTTTATAACGTTTAATAACCCTATCATCAACATTATGAAGATGTATGGACGTTAATATGATATACCCCACTGATTTATTACATGATATAGATAATTATACGCATGATAATCCTCACGATTATACTATCTATATTGACTGAGACGTGCTATTAGATTGTCTAGAGATAATGTCTCTAACGTATATAATATATATACGGCTGTGGGTCATGAGGCAGCGGGTCGTCCGCCAATCAGAAGCTTGTTCTGAAGACAGAAACAAGAAAAAAAATTGCTACCCGTGAATCGGCGCTGCTTCGTCTGAGTGAAGTATGATCGATATAGACTTTCTGTTCGGTGGGCCTTTGCATCGCCTGTGATGAGTTGTTGTGAAGAGTGAATGGTTCTGTAGTGTAAAAGAAGCGTTTGAGTGGTCGGAAGACTAGAACGGACCAGGTTCCTTTACCAAAATATTAACCATATAATAAATTTATTAGATTATTCACTCTGATTAGTATATGTAATATTTATAACTGATTAGTGCATAGGTTGCAAGTAATAGTGAAGGACTGTACTAAGTAGATGTGAGAATTGGACTAGGGTTTGTGTTACACGGCAGATTATAACGTATATAAATGGATATATATTACGGATGGAATTTTACTGCGAGCCGCTATTGTCGCCCGGCCGGTGATGCATGTATGACAGGTGTGCAACCCGAAACCCGAGTGCGGTTGGCAGAGGACCGGTCGCACAAGAAGGCCTGACCCCGGTTGGTCGCCGGTATGTATCTTGTTGCCGCGCAGCTAACTTAAGGTTATACGCTGTTGTTTGGTATGACTCGACGACCAGCCAGCCCGACCGCGCCCCTTCGGGTCGGCGCCCGGCGGCGTGTCGGCACAGCATAGCCTGACCTGTGGTGGTTCGCAGCCTCTCTGTGGTTTTGTTTCCATAAGCCGGTTGCTCGACTGAAAGTGCGTGTGCTTTTTTATCCATTACGGTCGGTGACACTGTAGAGGATTTATTGTCCACCAAGACCAGAGCTGTGGTTGTTGAAACACGGTAAACAGAACGGTTTCTTGAGTTTTATCTCTGCTTTTCGTGGTCCGACTTCTGAATGAAGTTAGATGAGCATAGAGTCGGATAGGTTGACATGTGCGTTCTCGACTCTGACTCCCCACTGCCCAGACCCTCCCGTCATCCACCCGTTAGAAAAATCCCTCCGCTCCCTCACCTCATCGACCACCTACGCCAAAAGGGCTTAATAAAAGATATTAGATATATCGTAGGTCCTCCTCCCTTCCTCGCTGCTGGTCCACTTTACGTAACAACCACGCCCTTTGGCCAAGTAACCGGTCTGGCCCCCCTTCAATCCACGGATATGACTAATGATCTCTTTCTGTCACTAACCAATGTGCAACCTGCTGTAGTATTTGAGAGTTCTGGGGGTGTAGTGGCGTATGTTGTGGTTTGCTTACCTCGTCTCTTTATCTCATTATTGTACAGTGTTTATAATGTCACTACTTGATCTTCTTCATACTCCTTAGTTCTTCATACTGTCTGTTATAGCTGCTATACTGTTTGTTCTCTATCCACTTTGCTGCTGTAATATTGGAATTTCCCCATTGTGGGACTATTAAAGGTATATATTATATTATCTTATCTTAAACAGAATCCTCAGGCACAAACACTCACAGATGAACTTGGATATACACACACCTCTATCTGGACACACTTTTAACACAGCAGTTTGAGGTCGTGGGATTTCCCAGCAGGAGTCATTTGGAGATGCAATTCAATTTAATATTCTGGGAAAATATTATATTCAACAGTCTGCGGGGTTTGAGAATCAACCCTCTGAAACTTCACCTGGGTGCAATTTCGACCCACTGAGTCCCCAAACAGGCAGGAATTTAAAAACCCCTGCAAACACTAATCTCTCTCCGTCTCCTCTCACTCTGCTGTCTTTCTCATTCTGCAGGGTTGTTTCTTCTTCTCCTCCTCTCCTCTTTTACTTCTCCTCCGGGTACCTTCACACCATCTCTCGCTCTCCTCCCTGACGTCACTAAATGGCTCGTGTGTTCTAACCACTGATGTGTTCTTTCATTACTTTCAATCAAAGTGCTCACGCCCATGGATGCATTAAGAAGAGGGGGATGCAGCGTTGGGGCCGGGCTCCGTTCATTCAGTCAGAGGCAGGTTAGAAGATCTGAAGTGGAGAAAAACACAGATTTATTTCTTTTTCAAGAACAAAATACACAAGTAAACAACGTATGGCTTCGCTTCTGAAACGTCTTGGTGGGATTTGAAGGTTCACTTCCTGGCTGACTTGTGCCTTGCCTTCTTCAACGAGCTTAGGCTGGGATCCATTGTACCTGGATCTTGGACAAAAAGAACTCTGACACGGAAAATTGCAACTGGAATGTCATTCAAGTCAGAATTTGAAGTCAGAAAGAACTGAAGCACTGAAGAATGAAACTCTCATTAATCAACGTGTTGTAGTGACTCCATTCAGTTCATTTGTCCTCAATATTAATCAGTCCCTCTAGGATTGTTTTTATATCACAGTCCGTCAGTCACGTTAAGCCTGTTTCTTCTTTATTCATCATTTCATGTGGTTACTTCCTGTTTTATTTTGTACTTACCGCTCCCTCTCGTTTCAGATCCATTCATTTCCTGCCTTTGTGTGTTATATATTCCCTGTGTTACTTCCCTTCAATACCAAAGTGTTCCAGCTGCTACCTGGTGTCGTCTGTGTGCCCATTAGGACCTGTTTGATTGTATTTATTGGAGTACTTGTGTGTCGGGTTGTGCATTTGACTTCTGTTTCCTGGTCCAGTCATGAAACATTTTTTGTTGTGGGAGAAAGTGAAAATTGTAAAAGTTGTTGGTTTTGTATAATTCACTAAAAATTGAAGGCGGTTTGTTCTGGTGAGAATAAAATCTCTAGGAGTTTGTTGATGTGGCTCACCGTTTGTAGGACTCTTGTGTAGGGTTGGGTTGTGTAGAAGTGGTCAAGTGGTGGTGACTGGACAAAACTGTAAGAATGTTTGGGGATTGGTTGAATTTGTGAAATTAAACAATTTCCTGGAGGGACTGATCAGGAGATTTTAACTGGTAAACCAGTGCCTTCAAACTTCCCTGTTTTTGCTGAAACATGTATCACTGACAGAAACAGTCTGCAGTCAGCAGAAAATGAAGCACTGTATTTGGATTAAAGAGCAGCGAACGTTCAGGACGATCCAGATCAAACCACAGTGAGTGCTGTTGCCCCAAGAGGAGAGGAAGAGATCTGGGATAACTCGGATGCGAGGCTGCTCCTGGCTAATGTCCAAAAAATCAGACTGCAGAATTATTTCCTGTTTATATTTATATAAATAACTATATATATTGCTTTATTTCATATCATATGCTATTCTAAAGTAAATGAAATGTTCTTTTTTCTGTGTGTGTAGCATGAAGAGACTTTAACTGTGTGTTGTATAATAAATATATTTCCTTGGTCCTTTGAAGAGAGCCGAGGTGAAGTGAGGAGTAATTCTCTGTGGGTTTATTTCACATTACACATTTTATCCAGCGGCAGATTAACGCTGCTTTAACGGTTAGACAGATAGATCGGCAGTGATAATCATGTGCACTTTCAACCATCTGATAGACATCTCTGTGGGGAAAACGCTGTCTCAGACGCAGGGGATTCTTCTTCTGCGTTCGCCCACTAAAGCTCCTCCCTAGATCTTTGTTGTTTGTCTTTAAATCTCTTTCTACCTGTTTCTCCTTTTCTATCCCTTCATTTGTAGGAAAGGAAATACGAAATGAGGCTTCTCAGTCAGGGTCTTGCTTATAAAATGAATAGCTGTGTCCTCCTCATGCATGTTTATTATGTTTATCTCCAGCACAGATCATATTTTCACACACAGATGACGTGCTGAGAGAGGAGGTGCACAGAGGCAGGTGTGTAAATAATTTCCGTGCAGTGTGGTGGTACGTGGGAACATAAAGGCACAAACAGACATTTACAATGAAGAGACAGACGCATGCAAACACCCCCGACATCCCCCCTGCAGCGCACTCTGAAAGCAAATGTGAAAAACAACTCCTCCAGATCTGAAGACACATAAACACAGAAAATGAAAGGAGGGATTTATTGCTGGTCCGAGCTCAATCAGCTGTTCTTTTTCTGCTTTATTCACACTTATGTGATTCATAAAAGTGCTCTAGGCTTCTAAATATGACGCTGTAGGTGTCCCTGTAGCTCTGGGCTCCACAGTAAACTTTCAAAATAAAGCTTTGGGTTGTTAACGTGAAACTAGGGAATCACATTTATCATTCAGAGTTCATCCTACAAACACAGAGAAAGAATAAAACAACATACAGAGTTATTTACATTCACATATAGAGGAAATAAGTGAACAGTCATCTTCTGAATCTGTGTCTGGTTGAATGTAAACGGCAGCAACGAGACAGAGCTGATAATCTGGTTTCATCTTTACCTAAAAACAAACAGCGTCCATACAGTCGGACTGTTTGTGCACCAAACATCATCACTGTAAACACAGTCGCCTCCTCGTCCTGCACTCTGTCGGAGAGGAACACGGTCTGCCTGGCGAGGATCCAGGACGCTGATGAAGCCGGTTTCAGTAAAGATGTGGACACAACAGTCTCTGATTTTGTCCTCATATATCTGCCGTCTGTCCAATGTTACTGTAAACTAATTCCATGGTTTGTGTTTATTAATCCACCTTTTACTACGAGACCCACGAGAAGACAGCAAAACCGCAGGGTTTGATTCTGCCTTCCTGTTTACAGTCTGGCTGTAAACTAATTGTTCATTATTAAGAAGGTTCGGTCAGAACTCAGTGTGTATGAATTATTAAAGGATTTCGCAATTATTACCGTGTTCCACAAAGTGTCACAAGTAATATTCTAACTACATTTTTGAAAAAATGAGCTGTTTTAAGAAGCGTAATGGCAAAGGATTCATTTCCACCCATTCAGTTGGAGAACTCTGATTCCTCTATATCACATATCATCAATCCCTGGCTCACACTTGGGACTATTAATATCATTCCTAGACACCATTGTGAGGGGGAAGACAGCCCTCACAGACCTGTCTTGTTCATTAACTAACCTGGTAGGAAGTTGGCAGCACTCACTGAACTGTCATTCCTCGTCTTGTGGATTATTAAAGCCACAGATCTTTTCTTTTACTGTCCGTCATTGATCAGGAAAGTAAAGACAATCAGAAACTTGCTTTTTTAAAATTGTTTGATGTTCAGTGCTGCAGACTGGTTGGTCAAAGCTCAGCGGAGGGGAGTCGTGTACAAACACCCACTGACTCATCCGTCACTCCTTTTCCACAAACTAAAGACAGAAGCAGACACACACCTGCTCACACACACACAAACACACACCTGACTCATCCTTTTGCCTTGCAGCCCTCCTCAAGTACAGAAATAAAAATTCAATTAAAATGCCAGGAGTGCCGCGTGCCGTGGAATCACACACATTCATTACTGCCACAATCTGCCAGGCAAGGACGCGGTGGGGGAGGGGGGTGGTGGACGGGTGGGTGAGGGGGTCTGTGTTCGTCTTTCCCACCACCGAGAATCACTCTGAGCTGATAATAGCTGAAAGAAAGAGAGAAGGCGACGGGGAGAGGAAACAGAGAAAGAGAAATTAAGAGGCCAAAGTCATAACAGTGATAATGGAGCCTTTGATTGTGACGATAATTCGGTTATAATTACAGGAGACAATATGCTGTGTGTGTGTGTGTGTGTGTGTGTGTGTGTGAGGGAGACAGACGGGAATATATAAGGAGTGAAAACTAAAACAAGTGACAGCAAGAGGAAGCAAAAGAGTCGAGGTTACAGAGAGCGCAGAGGTAGACTAACAGTTCTACGTGTACAGGAGACATTGTGTGCAAAAGCATTCATCAAACAACTAAAGATAACAAGAGACTTTTCTCAGTATGGACATCAACATACTTATATACAGTCCTTATTCGCTCGCTTCACAGGCAATGAGTTTTTTGTTAAATTCCTAAAATAAGGTCTGTTTAATAAAGTCCAGGTGAACTTTAACTTTATTACCACTGGAGGCCTACAGCGTCATATTGTGAAGTTACTGACTGTATTTGACCAGTTGGGAGTGAGAAATGAGTGGATTTAGATACATCATGAGTCTGAAAGTGTTATAGCAGTTCTTGTTCTTTTAATCAGGAATTAACAGATTTACACTGATGGAGTTAGTTGTGTTGTATTATATTTGAGACTATTTTTTTATTCAGAAGTCTTCAAACTAAGTTGGACCTCAAATATTTGTCTCAGAAAGTTGTCTGGAACCACACATTTCTCCTGCCTCTGGCATCGTTATCTAACCGACAGTGACACATTGACCAGATGTGGGTTCCTTCTCCACCATTAAGTCAGCTCAGCTGGTCGTCCTGCCTCCCCCAGCTTCATGACTTTGTGACATTACCTTGGTTCAGATGTTTCTGCTGACTCACACACCTGCTCTCCCCCACATCGCCGAGCCTCGTCTCTGCTGCCAGCCTCGCCGTCCCACTCCGCAGGACGTTCACCGAGACACGAGGCCCGTCACGAACACAAATGACTCATCGTATCCATGGCTCATTGACTTCTTACTGTTTTATATTTTTTATTTTTGTGTTCAGTTCAGTGGGTTTGCTTGTTTCAGTTTTTATTGTTTAAAAATGTTTCGTTTCTATTAGTTTGAGTTTTCTTTTATTATAATACGGACAGAGTTTATCAGAATAGTTCTTATAAAACAAACATTGACTCACGCATTAAATAAACACCTACTCATGCTTGTGTTGACAAATTTAACCAAATTCACAAATACTGGAAACATTTCCTGTATATTTGTATTCATTTTAATAAATATATTTCTGAGCACACAATATTGTTTATTTTATTTCAGTTAATTAAAATGTTTCAACACATAGTTTTGGTTAAATTAGTAATAGAAATAACTTTTGTGTGGCTCTTTGAGTTCTTGTCTGCAGCACAAAAATGTCGATTTGTATTATTGTGCAGTTTTTCATTTAAAAGCTACAAAATAAAACATATGTTTTTAAACTGGCATTTCATCTAAACCTGAATATAAACCTCACTGAATTTTTAAGGCAAGGCTACTTTGGCCTTTGATAAATACACATTTATTGGGGCACCAAGGCCAAAACTACCAACAGTATACAGTATATAGTGTATAAAAAACTAACTCAACATTAATACAGCAGTAAAATACAACATTAATGCAGCATTTATTTTCTTTGGCAACAAACAGAACACAAAGTTGTCATTAACCCAGCTCCACAAATAAATAGCCTGCACCTGCACAAGTAAACAAGAGAACAGGGATCCATACCTGAGCCTGCCACGAGCGCTCCCAACTAACTTTACGCATTGTGCATAAAATTCCCACGAAGATTACAAACAATACAATTTTTTAGGATTTGTAGGAGAAATCTGGTGCTACTGTTGATGTCTGGTGTGATCACAGAAAATAGAAAACTTTTTTGCTTCGTATTTAATTCAATGAGGAAATCTTTTATTTTAAAGGCACAACAGCCAGTTCAGAACAGGGTAACTGGCTGTGTGGGTAGTTAAAGTCTCTCTCTTTGAATCTCTGCCTGAACTCGATTTGGGTCCAAATGTGCCGCTAGGTCAGGCTTACTCGGACAGAAGGAGATTTATTTGTTAATATTTTATTAATAATGCATGTGGCTGTGTTTTGATAATAATTTGTATGATATTTTATGTGTACAATGTAGTTTACTTTTATTTGTAATAAACAAACAATAAACAAATACAAATTTAAACAGGAATTTAGCTTCAAGCCGCCCAAAACTGATTCGCACAGAATTGCTCTATTTCACGGCACTGGCCTTGTATATCACAGTGTCAATAAACTAAAACGTAACGATCATCATAGCCCTTCCTCATTCTGAAACCTCTGGAAAATCACTTTTTTCCAACTCACCCAGCTAGTTTCAACCCACACAAACCACACGTTTTTTTGTGTCTTTCGGGTGAATTTACTGCTTTAGTTCAGTGTCAGTCCTCTACCAGCAAGAGAAGCTATTTCAGACATAAAATACGTCCTGAAACCTTCTGGGATGCGACAGTATTCCTCCATTAAACATCCTATCATTGGATGTTCTCCTGAACCTCCCCCGAGTGTTAACTGACATTGATTCTGCTGCTTCAGAAAAAGATTGCGGGGACGGTTTGTTTCCACTGTTTTGATGCTCATCAGAGGAGCAGGTGATGTTACATTTGTCGGGGCTGTTACAGACCACTTCCTCCCAGATAGAAACATTCACTTCAGGTTGAATTTGATGCCGAATGATTCATCATATCACCTCGCCCTTTAACAGCAATAAACCGCTGATAAAAGCCTCAGAGATCACGACGAAGACTTCCATTGAACTTTACAAACTCTGTCTTCTCCCTCCATCAGCCGTCAGAAATTCACTTCATTAATTTGTCAGAGGTGAAGAAAGGAGCTGATTTGCACACATCTGCACTTCTATCAAGGCTGCATCTGTGTGGAGTTGGACGCAGCACTGTGGGATCTGGTGACAAGCTTTTAGAAGAACGGTGACACGTCCAGGCCTCGTAAGCTCAAAGCCCGGTCCGACCTCCGCATCAGTCGACTCACCATGATCATCAGCAGCAGCCAGCCGCCAGATGGAAGCAGCATTTGAAATTCAAACAACCGTCTAAAAATACGTCCTCTTTGCTTCGCTCCGGTGGATCTCTGGGGCCTTCGCAGTATCACACAACGTCTGTGTACAGACGCGGAGAAAGACGGGAGGGGTGAGGTTTGTATTTCCTGTTTGCCACTAACTTTGAATCATGGGATGTAAAGAGGATCAGTTAACAGATCGCTTTGATGGTTTGACAACCAAAGAAGAAAAGCAGAGGGAGAAGCTGCAGCTCTGACAGATGTGTTCCTGCAGTCTCCTGGCAACTAAACAAAACTACAACAGGAAGAAAAACATTAAAATGATCTAATATGGTAATTGTAGGTACTTCCTGTCTACATTTAAAAAATTAAATAAAAATGTCTTTCACAAACTGGACCGATTTGGTACTACAACATACTATAACATGGTGCTTCAATATAACAGACTCCGCCAGAAGAGGAGCTGCTCCCTCTGTAGATAAAAACATCTCATTCTAAGGTAACGAATACACACTCAGTCATATTTTCAGGTGAATATTATGTTCCCTTTCTGACCACTGGACCTTTAACTGCATCTCCCGATCATGTCATTAAGTTCTTGTTGTTGCCTGCATGCACCTGTCACCTCCATCCCGTCCAGCTCACGACATAATGTTAGTAATATAATAATGTTTTTTCCTGCTAATATGTTCTGTGATATTTTGTCTTTGTTTTAATGTAGAATATGTATTTCGGCTCTAAGTTTGACATTTAATTTACATCAGATTCCTCAATTAATGTGTTGCCCCTAATAAACACGCAAATAAAGCAACAAGAATTTCATTAAATTATATTTTACACTCTGTCTGTTATTTGTTCATTTATATTCCAAATATGTTCTTCCTGAGCTCGACACTATTTCATTTGTCATTGTCATTTCTGTCCCTCTTTGTTGCCGTCTCACCTCCCTCCCTTCACGCTGTCTGTCCTGCAGTCTGTTTATGCTGTTGCACACAGAGGTTGATGTAGGTATGCATCATCTCGGCCACCTGTCACTTCTCTGTTTGTCCGTTTGGTGCCGGTTTGCATCAGACTTGTCACCAATCAATGGGCCAATTACGGCGGCCTGACCTGAAGGACCGTCTGATGATTGAGGAGAGGGAGGTGAGTTGACTCATGGCTGATGGGGCTCATCCTACACTGTGGGGTTAACAAGGTCACTCTGAAAATGTCATTGAGAAACACTGAATGTGACAATAAACAGATGCATCCACAAAACAAATGAATGTTTAACATGCAGAGTAAAGAAAGGGTATTCATGACAAAAGACACACATTTACAAAATAAAATGCAATGTCCTTTTATTTGAAAATGATTAACTGAAATATTAAAAATATCCTTTACAGCACTTCAGTGTACAATATAATAGTTTCTAACACTAGGGGGTCTCTCACATATGTATCATCATCCACACATATCATGTGTCTCACAATAAGAAAAGAGGAAGTCAGCTTCTCCCGGTTAGGATTCCTTCAGTGTTCATGGTTCAGGAGGTTTCTACCGGGAGCCGAATTATCCACAGAGGTCTCCTCCTCTCCAAA
>NW_023339740.1:29110499-29118113 GCF_004916995.1 Morone saxatilis | reverse complement strand
GCAGTTAGCTACTTTTAGCAACAAGTCCATCAGGGAACTCAATTCAATTCAATTTAATTTTATTTGCATAGCGCCAATTCATAACAGAAGTTATGACACACAAATAGAGCAGGTCTTTATTGATTATTATTAAATCCTCTTGGTACTTCTGAAAACTTAAATAAAGATGAATCTTTCAGTAACGGTACTCAGTACAGTCTGTCAGTAGTAATTAGCTGTAGAACGTAGCAGAAAATCCTTACTGACCGAGCACAGCAGCAGACAACGTGGTCTTGATGATGGGCAGCGAGGCATCATATGCCTCGTGCAGAACATGGACCTGACGGTTCTTCAGCAGGTTCTTGGTCAGGATGCTCTGCAGACTCTCCAGGATCCTGACCCACTTCCTCTTCTCCACTTCGCTCTCCGCCAGCACCAGCAGAGACACCGAGGAGAGCTGCGAGATCAGCTGTGACGAGGTCACCTGATCACAGCAACAACAAAGGTCAGAAAGTGTTCTTTCCAGATAAGAGGACACTTAGCAGAGTAATAGCAACATGGGGTGCTGCATGTGATGAACTTATTGCTTATTAACACTGCATCATGTACACTACAGGCCAAAAGTCTGGAAGCAACTTCAAGTTTCTGTTTACAATACCTTTCTTAAAAACCAGTATGAATTATTTGAATTTTGGGATGTGTTTACTGCATGATCAGACTTTCACTGATATGCACCATTTTCCTTAATTTACCTTTAGGTATACATTGATGTTACATTGTAATGATGTAACATTGCTGAATAAATGTTAACAAAAGAAAAGAAGGGCTTAGCTTTAGGGTTGAGATGATTTGCAAGAGTCACAAGTTCAGTGCAAAAGTAAAAAACTAATCACAGTTTGCATTACTCAATTCAGATCTTTGACTTTTAAAAGTTTGCATACAAAACTCCCAATAAATCTCAACTGTGTAAAGAAACAAGAGTACAGATTTCTACATTGAGGAGAGAAGGATACACTGAAAGAGAAATTGCAAAACGCCTAATGGTGTTCAACATAGGAGTTCACTACACCCTTAAGAGACTAGAAGAAACTGTAAGTTATGATGATAGAAAAAGGTCTGGAAGAAAGAGGGTTACTACAAAAGCAGAGGATGAACATATCATTGTCACCAGTAAGAGAGATCGCCGAAAAACAGCACCACAAATAAGGTAGGAAATCAACATGACAAGGTCAAAACCCATATCTCTGACAACTGTGAAAAGACATTTGAGAAAAACCACTACTTTATCCAAAGAACAAGAAAAAAAAGATGAGAGATGAACGGGCTGACTGACTGGAAACAAGTTCTCTGGACCGGGGAAAGCCGGTTTTAACTATTTGGTTCAAATCGCAGTCTATGTCCGCAGACAAACTGGTAAACATCTCAAAGCTCCATGCATAACACCCACAATAAAGCATGGAGGTGGTAATGGGGATATTTTGCAGGTGATAGAGTAGGTTTCATGAAGAAGGAACAGTACCACTCCATCCTCCAGCATCATGCAGTTCCATCTGGACTAAGACTTGTGGGTCGAAAGTTTGTTTTGCAGCAAGATAATGACCCTAAGCATTCTTCCAAGCTCTGTCAGGGTTACCTAGACAAAAAAGAAGAGGAAGGTGTTCTTTGAAAGATGGTTGGCCCCCTTAGTCTCCAGACCTCTCTCCAACTGAGCTTGTGTGGGACATTGGATCGACCAGTAAGAAAATAACCCTAACTTAAGAAAGCTTGGAATGCGGGGCGCAAGGTTAGCTCAGTTTGTAGAGCTGGCGACCCATATACAGTATTGCTGCAGCGGCCCGGGTTCGAATCCGGCCTGTGGCCCTTTGCTGCGTGTCATCCCCTCTCTCTCTACCCACCTTTCCTGTCGATCTTCAGCTGTCTTACCCAATAAAGCCATGAAAAGGCCCAAAAAAATAACAAAAAAGAAAGCTTGGAATGCAATTCCCGGCACATACCTTAAAAAAACTTGCGGAACGAATGCCTTGTATATGCCATGTTGTTGTTAAAGAGGAGGAGGTCACTTTGAAGAAAGCAAAGTCTAAGCAAGAAAAACCCAAATACCTGATAATTATAGTAAAAATGTATTCTGATAAGTGACTCTTTAATCATGTTTATTTGGTTGCAAAGTATACCAATGAAACACTGATCTTTTCTTGTACAAATTTGAGCTTGCTTCCAAACTTTTGGCCTGTAGCGTAGCTCTGGCAGGTTGTGAGCTTTGCTTTAGTTTCCCCCATAAGCACATTCAGTTGTCACAGTCGTTCCTGTCTGGCCTGCTGCTGCTCAGGGCAGGCTGCCCCTCCGGAGAGAGAAGACACAGCAGGAATGAAGGCAACTGCAGGGTTCGCTGAATTGACTAGCTACTACCAAGGCAAAGAAGTGCTTGGTGTGTGTGGGGGGGGGCAGACCAGCCTGTGGACACCTGTTAGGAGTGACGGTGACAGCCAAATAGGTCGGTGTGTTTACCTGAGAAACTACATCTAACAAACTGCTGTATCAGCAGCACCACTGACTGTTTGTTTTACCAACCCAAACACAACCAGAGCTGCACACAATACAGCCTCTGTTCTTGACTCTGTTAACTCAACAGCTCCAGAGGAGGAAGAAGTGATGGGTGAGCCATTCAGGCTTTCGTCATACAGGGCTTGGTTTCATCCAAACTGGGTTGGAAAAAATGACAGAAGCAGTCAGAGGTCAGACAGTGAGTGGTGAGTGGGGTTTCCTACCCTGAAGATGCAGGGGATGTCCTTCCTGGTGGCGTGGATCACATCTGACGCCAAGACAGAGCTGACGGAAAACTCCTCATCTCTGTAACACAAACAACATTGTTTCCAGTATCGATATATGACAATGTAGACAGTGTATTAAACTGAAAACTCTAATTCCACTGTTGAGAAAAACCTCAAATCTGGTTGGACCTTCTCAAAACTACCCAACTAAAGACTTTCTGAATCCTTTCAGAACTACCCTAACCTTTTTAAATCTAGGGGAACCTTCTCACTATTAAACTACCCACATTTTCTTAAAGCTTCTTGAACCTTTTCAAAAGACCAACAAAAACTTCTCAAGACTATCTCTACATTGTCAATACCGTCTCAACCCAAACCATTAACCACTTAAACCTTCTCAAAACTACCTAAGTCCTCTCAACACTATCTGACTCTTCAAAACTACCTAGATCTTTACAGAAGTACCCTAACCTTTCTGGAACTACAGTAACTTTCTTAAAACTTCTAGAACCATGTCAACAGACCACCACTATCCAAATTGTTTCAAACTATCCACATTTTCTTAAAACTACCTGAAACCTCCTCAAATCTTATGATCATAAATCTTCCCTGACCTCCACAAATCCTCTCATGATAACCAGAACCAAGAATTTCTGAGACTGCCTCTGACTCCCTGTGAGCTGACACACAGGTTCACAGTTACCTGAGATCCAACACCAGACTAGCCACCACCCCTGGCTGGGTGGACTTTCCCTCTGGGACGTCGTAGAGAAACAGTTTACAATCGGAGACCACGGCGAACGCTCGCTGCCAGCCCTTCTTCACACCGCTGGGCTTTGGGATCTGACAGAAAGACAGCAACATGTGAATACAGTACTGTGGAACTACAGCACAACTACTGCATCAGCACTGCATCTGTACTCCGTCACTTACCCTGACGTAGCCCTTGTAGGCGGTGCCGATGCCCCTCTGGACGTCGATGCCCTGCGGCCTCTTGGCCTGCTCTGCTGGAATTGGACAGACCAGGGGGGCGTGGTCTTTACAGGAAACGTGGCAGATGAAGGAACACACTGAAGAAAGACAGTCAGACAGTCTTTATAAGAACAATCATAGAGTGTTTAAGAACACAAATAATGTTAATAATGTGAGTACTTTATTATTTGTGTCATATTACTTACCGTTTATTCTACATCAAAGTTCCCATGAAGTCATAATCAGTCTTTGTATCACATCTATCTACTAATGCTGCGTCCAATCAAACGCTTTCCCCCTTCTGACGCCGCCGGAGCACAGTGTTTCTGAAGGCTGTTACAGACACCTACCGTATAGATACATTAGCTAGCTCAGCTTTCTAACTGTATTCAGTGATTTTGGTGAAACTGGACCAGATTTTATGGGGAAAATATTTCCTGGTTTTCCCTCTGACGTCCTCCGGCTGCTCAGCTTCGACTCTCTGTGATTTACAGAGTTACCGGACGGACAGATAGCTTTAGCTAAAGTAGCTAACCCCTAATTAACTGCTGCTAACTGTATCTGCCGCTAGCGGTCGACAGAACCGGGCTCAGCAGCCGGACCGGGATCGAACACAGCCTCCGAGACCAACAGGGAATAACGGTACAGTGCCGAGGTCAGTTACAGAGTTTCTGATGGACAGATAGCCAACTGCTAACTGCCATTAACTCTATCAGCCGTGCAGCTAACCTAACTGACTCATCCGTGGGATAACCAGCTTCATACTTCATTCCCTGTTGGTCTTGGAGATCTTGATCCTGTGTCTCACTGTCTCAAAGATTGTTACCTGGAGGCTAACACTAAGCTGTGTGTATGTGGTTGCGTACCTTCACAGCCGTATCCCTGCCTGATGAGTCCCACCATCAGGGAGGTGCAGTGGGTGCACTGGGTTGGACTGGAGAACGTCTTGATACTCAGCTGGTGAGCTTTGGGCTGTGAACGACAGAATTAATGAAAGTGATTCTTGTTTTACTGTTTATATCTGATTCATTATCACAGGTAAGGTCACACCTGGGGACACAGTAGCGTACCTTTGGTGTGGTCAGTGCTGAGCTCTGGTATGTGGGGGAGGGGCTCGGTGGGACTGATGTTGCTTTAACTTCCTGTTGACACAAACAGGTGGTTGACTGAGGTCAGGTAAAGGAACATATACAACCTACAGACCTCCAGTGTGTGAGACTGACCTCATGTTCGGAGGCGGTCGATGGCGATGGGGGCGTGGTCTCTTTCTCGGGGGGGGAGTCTATGTCTGTGGTCTGCAGGTCAAAGAAAGAAGAAACATTAACGTGTTCTGAATGTGAACAGCAGTCATTTTAATCTGCGTTAGGCTAATTTTTAGGGTTCCCACTTCCTTTAAGAGATCTCATTCTGACATTTTCCAGGAGCATTTGATAATTCAGGACAGCACTTGTTCACCTCATCATCATGTGACCTGGGCTTATTATGTGATTGGTTGCCCACTGATGCCCGACCAATCACATGAGTGAATGTGATTGGCATAGTGAATGAGCCCAGGTCACATGATGATGATTTTACTTGATTGTACGAAAGTTAAACCTAGTCTAAACCGACAGACAGACAGACAGACAGACAGACATAGACAGACACACAGACTCACTCTGAAGGTTAGGTCAGGAGCCAGAGGAGACGTGTTGAAATATTCAAAGATGGAGTCCTGGAAGTCTGGAAGTTTAAGACCTGCAGACACAAACAGGTTCATGTGTGTAATGACAGAAAGGGGGGACGGCTCATGTACAGGATGTGGATTAACAGAGGACCATGGGTTGAACCCTGAGGGACTCCAGGACCTGGTCTCACCTTTGTCAGAGCGGAAGCGACTCTCCTCCATTTCCTTCTTCAGACTTTCCATCTGCTCCGCCATCTCCCTGCTCCTCTCTTCCGACTCCTTCAGCTTACTGCAGACAGACAGACAAGTGAGAACAGAGACAGACTGTAAGGAGAGACAGACAGGTAATGGTTTGTCTCTGTGTGACCTCTGACCTCTCCAGGTTGATGTTGGTGGCCTTGACTTTGCGCAGCTCCTCCTGAACCAGCTGTTTGGCTCTGATCTCAGCGTCCAGGGCCGACTGCAGCTCCAGACGAGCCGACATGTCTAACTTCTGACTGCGACGCACCTTCCACAGGGGGTCCTGGGGGGGGGGAGAGAAACGGGAGACAGACATTTGAATAATGAGGATCACAGATGTCTGGCTCTACAGCAGAGCAGATAACCATGGCAACAACATGGATCCATTCAGGTGCTTTCAGACAGCGGGTTTCCTCCACAGTCGCCATTGTTCTCAGCATAAACGCAGTGGCAGCGACAACGAGAGCGAGAATTCAAAGTTTACGATAGTTCAACTGTTTAAACTCACCGCTGTTGCTCGCTGAGTTGCCATTGGCGACCACACTGCTGTCTGAAAGCACCTTTACACTGAAGGTTACCCCTCATAGACGATAACAGATGGATCAGTCAGCCAATCAGAGCAGCCCATGAACACACAACGTTATACCTCCTGATGATGTCAGTGCTGGGTCATAATATGACATCACCCCTTCCTGATCCTGGAAAACCTGGGTGCTCTCAAGGACTGTTGGGAGCCAAACTACCTTCTTACCTAAAAGGACGTTGGGCCACTTCCGTCTCAAGAACCACAAGAACTCCTTCAAGAATTACTGGAAACTCACAAGATCCTTGAACCTCCCTGGACAATCAATCAAATCCCTTTGGATCCAACTGAAATCCTAACAAGAACATGCAAACTCCTTCAAGGATGACTTGAAGCTCTAAAGAACCCATGGAGGACGTTCCACCAGTACCAGTACCTAAAGGACCCCTTAAATGTCTTTTAAAGGATTTTTATCACCCTGCAATTCTACAAGATCAATCAAGCTACCTTGATACCTGGTACTCTCTTAAGGTCCCCTGGAATTTAACACCCATGAACCTAAATGGAGTCCTTAAACTACATCAAGGAGCCCTTGACTGCCACAACATCCCCACGTCACTATTAGGAACCCTAAAAAACCTGGAACTACCTCAAGAACCCTGTGAAACCCTTCCAACACCCAGTTCCCCCAAAAGACTACTGCAATTCTCCAAACCCCTGGAATTTCTTCAAGGACTCTGAGGACCCTGAAACTCCCTCACTTGTAACTCCATAAAATCACTGACTTTCTTCAAAATCCTACTGATGGACCACCAGAACTTCAGGACCCAGAACCCCTGAAAGTCCTTGAAGCCCACTGGTTTATTATGAGTGACAGACATGCAAGCCAACAGCCATGCAAGCTTCCCCATCCAAAAAGATCCCTGATTGGCTGGAAGCATTGACTGACACACTCACCCTCCTGTCTCCACCAATAGGAGGCCAGGGCTTCTTAGGGGGCGTGGACACTCCTGACTCATGCTGAGACAGCAGATTAAAAGAAATATCAACACACGCCAACACAGACAGTACAGACAACAGTAAAGACACTAAAACAGAGAAAGTACAGACACTAAAACACAGAAAGTACAGACAGAACAGACAATAAAACACAGACAGTACAAACACAACTACAGACTACTGTATAGTACAACTGTGTCAGTCTGTGTTCTGGTTGCAGTACTGACTGACTGACTGTCAGTGGACGACAGCTGAACAGGTGAAACAATACACAGTGGGCGGGGCTATATACACTTCCTTCTTCTCTTTCACAATAAAAGCCTGCCATTTAGTTTTATGTCACAACCAACAAGGTAACACTGTGTGAAGTGTTCCAGGTTCTCTGGGTTTTTAAGGTCTGTGGAATACTGGTGTTGGTACTGGGTCCTGACCTGGTTCCATACTGGTCCTATGTGTGTGTGTGTGTG
>NW_023339740.1:29099075-29110399 GCF_004916995.1 Morone saxatilis | reverse complement strand
ATCTTTCATTAATATTATAATTCGGAGAGCGTGGAATTCACGACTGTACCACAGTCCTTTTTAAGTGGCTGTTAATTTAAACCCTTCTTAAAAAGCCCACTCTCGAGCCAGGGGTTTAGCCAACTATAGACATTTTTCGTAACTCCCTTCTCTCTATAGATTTCTAGAAAAAATAGTCGCCCAAACAGTTGTGTGACTTTTTAACATAGATTAATTTATTTGAAGGATTTTCAGGTCAGGATTTATGAGTTCTCCTGCCATGGTCGTGCTTGAATACCAATGGCTAAAATCACTGATGATTAATTTGTTATTATTATTATTAGTTAGTTATAAGTATTTTATTGTCAGTTTCTGTTGTTACTGTTGTCGCTGCTCGCTGCGCCCCAATCGTTGCTGGCTGTCATCGTCATCGTCCTGTATTCATTGATGTCATCGATCGTTAATTATGTAGTTGTTGCTACTGTTGTCGCTTGTACATCTGCCTGTTTTCTCTCTCTCCCCTCTCTCTCTAAAGTCTTTCTCATTCTCTTCTAAGTCTCTCTCTCTCCTCTTCTCTCTCGTCTCTCTCGTCTCTCTCGTCTCTCTCTCTCGTCTCTCTCTCTCTCTCTCCTCTCTCCCCCCGCAACTGGTCAAGACAGAATACCACCCACCTAAGAGCCGAAGGTCTGTCCTATACGTTTCTGCCTGTTAAAAGGCAGTTTTTTCGTTGCCCCTGTTCCAAGGTCTTGCTCATGGTGGTACGTTGGGTCTCTGTAATGTTAAAAGGATTCGGTCTAGACCTGCTCTATTTGAAAGTGTCCTGAGATAACTTCTGTTATGAATTGGTGCTAATACAAATAAAATTGAATTGAATTGAATTGAATTGAATTGGATGAGTGTGAGTGTTAATATGTGTATTACATGTGTATTACTGCTAAGTACCGTGATGGATTACTACGTGTGGACCTGCTGACTCTGCGTCAGTAAGTTTGAGGATGTCTTCCTGAAGAAATGGTCAAGTTTCGTCGCTGAGATGGTGCTCGCCAATCCACTCCATCCACCAGCAGCATACATCCACTAGGCTACTGGTTATATAACTGGTTATATATTTCTTATATACTTTATAACGTTATATATTGTTATATACCGGTTGTATACTGTTATATCACTGGTTATACTGCAGCAGCTGGTTACCGTGTGTGTGTGTGTGTGTTGTGTGTGGTGTGTGTGTTGGAGGAAGTGGCTCTTCCTCACCAGCTGTGTCTCTGAGAATGTAGTTATGATCCTGTTGAGCCTCAAGTCCTTACTGTACAGAAACTGAGTTCTCTCTCTGTTAAACCATGGCAACCAGTCAGACTATTGACCTCCTTCTCAGTGTTTTTATTTTAATGTTAATATCTTTAATGTTTAGTTTATTACTTAAGAATTTAAATGTGTTTTTTGTCTCACAGAGACATTAAACCAGACACGTCCTGCTGGACGTCAATGGTCACATCCCGCTCGCTGACTTTTGGATCCCTGTCTCCGTATGATGGAGGACGGCACGGTAAAACAAACACTCTGTTCAATTGTTAAATTTACTGCGTGTAAATTAATACCTTTAATGCCGTCTCACTGCACGGTATCAGCCCAAAATAAACAGATTTTACTAATCATAATATAGAAACAGATCCAAAATATCCATCGATGATGAATTAAGACTTTGTCTGTCTTTCTGTGAGACAACGAGCAAACCACTTTTAAAACGCTTTTCTCCAGTGGAGTTTGGTTGATCAGTCAGAGCTCTCCACTGACAGCAGTCTATAATGTGTGGTGGTCCCTGGGTGGCAAGGGGGGGGTGCAGTCCTCCGTGGCAGTGGCACTCCGACTACATCTCCCCAGAGATCTGCAAAGGCCATGGAGGGGATGGATGCGGCCGCGTACGGACCGGAGTGTGACTGGTGGTCTCTGGGGTCTGCATGTACGAGATGCTGTACGGAGAAAAGCGTTCTACGCTGAGGTCCCTGGTGAAACCTATGGCAAGATCATGAACCAGCCGAGTCAGAACCAAGACTTTAGTAGATCCAGAACTGGTTCTGTGAGAGGGAACAAATCTGTCTCAGGTCCTCATGATGGTTTTGCAGGTCTTCCTGGTTCTCCAGACTCTCGCCCTACTTTCTCTTTTCTAAATCTGAACCTCAAGTCTCAGTGACCAACCACCACCTGTTCCTGCCTCTCCATTTCTGGTCTGTCCCTGTCCTGGCCTCTTTACACTACTTTCCTCTCAAAGTTTTTACGCCAGACGCGCCAGGGTCTTCTCCTCAAAAGCAACGAGAGTAAGCCACAATAGTGCTTAAGGTTTACATTGCACCCATCAAATCTAAAATCCTGAATTTGATTGTCTTGTATGATTGAGTTCCTCTTTAAACCTACATGATAAAAGTCTGACAGACATAGGGTTGTCCTTCCTTGTGTGGTTGTCTTCAGGAGCCGGTTCCAGTTTCCCGTTACCCATGTGTCCGACGTCTCCGAGGATGCCAAAGATCTGATCCAGCGCCCTGCTGTGCTCGAGGGAGCGACGACTGGGCTGATGGAATCTCTGATCTCAAGAGCCACCCGTTCTTCAGCGGGATCAGACTGGGACAACATCCGTCCGCAGAGGCCCCCTACATCCCGACGTGTCTTCGCCACCGACACCTCAACTTCGACGTCGACGAACGACGTCCTCAAAGAACCGTTGAGGACCGTCCATCACGTACTGGTCGTAAACCAGGTACAGATGTTTCCAGTATAAACCCAGTCCTTGACGGAATATTTCTCCTGCAGGAGATTCAGCCCTCCAGGTCTTCACACTGGTTTCACAGGTCAGCACCTCCCCCTTTCGCGGCTTCAACCTACACCACCGACAGCCTGCTTCGGCCGACAGCGCTCCGTCAGCCGGTCAGGGATTCGGTCTGCGGCAGGAGAAAGAAGGGGGAGGGAGGTGGAGGAGGAGGAGGTAGAAGCGTTTGAAAGGAGGATCCGCCGACTGGAGCAGGAAAACAGGAGCTGAACCGCAAACTGCTAGGGTGAGATAAAATACCACAGTAGATAACTGAAAACTGTAAATAAGCTGTATTACTGGATGAATAAACTTTCTGACCCCTGTCGTCTGACCCTGTCGTCTGTCCTCTGTAGATCACCCAGGCCCTGCAGGCCCAGCTAGAGGAGGGACTACTGACTCCCGTGACAAAGAATCAAGAAGCTGAATGAGGAGATCGACGCTTTAAAAAGAAACTGGCAGGTCAGAGACTAGTAGTAGTAATAATGCCTATTAGTATGATAGTAGTAATAATGCCTATTAGTATGAGTAGTAGTAATAAATGCCCGGTAGTATCAGTAGTAGTAATAATGCCTATTAGTAGTCAGTTATAGTAATAATGCCGGTGTATCAGTAGTAGTTAATAATGCCTATTAGTATCAGTAGTAGTATAATGCCGGTAGTATCAGTATAGTGAATAATGCCGGTAGTATCAGTAGTAGTAATAATGCCTATTAGTATCAGTAGTTAGTAATAATGCCGGTAGTATCAATAGTAGTTAAATAATTGCCGGTAGTATCAGTAAGTAGTAATAATGCTATAAAAAAAAAAAAAAAAAAAAAAAAAAAAAAAAAAAAAAAAAAAGTATCAGTAGTAGTAATAATGCCGGTAGTATCAGTAGTATAATAATGCCAGTAAGAATGATTACTATTGGTTTAGGCCCTGCCCCTGTCGCTGTGTAGACTCTTGATTATGGCTGCGAGCACCAAGGCTGGAAGAGCGTCACTCTAAGACAGGAACTATGACGAGCTGCCGCCTCCAAACTGAAGCCTGCCGGAGTAGAAGGTCTGGTAAGACGCCTGAGACAGGGGCAGAAAGACGAAGCGTCCACAAAGTACGTCACCAAATCTGGGTCCCTTCTCTAACTGCAGAATCAAAACCAATAAAAAGGTCTTATATTAACCTGCAGAATCTAAGACCTTAATTTTCATCAATCTTTCTCAGAACCATCCAATGATCCACTCTGAGTTCCAATCCATTAAGAACAGATCCGGGTGTATTTAGCCATCTGTCAGGGTACTACCTGTTGTTATTAAGGTGGTTGCAAACGCTGGCTGTCACATTCTGAACTACACCGCTGTGCAGGGCACTCGGATTCATATGTACGTGTGTGGTGTGTGTGTTGGATGATAATGTGTGTTATGGTATGTATGATTGTATATACTATATATATATACCGATAATAGCAAATCCTGGCTGGCTTGGACCTGTTATTTATTGATTTAATTTTGTTATTTTAAATTCTATTTTTTATCGTTTTTTTGTCCTGTGAGCAGCAGCCTGGCCGACTCTCTGGAGCGCCTGAGAGTCAAAGACAAGGAGCTGAAGGAGGGCGCACTCTCAGAGGAAGCTTGGCCCTGCAGGAGCTTCTCGGACCTGAGTCTGAGAGGATGGACCGACCTTCGCCGCTCCTCAAACAGCGTCTGACCCGCCACGGCCTCCGGACAAAGAGTGAAGGAGGTGGACGCCCTCCCTCCAGAAGTATGGACGCATGAGACAGGAGATCAGAAAGACAGGAGAAGAACCGCAAGGAGGTAAGACTGTCCATATACTATAAAGACCAGGTGGTTCTCCATTATAAAACTGTGGCTCGTGGGGATCGTTACTGAAAGCTAGTACGTACGGCCAATAAGCCAAGTTTTGCGTGCGCCAAAAAAATATCAGACTTATAAAACCCTGCGTACGCACACCTGTAAGCAATCTTTGCTTTATAATCACAGAGTCCTACAAATGCTGCGCAGCCTGAATCAGGCTTCACGGTTCCCGCCCTGCTACACGGCCCTTTGTTGAACCATAAGATATGTTCATGCAAACAACCTCGGAGAATGCGATCTGATATAATAACAGACTCAGATGCAGTATTATCGTCTTGCGCGAAAGAATAGCAGAAGGACGGAGAAAAGCAAAAAAGCGAAATAAAACAGGCGTTCACGGAGGTTGAAGTGGAGACACTTGTGGGGTGGTGGAGGCCCGAAAAGCAGTTTGCTTGTTCGGCATTAACGGGCGGACTGGGGATTCACTTAACAAGAAAAGCAGAGTGAGTGGCCAACAATGTTGCTGCAGCATTTTCGTGAAACTCTCGTCAGTGGCACGCGGACGCCGCACAGTCCCAAGAATTAAAAAGAGAAGTGTGTCTTTGATCTCTGATTCGTTAAGTAATGTTCTTGTTTAACAGAACCCCCTTTTTTAATGCCCTGATTTGGTCATGAAAAGGGGTCACGTACGCACCTTTAGCCCCGTTTTGTGCGGACGCAACGGTTATAAATGAGACCCCAGGAGACGCAGTGAAAAGCTCCAGAAAATACTGTTCAAATAAAGACGGTGTTAACTCAAAGTCCTCTAACTGTTTTCAGAGCTTTCAACCACAGCTCAGTCTTTGCTCATTGATATACAGGGAGGATGACCATGAGCTGTGGCTGAAAGCTCTACAGAAGCATGCCCCTCAGTGGCCCTTGAGTTATTTTTCCAAACTTAATGAAATCTGCTCAGTATGAAATATTGGTGACCAAAGTCATCCTCACTCAAGTTCTACTTACCATCTTCCTTCTGAGCTTTCAACCACGTCTCGCCGACTTTATCAGCAGCCTGATTACTGTCTGAGCAAAACTGTCAGATGTGGTTGAAAGTTCCAGAAGCTGGTAGAAAGACCTTGAGTCAGGATTGTTTGTTTGATCAGAAATAATAATGAAAGCGTTAAAATGTCAGTTTTTAACAGGACGAGATTGTTCAATTCTTATTAATCCTGTGTTAACAAGCTGTAGTTCCTCCTGTTGGCCACAAGAGGGCGACAAACACCATCACATATTAAACTGCAGTCAGTGCTGACTCATACAGCAGTATATCTATATATCTATATCTATCAATCAGCCTTATCAATCAGCCTTATCAATCAGCCTTATCAATCAGCTTTATCAATCAGCCTTATCAATCAGCTCTATCAATCAGCTCTATCAATCAGCTCTATCTATGACAACCACAAGTTGTTTTCTTTTTAAAAAAACACAACTTCCTCTTTAATCTGATGCTGTGAAGGTTTTTAGACCAGTAGCATTAAAACTGTTGGACAAACTTCAGTTTTATACTGATTTTATAAAGATTTGTTGTATCTGCCAGTAAACTGAACCTCCGTTGAAGACATCACTGTGGTGATTTTTACCATTTTCTGATGTTTTACAGACCAACTATCAACACAATTAATCAATACAGTAATTGATGATCCTCAGGTCACATAAACGTTCCTGTTGTCACAAACTGCACACCACCTTAAAACTGTGTGTTTTTATTCTGAATTTCAGATCAGTATGCTGGAAATATATCCCATAATTTACTCTGTTCACTTTGTAATAATGTCAGTGACCCCTGGGGGGCACCACAGACACAGAATTATCAGTCTGACAGGAAGTAGGGCAGAGCTTTAGAATAACAGCATTGTGTGTCTCTCAGCTGGAGGCTCAGCTGGACGATGCTAAGGCGGAGGCGTCGAAGGAGAGGAAGCTGAAGGAGCACAGCGAGGTTTACTCTAAACAGCTGGAGACTGAGCTGGAGAGCCTGAAGGTCAGAGGTCACACACAAACTCTCTCTCATAGGAATCAGCGGTGGGGTGACTGTGGTTCTGGTTCTGGTCCCAGTCTCAGCAGGGTCGGGGATCATCGGCTGGGGGAGTAGAGTCCCAGCAGGAGCTGTCCCGTCTGAAGGCGGAGCTCGATAAGAAGGTCCTGTTCTACGAGGAGGAGCTACTGAGGAGAGACTCCACCCACTCCTCCGAGATCAAGAACCTCCGCAAAGACCTGCACGAATCCGAGGGGGCCCAGCTCACCGCCAACAAGGAGCTCCTGCAGCTCCGAGACAAGCTGGACAAGGCCAAGAGGGACAGGTGAGTCCTGGACCAGCTCAAACTAGTGGCACAGGTGAGTCCTGGACAGGTCGAACTAGAGAGACAGTTGAACCTGAACCAGGTTTTGTTGTGTCCCTGCAGACAGATGGAGATGGATGAAGCGGTTTCAGCTTTGAAGGAGAAACATGAACGAGAGAAAAATCTACTGACAGAAGAAAACCGCAAACTGACGGCTGAAACTGACAAGGTATTACAGGTCCCTGGAGGCTTCGGTCTGGAGGCTTCGGTCTGGAGGTCTCGGTCTGCCTCTGGAGGTTTTAGACTTGTAGTTCAGGAAGCAGTGTTTTTGTTTCCTGTAAAAACAGGCAGTAGGGTCTAGTCACAGATAATTGTTTGTCATCAGAAACTCTGTAACTGACCTCGGGTCTCGGAGGCTGTGTTCGATCCCGGTTCGGCTGCTGAGCCCAGTTCTGTCGCCCGCTAACGGCAGATACAGTTAGCAGCAGTTAATTAGGGGTTAGCTACTTTAGCTAAAGCTACCTGTCCGTCCGGTAACTCTGTAAATCACAGAGAGTTGAAGCTGAGCATCCGGAGGACGTCAGAGGGAAAACCAGGAAATATTTTCTCCATAAAATCTGGTCCAGTTTCACCAAAGTCACTGAATACAGTTAGAAAGCTGAGCTAGCTAATGTAGCTATACGGTAGGTGTCTGTTGCGGCCCTCAGAAACACTCCGCTCTGGCGGCGTCAGAAGGGGGAAAGCGTTTGATTGGACGCAGCATTAGTATACGCCCCCGAGTGCAGGATGAGTCATCAAATACTTTTATTATCAGTAAATTCTGAAATACCTTTTAAGAACACCTGAAACAGGACTTCCTGTCCCTGTTGGACAGAAACTGGTGGACAGGAGACGTATAAAGACAGAGGAGATAAACATACTGAAACATCACCACGTCATCTTGCTCCTTATTTGTATGAACCTCCTGGCTTGTTGTAGTTCTCCGCTGACCTTTGCAGGATGCACAGGAACATGTGGAGCACATTTCAAGGTCACTCTCTAATTCTAATAATGAATCCACACAGTGGGTTTAATAATGTGTGTGATGCTCTTCTGGTACTCTTAAAAAGCCATTTCTTGTTCTGTGATAGTTTTATTTTGGAGACTTTATATGTACATCCTGTTTGCATTGATGGACATTATTATTCATCACTTTACTCCGTCTGTAGAAGTCCGCATTTGGGCAAAGCTGACACTAACTCCATCAGGCTGTAGCAAAACCAAACTACACACACACACACACAGTAACACACAGTAACACACACACAGCACTCCTCCATCTGTTTGCTTTACATTAACTGTTAATCCTTCCTCCTCGTCCTCCTCAGATCTCCGCTCTCTTTAACTGAATCCACAGACGCACTGGAGGCAGTCGCGCTGTCCACCTGAGGGCCAGCCAAGTTTTAAATACCGCTCTAAGTGATTTTAAAAATGGAAAGAACATCTGGATACGGCTCCGGGCTGCGTCACCACTATAAATCTGCTTCAGTGTGTGTGTACATGGGTGAACAGGTGCCAGAAGACATTAAATAACTGACTTTACAACACTGAAGCTCAGAAATGTCTCGCTGTTAGCTGAGAATGCTAAAGAAGCAGCAGTTAGGACAATATTGTGCTGCCACTCTGCCCAGTGTGTCCATCGGCTCTGTGAACGGAGGCTCTGAAGCATGAAATAGACGTGTCATTCAACCTTTCTATCATGAGCAAAGCGTGCTCATGTGCAGGCCTGTTTGTGCTTGTACAACATAAAAACTGTTCTTCTACACTATGTTTAATGTGTGCTGAACAACAGTCACTGAGGCTGTTTTCATCCTGCGTTACTGTGTAACTGACAGATTTAAATACAGAACATTTAATAAAGGGAAACTGCTTATGAAACTATTTAATTGAGCTGCGGCCAGTAAAGCCAGCTGTGGTCATACATAGAACAGTGGTGGCTTTTTGCCGGATTTGTCTCAGTTTGTCATTTCAGGCTGAGTCCGTGGTAGCTAACATTAGTGTTAGCGACAGTTAGCTTCTTTTAGCAACAAGTCCATCTAGAAACTGTAAATCACCTCGGTACCGCTGTTGTCAAACTGTCCTCTGTCTGTCTCGGAGGTTGTGTTCACTGGGAGGCTGCTGAGCCCCGTTCAGTTGCACACTAACGGCAGCTACATTAGCAGTTAGCAGCCAGGCAAAACCAGTCGATCCAGTTTCAGCCAAATCACGAATACAGTTGTGTGTTTGTAGAGTGATAATAAAGTGATAACCTCTTAGATGAACATGCTGAACAGCATCTGTCGAGAGAATAAAGAAAATACTGCCCTTTAGTGAAAGACATTTCCTTAATACCTTGTCTGAAGTGAACCTGAAGTCAAGACGTAGATTTGATGTGAGAGAGATGTTTTACAGTTTCTGTGCCTGAATGAGTCTGAGTCTGAATGAGTCATTTTATCAATGAGAGTCTTCATCATCATCGCTCAACCAATTATTTGTTTGAATATTTTAGTGCGTCCGAGCTGAACAAGGTTCTTTTCAGTCACTATGTGGGAAAAATCAGCTGTCAAAATGTGATGGAAAACCACAAAGTTGCTTTTTGGAAAGAAAACACTTTTCCAATAATAAATGATGAAGTCTTTCTACCTGAATGCACAAACGCTCTTCAGGAGCTGTTGTCCTTTGAAAGTACCTGAAGGAGCTGTGTTGAATGTGGTTTTAATTTGAAGGAACACTGCACGCCGACGCTCCCAGTGGTTTGAGACAGAAGCTATCAATCATTCAACCTTGGTTTCATTTGTTTATGGTAATTACAGCGAGGTATCAGTCGGTGTGACACTGATTAATTGATGATTAAAAATGCAACATATAGCACATTAAGATTAATTTCAGATCAATTAAGCATCAGGGTGAATATTACAGGATGTTTTCTGGGGTCAACGGTTTAATGTGACCATCAAACACACGCTTACACGATGCATCTATAGATAATGTAGCACATTAGCACATTGTGATTGACTGTACTGAGCATGTGTAGCTCTCAACAGAGATTTTCCATAAAAACTTTATACGTATTTCAGCTTTTTACAGACGCTGTGATGTTTGCCGTATTTAGTGGAATCCATTCTTCCATCCACCCATGCAATGTTTCCTGTGCCACTGGCTGTAACACAAGCGCACGATAGATCCGTTGAACATGGGGGTCCATGTTTAACAGTCGGTGAGGAGTTTGTTTGATGAGTTGCTGCTGCTTTTTTCTTCAAACCTCCCGTTGGTGATTGAGTTTTCTAGACCTCCACAGTTCCCTAAACTGCCTTCTCTAAATTACATTTCACACTGTGGAAACTGCGAGCTGACAACGCTTTGCTGTCTTCTTGTAGTCCTTCAGTAACTTTCATTTTCGTACAGAGCTGCTGTATGGCCCATGGTTGCTGAGTGTTCACACAGAGTCTATTGAGGGTTGAAACTGGCACCAGTTGATGTTTACTAGTCACAACTGTTGACTTGCCTCAGGCCCGATGAGCTGATGAAGGTCTGAGACTTTATTTTGTTCAATTTATGGAATAAAATGAAACAATACTTGAATGTTTGCTGCAAATACTGTGTTTTATATTCCATACTGAGGCTGTTTGCATCTTTTCAATGAAAATAAATCACCAAAACTTGTTATTGGTCAACGGGTGGACAAACTTTCACATACTCGAAATGCTTTAATATTTAATAATCCAGATATTCCAGTTCAGACTTTCCTTGGGTGTGAGAGAGAGAATTAGAAGAGATAAAACCCCAGCTGCCACGCCCATCTTTGGACCGTTTGTGTACATTAGTACACTGGGGGACGCCTTGTATTGACTTGACTAATGTCTGTTTTATAGGCGACATCACAGCGGCACCATTACAATCATGCAAGCCAATGACGAGGAAACCTAAACACATTTTTTATGACGCTCGTATATCTTCATAAAACACTCAGCGACGGCTTACAAGGTCGTAAAAGAAGAGAGGCGGGAAAGTAAATGACAATCGAGGAGCTTTTAAAGGTTTATTAAAATGAAAATGGACTTCCCGCCGTGCCGCTGTGAGATTACAGTGTGTGTTTGCAGGGATCCTGTTAGGTTGCTGTGATTCACCCATTAAGCTTATGGATCTGAGCTATACAGTGACGGCTTGTGTCTGTTAGTATAAATCCCATCATGCTTCAGGAAGCCTCGCCCACGTACTCACCGTGTGGACGTTCAGATGTGTGTGTTTTACAGACTGAATAGAAGCAGATGGGTTTGTGAACAGGTATGACAAATGTAGCATGTCTGCATGCGTGTGGGAGGAAATAATGTGTTCATACAACCTCTGAGAGATAAGTGACATTACACTGATGTGTTTGTGCATGTGGGTGTAAGTTTTACACACAGTCAGGAGTGT
>NW_023339740.1:29095040-29099052 GCF_004916995.1 Morone saxatilis | reverse complement strand
GTGGAGCAGTTATGTTTTTATAGACATTATTTTCTGTACAGTATTTACAGTAAGCTCAATATGAAGGTCAACATTATTATTCACACATATACATTCATACTGTAGTGTAACCATGCATTCTTTGGAGGGACGTGTCCCTGGCAATATGAAGCAGAAATGATGTTAAATATGTCTTTAATAACTCCTGTTTTGAGCGCCGTCTCTCGTTCTTTCCTGTTTATTTTAATTTTATTGCTTGTTAAGGAAAATATTAAATGTGAGTCTCCCGTGACTTCAGTGTGGTCACGTTCTCTCTCAGCGACTATGTCTAAAAAGACACCGGTGACGGTGTCATTTTCCCCCATTAGAAACAATCCTATTTGTTACTACTGTAGAATTCTAATTGTTAGGTCTCTTTTAAAAGCAACCAAACCCCAAACACCTACAGTACATTACAGGAATTAAAACTAACTGCAGTTACAACAGTGGAATACAAAACTGAGTTTGTGTTTCTTCAAATGTTCATATTACAGCATAGTGGTGCTAGAGGAGAAGTCAAAGGATCACCAAAGTAGGACATTTTACTGCAATCCTTTGAATAATCATTGAGATATTTCAGTCTGGACCAAGTGGCGGACCATTGCTACAGCCACGCCGCTATAAGCGTGGGAAGTATTTTTACAGTGAGCCAGCTGAGAGAGAGAAAGGAGGACAAAGGAGGAAGGTCATTCATCATCAGCCACAAACTGTCCTTCAGAGATCAACTCAACCTCTGCAGGTTGTGAAACGCACTTAATAGCTCTCACAATTTCAACACGTAATTCATATCCTCTACACTCGGATTCAGTCTCACTACTGCTCCCCGACAGCAGAACAAAACCTCTTTACAAAATGTTTTTCTGTCTTTATCTTCCTCCCGTAACCTCCGGCGCTGCTTTGTGTGACCTTCCCTTGACCTTTTGTTGGTTAGTTGTAATTCTGGTGATCTTGTGAGAAATGAGAGCTCTCTCATCATGCACATTTTCAGCTGTGGTTCATAACAGCTCCAGATAAATGTCTGCAAATGTACATTCAACCACACGAGAGGGAAAACAGTGGAAATATCTTCAGATAATATATATAGAGACTCAGCCAGAACGATAAACGTAGGGGGTAGAGCGTTACCTATAGCATCATATTTTGAGTTAGAGGACCAATGACATGGGGGTTGGTTGTTCCGACAGACTCACAGAGCTGCTGACTGTATAAGATACCATCGTCCAAAGTTTGAGTGTCTCAAGGCTTTTCCTTCAATATGTTAATAACCTCAAGATGACTATTTTGGTTATCACTGACTGTATTTTGAACAGTATTTATCTGCATTGTGCTTTCCTCGGTCAGTGTGGAGGCTGCGGATGTTGTCCATTCTGTGATGGAATAAAAACACCGCAGGGTCACTTTTTTTTTTTATGTTCTCTTATGCAGAAAACAGAACATAAATGTGCCTGCTCCATAGAATATTAAGTGAGGCAGCTGGTAGGCAGCAGAAGAAAATGGGATTTGAACAACACTCAAACAGCGAATCCTTCAATCTGTTTGTGATTTACAAATGATCATCACTGAACACTGCCAATTAAGAGAATCCATATATTTAATCTGTTTCAGACACACAAGCGGCGGTTGTTGTTCTGTGAAGTTCTGTGGAAACATTTGATATGGAAATAAAGGAGCATGAAAAACAGACACCGGCCTCGGGGAAGTAAAGACACGTTCCCCGCATGTGTCACCACTAATACTTTCTGCTGCTGCACAGACGCAGCCAGAACAGCAACACTACACGCGTCATATCTGATCTTTCCTTAAAATACAAAAGAGCTCTTTCACATCTGAATATACTGTACATCTGCTGTTGTTTTGTGCCTCCATTCTTTTTCAATATAACGAGAAAACATAAGGATGTAAAGGACAAAGAGTGCCGGGGTGGGACTGCTGATTTAGCTGAGTCGATAGGGAGCCGGTGACGTTCGGGAAATGAAATCCTGCGGTTTCTCCTGTGAGTTGCTGAACGGCAGCCGAGCCTCCTCATTAGCAGTAACGGTGTGTTGTCAACTTTCAGTGCGACATTAACTAATTCCTCCTGGACCGAAGAAGGACGGGGAGGAATAAAAACAGAGGTTCAAAGACAAGGGGGATGACGGTGAAAAGAATTAACATCTAGAGCAACTGGAGAGCGGTAACAGGCCAACCTGACGGATGTAGTGCGATGTCTGGAACAGGGTTGGGTACCGACATCTTCCGAACTCAAACTGAATCACCATGAAGAAGTCGGTGCCACGTACCAGTCCCTCCAGGATTTCAGGGCCTTTTTTGGGATTGTTGCAGCCTGAAATTACTTCAAAATGAACAATTACTGTGAGTAACTGTTAATATCGGTGCATGTTGTGATATTTTAAGCAATGAAACTACGATAGCAAGCGAAAAAAGCAAAAATAGTTGCAACCCTTTAGTTCTGCTAACTTTAGGGCGCGTGAGCAGCTGCTGTCAGAGAGTCTGCTGCAACTTTTACAGTCATTAGAAGCACATTCACGTAGTTTGTAAAACTTGCTGTGTGCTACCTGTTTAAGCTAAGCTAGCAGCTGTGTTATATTTTTAACCCACAATGATAATAATGTCAGTTTAACACCAGCATTAGTTGAAACCAGACTGGTTGCTGCCTGATAAACGCAGCCAATGAGCTACGACAGCTTCCACCATTCGGACTCGCTGTTCCCTCGAAGGTTGAACTTGATGTCCTGAGAAGACGTCTAATTACTCTTAATAAGTAAAAACACTCGTGTGGTACGAAATGCTTTCTTGGTCGCCTTTTGTTTTGCACCATTATCCACATTTCTATTATTTAAGCACCAAAGGTTTCCATTTAGAGACGTATGGCTGATTAAACACTCGTTATGTCTCTACAGCCCAATAAAAGGAACCACATTACAGAAACCTCCAGAGACACTGCCACATTAAAGAACAATGGTGGCTTTCAACTGCAGTGCTCCCAGAAGAAACATTCATACACAGTGATGGCTACCTGGCACGTCAATGGAAATGTGCTTAAACATATGTATGTTTTTAAACCAGAGGGCAGGAGCCAAAAGACAAACTGTCACTTAGTACCCTAAAATATAGAACAAAATAATGTCTGGGAGGAAGTTAAGTGGTTTCCGCTAATTCATAAAGCATGGCTCATAAAGCGCTATTAAAGCTTTTATCTCTAAACGGTGAGATGAAAGCTTGAATCGCTGATTGCTCGCCCTTCACGACCCAGTCGCATATAAAATGTGATTCCAATGCTTTACATGTACATTTACACTACGAACTTTAAACCTCAAACTTGCATAATGTCGGAGAATCTTATGGATAATAAAGGTTTTAAAATGGTGAGATAGAAGGACTTGCAGTATTTTTGGATTAATAAATTCAATGTTCAATGTTCAATGTTCACAATGTGGAAGGAAAATATGTGGAATTCATAGTAGCTCACCATCAAAGGATTAATACATACAATATACAATCCAACTCACTTATTGCTAGCTGCCTTAAATTGGCAGTTTCCATATGGGAGTTCTGTATTGCGGCAACGCTAGCAGGAGTAAAGTAACATTTACACTAAACGTTATTCAATTAATAATACTATGATCTCACTCACAGTTGAATCTGTTGAGAATGCTTTTTTCTTTAGTTAGCAGCACGCCGTCTCAAGTGGAGGAAGAGGAAGTGACCTCATTCGAGTCATCTGGGATTTGCTATATATTTTTTTATATTATTACATTATTATCACTTAATTTTTAACACAGATATGTTTACAACTAGTCGTCATCACGGTTCAATCCAAACCAGTCCAGTAGATGTTGGAGGTGGATGTAGACAGGCTAACCATTTGCATGTATTTTGGTAATTCCAGTTGTTATAGAACTTCTAACAAGTAGCTAATTAGCTGACTAATTCAATTCAATTCAATTCAATTTTATTTGTATAGCGCCAAATTCATAACAGAAGTTATCTCAGG
>NW_023339740.1:29091769-29094940 GCF_004916995.1 Morone saxatilis | reverse complement strand
CAAAGATTCTTTCCATATATTCAAGAATTCATTCAATATATTCAAGGTTCATTCAATATATTCAAAGATTCATTCAATATATTCAAATTCCTAAACGGCATGCCATAATCTACATATATCTATATATATATATCTATATATACTGTATATGTTCAGGTTGCAGTTGACATCCAGACTCAGACAGTACAAGAAGACTGTGGTGGCGTTTGTTAAATGTTAAATAAAGCATAGTATGATCCTGTCTGTGTGTGAGGTTTCTTCAGCACCTATAGATTAACTATACACTCACTGTAACTCACATACAGCAGAGAGGCAGAGTGTCTTTATCCCTGTTTGAGACCCAGTTACACAGTGTCCTGAGTTCTTGGCAAAACAGACAGATAGTGTGGTACAGTGGTTCCTTCACGGGAGGTAGGGAAGCCTTCTTGAATGTAAGGCAGGCTGGAAAACTTAACAATATACCAAGCAGGCTGATATCTCAGCATCTGGCTCACTTCTGTGAAGAAATGTAAAAATGAATTGTCTAATGGAGCGATGGTGTCAGGGACAGAAAACACTGAATCTGTCCAAAAAGAAGCCGATTAAATATTATAAATGAAATGCAGAATACAGACAGAGAATTGGATAAAAAGTTCCCTAAACAGGAAATATCCTGCTCAAAATTCATCTATTTTCATCCATCCAGTTTTACACAAACCTCCTGCAGTTACTGAGTTCACTGTTTGGGTTCATTGAACAGGTGAATAGAATATGAAATATCCATAAAATATGTCACTGGGTTTATTAAATGGGTCCCATAAGGAAGAAGGTGGGTAAAAACTAGTGTGGCACTATGATGGGTCTCAGGTTCTTGGTTGTTCAGTGAATTCTCTTCATGGATATAAAGTGCAGTCAGAAACAGGGTGAAACAAAGGTTTATGCACATGGTGAATACTCATGTATGAGTTTACAGCAACCCGGTCAAAGAGTCCTGTAGGTCCCACTATTGTTATTATTATTATTATTATTATTATTATTATCTAATTATATAAAAGGTATAAAGTGTGTTCTTTTGGTTAAATGGAAGCTATTGCTGTATTGATCACAGTGAATATACATTACACATGATCACTATTTAACGAAAAAGTACTTTCCATAGAAATATGTATATTGTAAACAAACGGTAATATTCCAGCAGCTGGAGCGCCAAGAAAATACTGTAAGTAAAGATTTTTAAAGACATTTTTTGGGGCTTTTTTAATGTTGAAATAAAATACATAAAACTTGTTTTTGGACAGTTTAACAATGCTGATACACTGATAAAAAACATTTATTCAACATTTTTGTTGTGAAAACTTTCATAACTATAAAAAGATACTGTCAATTAACAAACAAATCAGAGTAAAATTACAAAACAAATTTACTGTTAATAATAAATAAATAATAAAATAACTAATTTTACGTAACCTTACAAATGTATTAACAGCATGAAACTAGAATTGAACAGTTTAATTTATTAAATAAACAGTAAATATCTGCAAATAAATTATAGATTTACAAAACGTATTATAATCTTTTTATGTGAAAGGGTTTTTTTTTCTTTAAATAAGCAGTAATTTTATGGTTATTTACAGTAACAGTTTTGTTTATGTTATTTTCTATTAAACATGTACATTTACATTTTTTTCACAATTATTAAAAAAATACAGAAACAATCTGTAAAATAAAGGTTGAAACCCCCTGAACGTACAGATTTCGTTTTTTACAGTGAGTAGGTATCGAACTCTTCCCAGGAGCCGACAACAGCACCGACCTTCATTCTCGAGTTCAACTGGACGTTCCTGATAGATCTGAAGAATTTCCCTCGAGGTGTTCCTGAGAATGATGGGATGGATGGACACCAGTACTGTTGATAAAGCCGCTGTTTAATACTGGGGATGAACATAGTCTTTCAAGTATTGATTATGTATAAAAACAAGAACTGCTCCTGAACACGTTTGTCTGACTGAATTATTCATTCACACGGAGCAGGAATGGGTAATAGGATTTATTGTTATTATTATCACTGTGTGGAGGTGTTGTGTTGTGTATTGTATTGATTATATTACATATTTACAATGTAGATTTGTATAAAAATGCTGTTTTCTGTTACCCTTTGTGAGAGAAATAAAACAGAAAAAAGCTGTAAAACAAATAGAATATAAAATGAAAGAGAATAAAATCAGATGTATTTATGCAGCCGGTTTAAAACCACCAGTCGACCAACGTTATGTACAAATTAAAAGTTCATCAATAGCAAATAAAAAAGACACATTAACAACAATAAATGACATTGAAAGAATAAATATATATAGAAGGAAAAATCAGATATTGGCACAATATAAAACGTTTGAGAACAATATAAAACAGAATATCATAAATCCACTAAGAGCAACTAAAAGATAAAATAAACCAGTTCCACCACCAGTATCTAATACCCAGTACCACCAGTACCACCAGTAGCACCAGTAGCACCAGTACCCTGTACCACCAGTACCACCAGTAGCACCAGTAGCACCAGTACCCTGTACCACCAGTAGCACCAGTACCCTGTACCACCAGTAGCACCAGTACTCTGTAGCCCATTTTTGAAATTAGTGCGTGGATTTCTGGTGATTTGGCCACTTGTTGTATTTTAATTCCTCCTCCTAGGGAACTCATAGATTCTAGATCTTTTTACCCTTATCTTTATTTCATGTATATTTCAAAAAGTACTTTATTTTTTGTGTCATTTTTATGCACCAACGCAGCCAAAAGCAAATTCCTTGACGTGTAAAAACCTTACTTGCAATTGAACCGCGATTCTGATGTTTTGGGCTCCAACTATCAGGCGATCTGTTCATCATGTGCGTCCCACTTTCGTTTAAATATGTCGATGTTCTGGAAAGAATAATTTAAGTTTAAGTTTGTGCAGTCTTTGTGAATCTGACCTCCAGGGAAACAAAGTCAAACTGGATATTCAGGTTAAGAGTACGAAAACGTTGAGGTGGATCACCGCGTCGAGTAAATATCGTGATAACTCTGAATGATTTTGTCATAAATGGTGCAGCCAGAGTCAGAGTTCCCTGGATGAGTGCCAGCGGAAAGAGAAGGAAAATGAATGAAAAACTATTTGCAGCTGCTGACGGCAAGACAGGCTTGGCCTATGCTAGT
>NW_023339740.1:29091243-29091744 GCF_004916995.1 Morone saxatilis | reverse complement strand
AATGGCCGACTTCCTGTTGGATTTTGGGATATGGGTCCAAGAGGTGCTTTTTGTTTGTCTCATAATAATACATGTATATCCTGATTAATATAGATAGATGATAACATTTTTAAGCACCTAGCCCCTAAATTTGGTGGCTAAAACAATTTTTTTATGGCCCAAACGTGTAAACTTAAAACAATAACATACCGTGAATTCTCAAAGAGTGCAAACATATAATGATCCTTTCCACAGATTATCTGTCTCATGTACGACCAAAAGGAAAGCCCACAAGGGGTGAAAGTTTCAGCAAATGTGACTAAAACATATTTTCATAAAAACCAACTGCAGCTGTAATTGTGGGATATTTCTTCAACTTGAGCTCTTTAACTTCCAGACTTGTGATGTGTGATCGCCCTCAGTTTGCCCTCTTATATAAACTGGCCCAGTTATTCTGCAGAAGCATCACTGAGGTTTCCCAGACCCAAAATAGTGTCTGCAGTTGGGGGGGGGGGGTGTTGT
>NW_023339740.1:29089579-29091174 GCF_004916995.1 Morone saxatilis | reverse complement strand
GATGGGGGCCCGTATGACGTGGGAGCGGGAGAAGAGAACAATAAGAGAAAAGCAGATAAACGCGGAGTGGAGAGAACCAGAGACCCAGGGGTGGTTGTGGAGGTGGTGGGGGGTCGGGACTCTGGGCTTCAGCCACAGGAGCGTGTAATGACTGCTGAGGAATTTCAATGGCCTCAAACCCTCAGAGATATCCACCAGAGCCTCTTCCTCTCTCTCAATCTATCTCTCTCTCTGTTAAACTGTCTCTCCCTTTACTCCCCTCCTGTCCCCCTTTCTGCTCCTCCCACTCACTCAGTTCAGATGTGGTGAATTAGTTCTCAGTGAGGATTCACAAAGCTTCGAATCTCTCCTTGTTTTCTGAGACTGAGCTGGAAAAATCCGCTCTATAATGAGACTCTTTACTGATCCCACCGTTGGAGCAGCTCCACACAGCACAGAGTTATAGACAACAGAGTTAGATAAGAGTTAGATACACTGTTTATATATACACACACGTTTGATTGCTTGTACAGAGACGTTCCTTTATTGATCATCTTATAATTACAGATTATTGAATACACACATTCTCTGTTTGAAGCCTTGTGTTTATAGTGCAGCCTTATTGATCCATTAACAAAATTGTAAGTATTCAAATGAATTGATATTAGCATATTCCACTCCTCCCCTATGTCATGTATCTTCCTGTTTTATTTTGTAAACTACCTCTCCTTTCCGATCACTTCCTGCCAGTGTTGGTTGTTGGCCCCGCCCTGGCTGCTGGCACCTGTTAGCGTCCCTCTGTACCTGACTGCGTGCTGTCTGTATCTGTTTATCTCTGCTCATACGTTCATTGTGAACATGCAGACAAACCAATAAAGTGGCTCAGACTCTGATCTACATGATGATATTAGTCAACATTATTTTCATGACGCCTCATTTGCTGCCCTGCTATAATTTACATATGGGAATTTGATGTACAAAACGCACAGCAGCATTTGATGTGTGCAGTCATTAGATGCCAGCACTTGAATAAACAGCATTCTGTGGTAAATGTCAGCACATTTACATATTAATTAGGGTGAATCTATCTACACTGTGAGCAGCACAGAACTGGAAACAGAAACCAAGGGCTGACAGATTCATATAAACACACAATGAGGACGACATCCAGACGTCTCCCTCCCTCTCTCTCTCCCTCCCTCCCTCCCTCCATCCGTTTACTGTCTTTGTCCTCTTTTCAGTACCGAGCCATCATCTGAGACCGTCATTGAGAAGGTGATCGGCTGCAATCTGCCATCCCTCCAGGACTGCCAGCCTCCAGGAGCCTGAGGCGTGCAGGACAGATTGTGGTTGACCCTCCCAACCTGGACTCAAATGGCCCATTAAAACCACATCAGGCCACAGGAACAGTGCTTTAGCGACTGCAGCCGCCTGCTGCTCTCATTAATAAGGCCAAAACAGAAAAACTAAAGGCAACTTGTTCCTATGAGAATAAAATTGCTAGTCGCTTGGTGACGTCCCCCCAGTCCAGCAGCTGTAGTGGATCCATTAGCGGACTCTGTTGGACTGGGAGCTCCCAGTGAACAGCAGGTCCAGACAGGGACTGAATGCAGCAT
>NW_023339740.1:29088873-29089394 GCF_004916995.1 Morone saxatilis | reverse complement strand
TGATTGGATTTTAATATAAAAATAGAAATCAATGGTTTTGTTGTCAGAACAATATAACTGCAGATCTTAAAGGGTTAAATCTAGACTTGACTTTTTTGTGAGCTTCTTTTGTCTGAATCTAAACACAGAGGGTGTTTTACACTGTACATGTTGTCCTTTCAGNNGATTTGTGGCTATATAAATAAAACTAACTTTATTCAGAGACATAGTTGCTCTGATAGTCAGACAGACGGACATCAGTGAGACAGACATCATAATCCCTCCTAGTCTCTTAATGAGATCAATGTTATCATCCAGTCCACTCACCACCAGCCTTTTTAAACAGTCCATCTACGCACACTGTTGCCTAGCAACTCGTTGATTGGCCATTAAGTCTTACATCAGCCCACGACAACAGAACGAGGGACGTCTCATTAAAGCCAGACAATGCTCTTACTATTTGTCCTATTGATGAAAAATCTCTGTCCCTCCTCATGCACAGACTCATCCTCTGGATCAGGAACTGTGAACATATGGAAGCC
>NW_023339740.1:29082156-29088773 GCF_004916995.1 Morone saxatilis | reverse complement strand
CTTCAAACACAACCTCATTTGGCCATCCATGAAAAAGCTACTTAACCTCACACTTTTCTATAGCAATACATACTTCCTACGGGCACTGCACTAGTTATCTTAAAATACTGACTTATTATCTCTAAATAATGATTTATTATCTGAAGATAACGACTTATCTCAAAATTACAACTTTTTAATCTCAAAATAGTGACATACTAAGTCGTTATTTTGAGAAAGTTTCTCATTATAATAACTTACATTACCTATTTTCCACTCACATTGGCAGAAATGGGCTTCCATAGAAGCTGGAGAGAGATATTGTTCTGTTGAGGACCACATTGTACCGTGTCTGTGAGAAAAACGAGGACAACTGAGATTTTGCGCCTGCAGACGAGGCATAATGTGAGATCTCATTTTAACTGCTGCAGTTTCTCTTTCATCTCTCGCACACATTCTGTCGCGTAATAAGGCCGACAGACACCCCACCGGGCTGTTATTTAGAGATTTATGTGGACGTAAAACTGAAACAAAACTTGAATTTTACCCTTGGAAATGTGTTTATCTCACAAAAGCAGACACTAATAATTCACTCATGCGGTGATGCTTCCTCGGATTATTTTATCTTGAGATACAGGAGAGAAAAAAAGCCACGAAGCCCCGGTGACCTTGTTGTCTGCACAAAATGCAGTTCACTTAATACATCAGGAATTCAGAATCACAAACCAGCCTGACATATGCTCCTCTTTCCCACACGAGGGGATTCGTTTTGGTTGAGAGGACAAAAACAACTTGCTGATTGAGTCTCTGGCCAACGAGGACGGCAGGTAAAGTCTTGGCGGTCCTGTAGAGCTGACTTAATGGAGCGGCTTGGTCTCCCACACTACCAATGTATGCACACAGGGCTCAGAGAGGCAGCTCAGACATACAGACCAAATGGAAATTTTTATGCATCTGGTGTCTGGCAGCAGACAACAGCAGTGCACATACAGTCCTCCTTCTGTGAATTAAAGACATTCAGACTCTCAAATCACAGCTGACATTAGTTCAATGATACCATCTTGTTAACGAAATTGGAAAAATGTAACTAATTGTGAGGCTGTTAACGAAATGTTCAGATCAAATCACCAAATGACTAAATTCTGATTCTCTATTAAACTCGAATAAAAAATGAGTCAGCTGAAGTTTCTTACAGTTTATATTCATGCTTCTATTAATGATACCAAGTAACTGTATGTATCTGTTTAACTGAGTTACCTGTAATAAACAGGGTTTAACATGAATGTTGGTGGTGCTTAAACCAACTAACCCACGACCCCCAGGAAGAGCGATCAGAGCTTCAAAGCTAATTTCACATAGTGGTCAAACTGTGTAATTACAGCGATGGCGTCACGTTATCTTTATTCAAGGCTAAACCGGAAGTTATGGGGCCTCACGATGCACAAGATACGGCCAACCTTTTTGGCTTCATGCGCCACTGAGCAGCGTCTATAGGAACGAATGGAGCTCCGCCTCCAACGCTGTATCAGTTCTTCTTAACACATCCACACTAACTGGTAACAGATGATGTAACCTGAAACCCTCCAGAGACTAATCGCAGTAACACTGAAACTGAGAGAAATGGCTTCAACATTTCTTGACAGGTAAAACAGCAGTTATGTGCTTAAATATGTATTCCTTTGGTAATTTTAATTTTAATTATTAATTATTAATACTTATTTTAATTATTTGACCTCTGAGCCCACAACTACAGATCCTGCTCTCTCTGTATTAACATAAACGGATATGATGTAACTATATTCTAAGTGTCTTCTTACTGTTAAAGTCTAACATTAGTTTGACTTCTTATTACATTAAATCTGTATTTCCTATTGTTTTTCTGTTGTTTGCACATTGAAAGTAAAAAAAAAAAAAAGATTTTTGAGGAGTTAAACAATGATTGACATAAAATTTGTGATTTGTAAATCTGTTAAAAAATTAATTTCTTGTCTCATAAATAAATAAATATCAATCAAATCTCTGCTATTAAATATAAAAAAATATTGTAATGTTTTCTGTATAGATTACTTTAGCTTTATAGAGCAGTTGCACTATTTATGGTACAGATAAGGTACGTTATTTGTACATTGTTATAAACACTCTGTCTCTGTGTCTCTGTGTTCGTGGTTGCAACTTTAAATGTACATTTCTGTGAATCCCATTAGACGAGAGCCATTTTCCTAATAATTAGCTATTTAAACAGACAAATCAAATAAGAGAAGAGAAAGAGAAAACAAGATTCAATTAGTCTTTCTTTGATTAAGGTGTGCACACAATCATCCGTTTTCAGCCTCCATGTGAACAGACTGCAGTCTCAGCTCGGTGACGGGTTTCTGAATGCAGCATCACTAACCAGCCTGACATTTTCTGCCCTCCATTTTGTGGAACATGTTTGTTCTTCTCTTGGGTTTAGTGATTTTCTTTTTTCTCCCTCCCACTCTTGAGAAGCTGCTGATTTCCACCTTCGGCAGAAAAACAGAGAAACTGTCACATTACTGTACGGAGTCTGTTTACAGGAGACACAAAGAGCTTCGTTTTCATGTTGTTTGGCAAAGTGAACTAATTCTATGAGATTACATCAGGTTGCAACTGTGGAGCAATAAAATATATCAGAGTACTACAGTAACACGGGGAGGGCTGCCTCCGAATACAGACTGTCCTCGATTATTATTTAAATGATACAGAAACCTTTTTATGGCCAAAATACTCGAGTAAACATGGTTGGTTCACAGATCAGATCACAGAGGCAAACGTCATAAAGCCGAGTCCGGTGGAACGGGTGAAATTTGGGGCAGAGGAGTTGGGCGTGGTTACTTATTCATCTTCATGTTCATCATCATCAGTCACTACTATTAGTGTTGTTGCTGTGCACCTGTCTGTCTCTCTCGTCTTCCTCTCTCTCTCTCTCACCTCCAACTGTCGAGGCAGACGACCAACCACCTAGAGCCGAAGGTGTCTGTCCCGAGGTTTTCTGCCTGTTAAAGCAGGCAGTTTTTTCCTTGCCGCCTGTCTCCAGGTCTTCCGTCATGGTGTACTGTCTGGGTCTCTGTAACAGTCCTGAGATAACTTCTGTTAATTGGCGCTATACAAAGTAAAAAGGTTTGAATTGAAAATGAATCATGTCATGAGTGCGGATTAATAAGTGACAATTGTGTAATTGGTTGATTTAACATCGCAGGGCTGCACTCTCATGACGTCGGAAACAGGTCGGAAGGACATTTTTAAATATCTAACTACATCAGTTTTTCATTAAATACCTGCCTGTCCGTAAGCCTGGTGCGCCTTACCTCCCCTGTCCCCTTATCCCCCCTTTCCCACCCCGGTGCAAAGTTTTTTCCTATAGTTGTAAAATGTGTTTACATGTGCTTAATGTGTGCTGAGGTTTTTTTCCCGGTCCCACACTGGTACTCCCCTATAGGAGCCAGAGTCTGGGAGCATGCTTTTTTTTCTCCTCTCCTCTCCTCCTGTTCCTGCCCCTTCCATCCCCTCCCCATCACACCTCCAAGTCATCCTCGTTGTACTTGTGACAATGACAATAAAGGCTATTCATTCATAATAACTAAAAGCAGTAATTATAGTCTACATAAGAGATTTAATCCGAATATTTTCACAGATTCAGATAATTAATGTAGACTAATTGATCATTTCTATCATTCTGGTGACAGTAAAAATCATTAATTATTAATAGCAATTTGTCTCCAAAACACACAATATGTTCGGTGCAGATTTGCGATTGTCCAACTAATGAAAAGTGGGTGTACTTTGACTCTAAAGATTAGACAACAACCTGGTTCTCATAATGAATAATGATATAATGAAACAGAATTTATTCATTTTCTTCTTTAAGATGAAATCAACATTCAAACAACAATTTGGGGCGTAGTTTGACTAAAGTACGTTTTGTAATAATTTATTTAATATTTGCCTTTGTGTTGGTTTATTAGTCCAGAGACAGAATGAGGAGGTAGACCTGATGAACTGATGTTGAACATGAACATTACAGCGACTGCAGCGGACAGTGTAAGCGGTTAATAAACCACTGTGTGTGTTTTTGTGTTTGCTTTATGTGGACCCTCTGTCTCTGGGAACAACAGTTGTTCACTCATTTTGTTGTTCAAACTATTCTTTTGGCAGAAACCACAAGTTCGGTTTCCAACGTGTGAGCTGGAGGCATCTCCTGTGTGTGTAAGTGTGCATGCATTACCCAATTAACCCTGATGGGTCTCAATCAGATCAGATCTGTCTGATCTCAAAAAGGTTTTTACTTCCTCCCACAGTTTCAGTGCTTAAATAACAATTAATGAGAATGGTAGATTGGTGCATTACACGAAACAGAGAATAATTAAAAATAAAAATAAGACAATATGTACTAAAATGTGTAATAAAACGTTTAAATAAATGAATGAAGAGCTGTACAGTTTGCAGGAATGTTGATATATTCAGGGAATGTGTGATTTAACAGTGTGACATATGATTATATTTGCAGGATTAAACCACAGGGAAGGACTTTAATGTTACACATATATTCAGGGTGGCGGTTAGTTCATCCAACCAACAGTTGAGTTTAAACATTTCCAGGACAACATGGATTATTCCCACAATATCTGGTCATTATAATCAATTTCCAGGATGTGAAAGTCGTCCTATTTATATTTATTTTTTCTCTTTATTTGCATATTTGGATCTAAATGTGACATAATCAAGTTTATATTATAATTATAATATTGTGATACTTTGATTTCAGTGTGTGTTTGTGTGCATATATTAATGAATATTATATATATATCAGTACTGTGTGTTTATCTGTGTGTGTGGCGCCCACAAGCCACTTAACCTGACAGCTGGTTACCACTGGAGGGTGGCGGGGCCTGCCACCTTTGTAGCTGAAGCAATTAGCTTCATAAAGACCCACCAAGGCTTACAGAGACTGCTAATTACGTGGAGCAGACTGCAGTTTTATTCCTTTCAGCAGCATCAGAAGCGCTCCGATCAATAAGTTCAGTTTAAGACGACCTCTGAAGGTTTAAATCCAACAACCAGACAAATATGTGCAACCTTTTACAATGAGTGCTTTTATTTTTACCCACCTGGATGAACACGGTTGTGACTCGACTGTGACTTGTTTTCCTTCGTCTCCTGAAGATGGAAACATGATATAGCTTTTATCTTTTAACCATCTTCAAAATGTGGTTGTCTTTTCAACATAGCTAGTTACAGCTAAAAGCTAATGTTACAGAGCTAAACACTTGCTAACAAGCCAGCTCATTTACATCAATTGTTAGCTCACATCTTTCTAGCATAGTTAACTTAAGATGTTACTATATAAATGTTGCTTTTAAAATGTAACTATCTTCAAAATGGTTGTCTTTTCACCATAAATTAGCCTAGCACATAGCATATCTAAACTTCTGATCCCCAGAAGTAAAAAGCTAACGTTAGCTGCAAACAAACTACACCAGTCACATGACTTTACCACCAATAAACCTTCAACTTGTGATTAAATCTTGTAAAATAAAACCTTTTTAAAAAACTGTTAGCTAAATTGCTAACTCGGTTCAGGGTTTTACCTGCAGTGCTCTATTTACAGATAAAACTGCAAGGATTACCTCTGAATGTGATTAACATGTAACAATACAGCAGGTAGCAGTGCCCACAAGATTTGTATTGAGCCTGGAGATAGCTGAAGGTTTATCTTTCACAGTTGGATTCTCTCTTTAAAGCAAGATGAGCCTCCTGATCCCAAAATGCTACGAGAGCTCTTATGAATAATTCCACTGCCGCTTCAATAATTCTTCACCCAGAGGAGGAAGGGCAGGAAAAACAAGCAAGCAAGCATTGCTGGGATATAGATTCACATAATACAGTCAGATGACCTCTGTGTTTCTGATATATGAAAGAAGTAGTTTGCAGTCAAGCGTTTACTTCACAAATTACAGACATGGTAGATTTTCACTCATTTAACAACAGAAATCACAGGAGAGCCCCAGTAGCCTTGTTCTCTGATAACCTTTTAATTGGTACACATACATTTCATCAAACGAGTGAGAATGTCTCCACAACATGTGACTATTGTCTGTTAATGGAGAGTGTGGTAAAAATAAGCAGCAGCTATACTGGTTCCAGTCTGTTGGACTGGGAGCTCCCAGTGAACAACAAGACCAGACCGGGACCGAATGCAGGATCTGATACTGATTAAGGACAGTTTGACCACAGGAAACAAAGTACTGAGGAGGTTTTCTCTTTGGTTTGGCTTAGTCAGCTAATGTTAGCTGCACAAGCTAATGGCAGCTACAAGATAAAAGATAAAGTTGGACGCTCCCTGCCCCTAACATTGCACTTAGCTCGTAGAACGTTAGCCAGCTAACACATCCACTTGGATAGTATTTAAGTAGTTATAATGTTAGTGAACTATCAAGCTAAGGATAGCCAGCCAGCTGCAAAGCCAAGCTCAATAACGTCATCTGCATAGATTCGCCCCATCAACTTGTCCATCAGTCTGGATGAAGACAGTATTTTGCTACATTAGCTAGCTAGCAATTTGTCCACGTTAACCATAAATGTCCCACAAGCTTTGCAGTAATGACTCTGTGTTGGACTCT
>NW_023339740.1:29080415-29082056 GCF_004916995.1 Morone saxatilis | reverse complement strand
GGGGGGGGGGGGGGGGAGTCCAGGTTCAGTCTGGTCCTCTAAAGAACTCACACTATGAAACACACCCCCTTTACTGTCTCTCTTGTCGTCATAAGAAGTGTTTGAGAGTTTACCCATGTTTACCTTTATTGAAGAGACATTATTTCATTATTAAGACAAAGTGTTTTTTTATAATGTGTTTGGGACTGATTCTCAGGCTCCTTTTCCTTGACTTGAGACTCGGGGAATCAGTACTGCCACGACACGATTTTCTCAACGTTCTTTGTAACAAACACAAATTATGACTGAAAAAAGATTCTTATTAAGACAAAAATCTACAAAATCAGTTTTCTTTCAGTCTTTTAATTTCTGAGAGAGAATAAACTGCAAAACAATGCATATTTCCTTTTCTTTTTAAAATTCATATCTTGTGATCATTTTACAGAGTTACACCTCCCCAATCATAAGTAAGTGAACTAAACATATTAAAGTTTGTGCATTAAAGGTATAACAGGGAGTTGGACTCCGTACAACAGTGAGTGTTTTATGCTTTATGAACACCTGATGTAGCATAAAAAAACAGCTTTTTTACATTCGGTGTAGGAACAATAATTTATAGTTAGAGTCCTAACAGCGGGAACTCAGTTAGCATTTTAGCTAACAAAGTCAGTGGGTTTTCTGTTAATGTCTGAAATAAAGTCTGTTTAACACAAGCTTAAGAAACTTTCATGTTGTTTTCTACGACACAAAATCCGTAAATGGCTAAATATTCCACCTGTGAATGTTGAAACTTTTAAATATAACTGCCTTGTGATCTCTTTACATTCCTCTCTTTATACTTTTTCCTAAAGCCTGAAATGAACCCCCCTGTACAGTACAACCAGTGTCTCAGTATAAGTAATTTTAACGTCTGTATTTGGATACATATCATAATACTGTGGATACAGCCCTAAAACGGACTGAGTGCATCCATCTGATCAATGTGAGCGTGAGAGAAAACTTACTTTCAGTTGAGCGACTGATAACTTCCTGATATCTTGTAATTCAGCTCCACTGGAAGTTAAACAGAAGTTATTTATGTCATAATGACTCACCGCGGTCAGCCTCGAGCAGACAGCCATGACTAATCAAACTGGCTGTGTTTGGAGGTCAGGCGGAGGAGATTTCACCCTGGACTGCACCCTGACACCAGGAAGCATCGACAATAATAACAATAAGTCCACAGTTTATGTGCAAAACCGGTTCCTTTTGTTTGTAATTGGCTGATTCACAGCCAGGTTCTGGTCTGAAAGAGCCAGACTCAAAAGTAAGTTGTATAATGACGCAAAGGTTTAATCAGTGCTGGAATAAATGAGTCAAATAATGATTGAAGTGTTTAACCCTTAAAAATCTGCAGTCTTTACATTCATTCAGAGAAGAACTCAACTTGTTTTTAACAGTAACTTTATTTGTTTTTCACCTTTTTAATACAGTTTAATGATTCACAGATTTCTGACTGGAATACAAACTACATAAAAATAACGTGCAAAAATACTTGCGTATTTGTAGGAAATATGTGTAAAGCTGAGCGGACTCCACTGGTTTCACAATGTTTCAGTATCTCAACAACAGAATCTAACGGGAGCGTACCTATGTTCCCCGGGTCCTATGTTCCCCGCTTTG
>NW_023339740.1:29079816-29080377 GCF_004916995.1 Morone saxatilis | reverse complement strand
GGGGAACATAGGGATGACCCCAATCCAACAATCTTTTGAGTGCTGCGACGAACAGGCCGCGATGTCCCAGCAGCAGCCTGCGGGTTCAGTGCAGAGGCCTCCAGTTGCTCGTAAGCAGAAGCCAACAGGAACCGAGACCGGACCACCATGTCTCCGTTATCACTCAAGTTAACCTGGAAATAAGTTAGAATAATATATTTACTGATCATAAAAGTTAACTCAATATGTATCTGCTATGAACTGAACGACTAACTAGTGAACCACAGTATACTGTACCTCCACCATCTGAGCTCCACAGGTTCAAGTTGTCCAAAGGAAAGTGGCCAGAAGTTGAGTATGATACGACATAATAACAAAGAAAGGCTTTCCCTCTGTTATCTTCACAATTCCATCTGTTGCTCCTATAACAAGAAACAAGAGTTTTACAATCATATGACCACAATATACACTTTACACATGAAGGCAGAATTTTTAAGTCACAACAAGGCCGCTGTGGTTCCACACCAACCATCCGTCGCTCCGTATAAAACACTGTAGAACAGAAGATATCTCAGGACACTC
>NW_023339740.1:29079025-29079798 GCF_004916995.1 Morone saxatilis | reverse complement strand
GTTCCCACCATGAGCGAGCACTTGTTCGGTGCGACACTCAAACATTCAGGTTAACCATTCGAAGTAAACAATGGGCTGGGCTGAAACTAATCGTGAACACTAAACATTGATTATCTAAGAACTGTGTTTTTTAAAACTACTAATAAACTGTTAACTTATCATATAATTCATACCTAAACCACCGGTGTCTCTTCCTTTTAGCTAATATCATGTGTCCCACCCCTGAAAGCAAGCACCGAATGGTTCAGTCCGACTGTTCTAAGTGGAAGTTGTCAAAATAAATGTCGTCTTGAGTTCAAAATATCCGCTGATTTAATAATGCCTTTAATAAAAATAACCAGAGTACTGAACTGTAAAACATTATAAGACAGTACAAACACAACCTGACATATGATGAGACGGTTTATATTAAAGATTATCAACCAATTTTATTATATTGTCTCATTAATGTAACATTTAAAATGCATTAAATAAACACCATTAACTTAATGACAGCTATAGAGACTAATGAATTAAATCATTATTCATACAGTATTAATGGGTTAGTTTAAATCTCAATCTTTAATCTCAATACTGTATATACTCTGAATATGTAGGGACATACAGTCTTTACTGTGGTACAGCATTTCTGGACATCTCTTATTAAACATATGAATACTCAACCCTCTCAATAACCACAAACTATTGCAAAATTACAAAATCTTTATTTAATTATTTAACTTCCTCTGCACACGCTCAACGTCGCAGTCAGGACCGAAACTAACAACACAGCC
>NW_023339740.1:29077112-29079006 GCF_004916995.1 Morone saxatilis | reverse complement strand
ACAGCTGCAGCTCCTCTGGCTCATTAAAGGAGGGGGATTTAATGGGACTGTTTACATTCACTAATTCTGTAGAAAACAGAACACAGTACACAATAAATCAACTCCAAATATTGATGATTAATGATATAATATAATATTACACAACCAGACCATCAGACATATCATTAGAATGAAAACCACAACAAAACACCAACACCCGCCTCGACCTGCTGGGTCCTCAGACAGGACCAGCTTCTGTTCACTCGCCCTACGGAGGTGGACTTGGTGGTTGAGGCCACCCGTCGCCCTGGCATGGACCTGTACCACTCTGTGGCACAGTGCTGGCCTCTGTACCTCCAGGTCCATACGGCATACTGCTGATACAAAACAACCAACGTACATCAAACACAGAACAACATGAGACATTTCAGCAGTGACTCTCTACAAGTGGCACAAAATACTGAAACAGCTATAACTGTAGAAATTATGTTTATTATTAAACCTACAGTTTAAGTGTTACGATGCATTAATATAAAGACATTTCAATCAACAGTTTCCACCTGTGTGTACAGATACAGTCACTGTAGAGTAGAAACAATGTAGGACAAGTAGAGCTGACAGTTCCTGCCTCACCTGACTGTCTCTATATTGCACTGTAGGTACGTGGACGCTACCTTAATTAGCCCAGTGCATCCAGCCAGAGCATCCAGAAAGAGGGTGTTTCCTTCAGGAGAATAAAAATAGTGTTTGGAATCCTCGGCGCTCAACGTTTTCATGTTCAACCCGGTTAAGACCAAAGCTAACAACTCGTTTCACCTCTGGATCGTCAATACTGGGGAATTTAGTGCGACTGTTTACGTTCACCATTTCTGTAGGAAACAGAACTCGGTACACAATAAACCAACTCCAGACAACATTCACACTATTAACACACATAAACAATACAAACTACACACAGCAACATGTAGAAGCTGCTTCACCAGGACAATCTGCACTGCCCCTCCTGGAAACGCCGGCACTGGAGTCGGTGCTCCCACAGATCTCACAGAGCCAACGGGTGTAAAGCCGCAGACAGAACCAAACTGTGATTAATATTGTAGAAATGTGTGTCAATCAATAGATCACGATCTAAAAGGGAGCATTCATCTCCCGTGGAAACTTATTATTTTATTCGAAGGTGGTTTATATATGTCAGTGTCGAAGTGTATACATAAATTTTAAATTTGTGCCTATTTGACCGAGAAAAGAAGAAATGACTTAGGCGCATTTTTATAAAGACCAACAACCTTTCCCACAATGCACAGCTCCGCAAAGCCGCTCCACTTATACAGCTGATAATGACTACAACAACCGTGGAATGCTACCCTTTATTTTACCCTAGAGAATATCATCAAACAACAACAAACAATAAATATGTTAACAATACTGATCAGTTATGAGTTCCTCTGCTGAGCGTCCTCAACCTCTGGTCCCGCTGTACTGGGCATCTGGAGCTGCGATTTTCTGTCGAGCCTGCACCACACAAGCTGGTAAAAACGACCGATGCCCGACCCCAATTCTCGCCTTGCAGGACCCATTTCCAGAAAGGCTGTTAGGCGATATTGTTTATCAAAGACATTGAGACACAGCTTACGAGCATGGCTTGTGTTTAGCATGCCAGCAGTAGGCTTAGCATGCAGCTGCAAGCTGTTTGTGCATAAAGCCGTAGTTTCAGTTGGCGACTTATACTATTAACCGATACAGGCATATTAACCTAGTTTCTTTGATAATGCTCTGAGGACTTAAACTAGCAGTTTCTAGACCAATTCATCTATTGCCACTTTGATTAAACATAATATAAGAAATGAGAATAAGTAACTCACACTTCCGTAGCATATTTACAGCAAACTACTTGAAACGTCCAGTTATGAAGTAA
>NW_023339740.1:29074194-29077012 GCF_004916995.1 Morone saxatilis | reverse complement strand
AAATCCGTATTTCTCCCCTCTCCGGTGAAGTGAGGGAATGATGCACGACCATTCAAAAATATGACTGGGCTTCTAATGATACAAAGCTTAATGCAAATGGGTGAAGTGTCCCTTTAATAACTGCTGATGTATAAAAGATGAAATGCAGCCGAGGAACACAACGCTTTGCAGCATTTTTAGCAGCAATTATATATTTAATCACAACAAACCTGATTTGTAAATGGACTGTAAATATATACGACTTAATGCGCTGTACACTACATGCCACACTCACCCGCCCCACACACATTCATACACTGATGGCAGCAGCTGCCATGCAAAGGAACTAATGAAACTAAGCATTCATACATTGATGTGCAGCATCGGGAGAAATTTGAGGTTCAGTATATTGCTAATAAATATAATGGACACATGGACACAGCGAGAGGAGCCGGGGATCGAACCACCAACCTTCTGATTAGACGACCCGCTCTACTTCCAATCTGGTGACTTTGTTGAACGGTGTGGTGTCGAATTTCGATGTAAGAAGTTGTAATTTGTCCAATCTGAGTCCTGCCACAACACATCTACATGCAATATTCCATCATACTCAAAGCGCCCCCTACTGCCAACAGGAAGTATGCCTTGTGTTGGGATTTTGATCTGATTTACTAGTGCATTAGACGACCACAGAGTGCCCCGACGCAGCATTAATATACGCCCCTGAGTGCAGGATGAGTCATCAACTACTTTTATTGATTATCAGGAAACTCTAAAATACCATTAAGAACACCTGAAAATACCTGAAACAGGACTTCCTGTCAGTGTTGGACAGAAACTGGAGGACAGTAGACATACAGCCCAAAGACACATTTAAACATCAATTGTGACTTGAAATAATAATAAATTAGTTATAGATGTCTGTTTTTTATCGCACATGAATCTGAATGCTACTCGGTGGCAGCCGATAATTAAAGTTCAGGTAACTGAATCAATATCAGGAAGTGATAAATGTTATCAGAACATCTCTATTTCCTTGACTTTGAACCAATCTTCACTCATAAATGGACCATCACAGATATAAAGATACCAGTCTCCTCAAAAGTCTTTCCTATAAACAGGAATGGATAATTTACAGTAAAGGTTGGATTTGATGTATTTTCTGAAGGTATCTGTGGTTGTGGATGTTGAGGCATAAATGCTCACTTTGTCGACGGTGACGCACCGACCTTTGACCTCTCTGAGTACTCACTCAATCAGATCTCAATTTACCAAAACACAGAGTGTCTGCAGCGACCATTTCCAGTTGTTGAAGCTGAGTGTTCTCCAAATGATTGGGTGGGAACAACATATTTTTCTTCCAGTGCTTCTGTTATTGTCAGCATTCCTGTGAATGTGTAAGAAACCTCCAGACCTCTGGTTTCTGAAAACAATATTTACCTGGCTGGTCTTACTGAATCTGCCCAGTCATTTCTCTTTATTCTACTCGCTGTATCTTCAGATAAGTCAGCACTCCTCAGGCTTGTTGTTGTTTTTAACTGTTGGCAAGAAATACCCACAAAAGACTTACAATTTTCTACAATCATTTGTCTGAATTACGGTCAAGGTTCAAAGTGAACCCAAAAGGTAGATTTGGTTTCCAAATCCTGACGTCACCCATCGGTTTGTGGAGAACCGTTTTAAAGTATTGAGGCCGACATTACATCTGAAAATCTTAGTAATGTTCTTCTCTTTCTGCATTTCGCACACATCCCCGGAACGTCTGTAAAACCAAATAAATTGAACTTCATTTGTTACTTTTGGGACGTGGTCCTAATGTTAATGTTAGAGGAAAACTGCAGAGGAAAACTGCAGTAGCCAGAGACACAAAATGAGCCAACGCTGAACACTTACTGGTAATAAACCTAAGACATTTCATCCTAAAGCTTGTATCGTTAAAAAAGAAGTCATAAGATTATTGAAACAACCAATTTTTTTGACTGAAATATATTTCAATGTTTTTTTCATCCATAATCAATGTAATTTCTAACAATATAGCGAACATCTGCATTATGTCCCTCTGCATTGTGTTAATATCAACCAACCGAATTGTGTTCTGAATGCTAACAAATGTACTTCAGTACAGTGTCAATCGTACACTAAATTGGCTTTCCATAAACTAAGTATTCAAGGACTATTTAAGTCTACTTTAAGGTGATAAAACACTACACAAGGGTCTCTGTGTGAATCTCCATATCTGCTTTGACAGATAGTCTTAATTGTCCCAGACGGAAATTTATTTGTGTTAATGAAGGTTTTAATATCTATTAAACACTGAGTTTCCTCTCTCAGAAGCTAGATTGTACAGTACATCCACCTGCATACCTTCAGAAACACTCACTGACAAACTAAATCATCAAACCTCTGCAGACACATTCAGAAAGCCCTCAGGACGGCTGTAGAGAGTATGCCGTCTTTACTTAAAGTCGATGAACATCAGCCTCTCTCGGAGGGAGGAAACAGCGCTGCCTCTGTAAAGTGCCCTAAGCAAATAGAAACAACCGTCCTCTAGTGTGTCCACCAGAGTGTTTCTATGTGTGCATAAACAGAGCGAGTCGTCCTTATTACCACCAACCAGCAGGAATATGTAGAGGAGGAGTTTGAAGAGGATGAGGGGGTGAGACTGGAGAGATGGGTGAGAATAAACAGATTATAAAGAAGATGAGGAAAGTGTGGACAAAGAGAAAGGACAAACAGGAGGACAGTGAAGCCTCTCGTTACTCCATGAGTAAATATTTCCCTTATTTCAGGCTCAGGCTGCCATACACAGATTAAACTGATTTAAAGGACAATTCCGGCG
>NW_023339740.1:29064192-29074169 GCF_004916995.1 Morone saxatilis | reverse complement strand
TCTTGATCCTTGTTCTGTCTTAATTGGCGAGTTTGTGGTTGTACCCACTGCTGCTTGTCCTATGTTATTATTTTCTGTTTTCTAGGAGCGATGGACCCTAATGTTGATCGCAGGAGCCTGCAGCCACTATAACAAGTTATCAATTTGGGAGTGACTAAAGTGTTATAGGACTCTGTTACATTCAGACATGGCATTGGATTGAACACTGAAGGAACTCCTCCTTACATTTAGCTACAGCACCCTCAGATAGACATCTGCTGTAGGAAGTTTTGCCGAATGGCTCTAAATCTAATAATGATAGAATGCAAAGTTATTAAATAATGCGCAGATAGGAAGGATTACTGTGGAAAGGACTATAAATGTTCAAATCTGCCATATGAGGTAGAACGAGGGTCGAAGAGTGTGATTAAACCAATGAGTTTGGGTTTATTTACACACGACGAAGCCCAATGGAGTCTATTAATGAGATAAATGCATTACTAAGGCTGTCATTGTCAACACCACATGAATTTAAATCACCTACAATAATTACTTTAGCTGATTTAAGGACTAAACTGATAAAAACTCTGAGATTCAGATATAAAATCAGAGTACGGTCCCAGGAGCGCGGTACACTATAACCAAAAGACTGGGGCTGCAGAGTTTTCCAGTGTTGGAGAGTAAGACCTAAGAACAAGGCTTTCAAATGAATTCATAAGTTTACTTTAGGTTTAGGCGTCCCCATTAAAACACTCGAATCATTATATGGCTGCACTCCACCTCCTCGGCCTGTGCCTCGGCGGGATGTGAGTATTAATATGGACTGGGGGGGGTGGATTCATAGACTAACATACTCTCGTGGGACAACCAGGTCTCAGTAAGACAAAGTAATCAATATCAAATCCTGATATAATTCATTCACCTGAAAACAGCTTTAGAGGACAGAGACCTGACATTTAACAGTCCACATTCATTCTTTTATGTGTGTGCTACCTGAGGAGTTAGTTTTAATTTTTATTAGTTTCTGTTAACTCCTCTTGTTCTTATTTCTTTATAATTTCGGTGGTCGGGGGCCAGACACAGTCGTCTATGGTGGGTGGGTTTTTGCGGTTGCGGTTCAATCTTTAAAGCCCATTAATAACTTACATGACCGGGTGGACGACCTTGCAAGCATGAGACCAATGTCACGCTCAAAGCTCGTGTCAGGCTATGAGCAGCAATGCGAACAGTTACAGGCTGATGTGTCATTTCATTGTGCGCTAGGTTCCAGGTAGTCATGTATTTGTAATGGGTAACACATGAGCATACAACCTATCCTTCGCCCGTTCCACGCGTATCTTGACGGTCCAGTTTGCGTCAACGGGATCACTTCTGCCAAAACGGTCATGCAGCTTTTCCCATTGCTAAATTTGCTGACTTCAGAGCGCTATTTGAGTCCCCTTCCTGGATGGATACATTAGGTCATTTAGTTCATATGTTGCAGTACCTTCACTCTAGCTTTAAAGTGGAAGAAGTAAGGATAACATGGTGGCCAGTCAGAGTGGCAGGCCCCTCCGTGGATGTGCCCCGAAACACAACCTTTTAACTGCATAGGCCTAATTACCGTGATAGAAGCACTAATATGAAGGGAAAAGCGACAAAGATACACAGTAAACAATGTGTTATGTCAGCTGCTGCCTCACCCTTTTTCCTCCACCCTTTCTAGTGTTTCCCCTCCAAAGCCAGTGCAGTACGTAAACCGGGCTCCACTGCTATCCAGACTCCAGAGAAACTTGGTTTAGTCTCCACGTGCCTCTTAGTGTGTCACGTGTAGATAGGCTAGATGACAACTTCATGTTAAAAATGTAAAACCTGCTGTGCCAACCCGCTAACTGCCGCTACGCACAGCTTCAAGTGAAACTTATGTCAATCAGGGACGGAACTCAGGCTCGCTCACATGGGGCACCATTCTACAGGGTGGGCGCCCCAGGTACAGCAAAGGTACCATGGTGATATACCCTAGCTTAAAAGTTAGCCTGTGAATTCATCCTTTATTGGGACGGCGAGTAAACCACACAAACAGGAGAGAGACAAACTGCGTCTCTGCGGTCCAACTTCAAGCTCTGACTGTTGGTCAGATATCGTACTTGATGTTTTGTGTTAGCTTCCACCATGTTACATTTAACATCAAACAGACAGACTGCCAGCGGCAGCGCAGGGGGCGAACGCCTCTTCTACTATCCTCAACGTCACAACAGCAGGCATGAGGAGGATGACCGAGAGGGAGGATACACAGAGTGTGACCAGAGACGACGGAGCAGACGACATTCCAGACGTACACAGAACTAGTTCAACAGAAAGATGCCCGAGGCCGGCGGTCCCACACGGAGGAGAGAGAAGACGGCATTAAAAGAGGAAAACCAAATGGACTAATCAGCATAGTAGCAGACAGCGACATGGAGACAAACAGTCTGTGGAGACATCAAGTCCAATAAGAGGCATCCGCAGGCAACAGAGGAAGGTACATAACAGAAATACAGACAACAAGCTCATGTAATCCGACAGGATGTTTAACTGGACTTATGGGCAGGATATTTAACACTAATGAGGTTTGTAAAACTGGTAAAAGCTACTAATATGTAATATTTTATATGAATACAATAGACATTTAATGTGGACAGTTCGGTAGTTCAGTTGTGGTACTTTATCCGCAAAGTTTTCAACAGATGTTCAAACCATCGACAAAGATAAAAGATGCCAAATGGAAGCTAAAATATCCGGATGACGGTTGCTGCCAACTTACGGTGGTGGGACGGTCAGTCGAAGTCAGGTCTGTGCCAGTAGTGATCAAGATCCGGGTGCCATGGTATGGAGGCCTGGCCATACGCCTGACCCGACTCATGGCAAGCAGGACTCAGCTGTCAATCATGATGTGAAACCCCCTTTTATATTTTTACTAATTAAAACCAAACTGATCAACTGAACAAACATGAGTGTGATAAGAACGACCTAAAATGATTTTTGAGTTTGTCCCATTTATTAACAGGAGCCAACTGCCAACTTATGAGCTATACTGCAGTCAGCCACCAGGGGGAGATAGAGTCTATACTGCAGTCAGCTGTCGTCCATCTTTATATATGTGGATGGTTCAAACTCAGCGAAATCATTTTATCCAGGTAACACTGCGTCCTCTTTTCTTTTTGTTTGGATGTGAGAGACCCCCTAGTGGCAGAAATTATTTAAGCTTTTTGGTACGTACAGTAAAAGTTTTACTCTGAAAGAGGCAAGGTGGAGCAGCTCTCTGGTTGTTTTTGCTGTGTACTGATGGATAGAGTAATGTGAAGGAGAAAATAATGTTTAAAGAAGACAATAATTAAGCCCTGAAGATTTCTTGGTATGTTCCTGTTCTTGTACCAACTTTGATCTCTGTGAGTCTCATTTTATTGTTTTTCTATCTTCTCCTTGTTCTTCAACAGCCAATCGACTTCCCCTTTGGCACCAGAAGGAGAAATCTGCAGCATCTCATCATTTGAATAATTTTCACTTCTATCTTCTCTGTCCAGCACAAGTTCAGGTGAAATGAAAAATGTCTTTTTAACATGAACACAAAGAAATGGACCAAAACTTCTGAGCACATAAGTGTGCTGCCCCACTTTGACTTGCACGTCTTCGCCTGAGGGTGGCAGTATGACGACAAGAGTAGAGTTCAACAATGTCTACAAAGTCAATCTGCAGCCGAACTTTAACAGTGCCAATCTTTTTAAGAGTAAAGAGAACATATGCCTGTGAGTATTGTATATGTATAGTGGTGTATGTTGCTGTTACTGCTGTTTCTGTAAGTTGACAGTTCTTTTATATTTTCGTCGCTATGACGATGCTAATTTGTTAGCTTGTATATGGGGTTTTACATTATATGTTAGCATTAAGCTAGCGGACTTTATTACTTGTTAGTATAATGGCAGCGTCGAGTGCTGTTTCAAACTGTGTTGAACACCTTTGATATTTAGAGATACATATAATGTGATAGTATAATATTTAAATTTTCTTTGTTGTATGTATTTCAGTTTTACTGTCAACTTCAATTGGGAGTCATAAATAAACCCTTGAAGAAAGGAAACTTTGACTCTTATTGGAGAACTGTTCGCTGTCTGCCAAACTAAACACATCCTACGTTCAGGGAGGGCAGAATAATAAGCATTTATTATTTCCATAGTTTTATACTTTTGCTGTTAGTTTCACCGTTTAATGTTGGATTTATTGTTGTTTTGCTGATCTGAGCCACACTGATACAAAGCAGCAGAGCTGCAGGTAAACAGGCTCACATTAACAATCAATCTATTCAAACTACAATTGATTTGTTTGTTCAAGATCATTAGCATATTTGATTAATGGCGACGCAAGTCTTGAGGAGGTTCACAACAAGGTCAATGCCTCTTATGAGCAGTCCTTATATGGGCGTAGTACAGAAGAACAGGAACAAAACCTTTTTAGGTGTTTTATTATTGAAGAACCTCAATTTCCCTGTGCACTGCAGTCGGTACTGTTGCACTACAGACAGATAACACATGATGCCGGTGGCTTCACCTGCTGATATGTGACAGATTGATTTCAGGTTGTTGTGGAGTCTGTTAAGTTTCGTCGTTCACTGTGACCACAGTCCTCCTGCTCCGTCTTCCCACCTGAGAACGCTTGTGTCACAATACAGATATACCAAACAAACTGCAGATAGTAGCGTTATTCTAAATATGATGCTGACATAAGAACGCTGACTGCTGTTCACTGAACGGCCACTGGTGGCGCCGTTAACAACAGTTAACCTTTAATATCTATATTAAAAAAGTTAAATTAAAAGTGCTCCAGCCTGCTCGACACTGGCTCAGTGAGAAGTATCCTAATATTTTATGGACAGCTGACGTTCTCTGCATAAATCATTGCCTGTCAAACTTTTTGCCCGAGAAGTCGACACTTTTAAAAAGTAACTTGAGATAGAGACGTCAAGGCTCGAAGTCGAGGCTCTCGCAGGTCACAGACACTGTGTAAAGACTTCTCCACTCGGCCCCTCTGAGCGGTTCGTGTGTCAGCGTTTGATGAGATGGTTGGACGGTCCTGTCCTGTTTCATCCCACTCTCTCTCTCTCTGCTCACTCCCAGGAGACTTTGCGGACTGAACTCGCAGCGCGGCACTCTGGGAAAGAGCTGCCACTCTCGCCTCCACCCTTCGTCTCAGTTCTTCCGACTGTATCTTGATTTGCCTAAAGCGAGACTCTCTCTCTCGCGCTCTTTTTGTCTCTCTGCCTTCGTTCCTTTTTGTCACTCAGAACAACCCGTTAGTTTCTCTCTTCCTGTCACAGATTCTGGGAATAAAACAGAGAATAAAGACATTTTCATTGACCTCTTGTAGGTTTCTGAAGGTGTTTGACCATCCGATAACCACGTCTGAGAAGGTTCACCGGCACCTTCAGTCCCCCAGTTCAGTTTATTTCACAGAGTCTCTGCTGCAGCTTTAAGAAAACAAACGATCGGACGCTAATTGTCACAAATGAAGCCTGGAGCCTTGGGAGCAGCTTCAATGGATCAGCTCCCAAAATGAATGAATGAATGTGCAAACAGGCTCACTAACCTTGATCATGTGAGAATTCATCTTTTCAAGCTTTAAGCATCTGAGACCAACCTCAGAGGTCTGGACCAATCAGATCGATCACAGAACGACACTGAAGACTTGTCTCGATGGAAAAGATATTTTCTTCCTTCTCCTGACTGATTTTAATCGTTTTATGGTTCATTGGTCTGATTGGTTGAAAACACTTGATAGTCAGATGGTTGAACAGGTTCTAATGACGACTTCAGGTCCTTCAGGACGGCTGTGTCTCAGGAGGTTGGTGGTTCGAAAGAAAGGAGCTATACGTACAGTCCGTTTACCTTTCACCTTCATTATTACCCTGGGACCCCCCGGCTGATTATCCAGAGACACAGCAACAGAGAAACCGCCCCGTCAGCTACTGATCACTTCCTCCGCTCTCGCTGATTGATCACAAACCTTCAGGGTTACTCAGTATTGCTTCTATAACTCCGGTGCAGAGCCCACAGGGTCCAACGGTGGTAGCTCAGCTCGCTCTATCAGCGCTGCGCTACAGGCCTCAGGCTCTGCAGTCCATCTTCCAAACTTTCATTATACGACAGTTCATGCCATCTTAAAAGATATTACCCTCAGTGAGACTGACATCTCTGGTACTCCTCTTTTATTTATTTCATTTCCGTCTGTGAAACACAGAGTAATTGAATAGACTGAAAATCTGTGTTTTCTCTCATAAGTAAGAAGGAAGTTTGTGTGTTAAAATGAGCTTAGCTGGTAGAGCTTTACACTGTTCATCTCCTCATTCAGTGTGTGAACGCACATTTCCACCAGTGTGACAGGAAAACAGGATTATGTAAGTGTCAATGAGGAAATATGGAAATTATAATGAGAAATGTTCTCAATATTTTGAGATATTATAAGATAATAATTATAATACGGCCTAACATTTTTTTTTCTAGTTGTTTTATATACAATTAAAATAAAAACACAATTCTATTTTTAAAAACGTTTCATTTGGTGCATAATAATAACAATAATAATAATAATAATAATAATAATAATAATGAAGATGCAAATAGTTTAGGCCTTTGTTTGTTGGCTGCAAGATAATAAAAAAACACTGTTAATCTATACAGAAGTAAGATGTTAGTAATGGTTGTAACTGTGTTGTAGTACTTACAGCCGTGACCCAGAGCTGACCCGAGCGCCCCCACTGCAGCCGGCCGACGCTGGAGAGAAGATTTTACTTCCTCTGAAGAATTAAATCATTATGTAACGATGACACTGAAACAATTACAGCATGCCTCATCAGAGTCTTTACATCAACCGCTGTTTGTCTGACAAGTGATGGAAGGACGAAGGATAAATGTGTAACTGCTGCCTACTAATTATTTTTCCTTTTTGAAACCTCCAGTTAGCTGATGGAGAGTTCGGAAAGAAGCCAATTTGGCAGAAAGCGATTTCCCTGGCTCGTATCAGCCGGTCTTATTGTCTCCGTCTCAACTGTGGTGCATTACAGTGAGACACACTGCACACTGTACATACAGTACCTCCCTGTAATTACCTGCATGAATGTTTCATTTACGTTTATTATTTATTACATCAACACTGTGTGACCACTTGTTGGCATCAATTAGACGGCTGTAAATGAATTATGAGGGCTCTGTTTTAAGTCAAGCACATTATTATTAACGATGCCTGTTTACTGAAACACACCTAGAAACAAAAGGGTAAAATGAGTTGAGTATATTTCCAGGTTTTATCGTCAGCAATTATTAATTAAAGCAATTAGAGTTAATTGGAGTTGTTGGAGGCGAACTTTCCCTTCGTTACGGCCTCAGAGGCAAACAGGAGGAATTAAGGAGGCGTGTGAGAAAACAATTAAACCTTAAAATCCTCTAAAATCGCTAAATATGTTTCGGCTACTACCCAAATAATTCAAAGGAAACCTGATGAAAAAAGTCTTTTTTACACGTTTAGATCACATCCTCAGATGTTTTGGTATTTTGTGGCATACATAGAGCTCCAACATGACTATTTATTTGCATTTTTGGATTTCGTCTCTTCGTTTTGGCTGAAACACAATAAATTTGTGTTTGTACAGTGATAATAAAGTTGAGTGTTTGTACAGTGATAATAAAGATGACGCAGGGTGGAGGATTTTGCCCGTAGGTGACACTTCACACCATGGTGCGTGACCACTTGTCTCTTTCAGCGAGTGTCTGTGTGAGAGAGGCCGACAGAAAGAACGAGCGCGGCGGGTTGTAGGTTGGATGAAAACCAGGACGCTGTCATCAGTCGCACGCGCTTGTGGACGCACGTTTATTCAATTCATCACACTCGCCATCAGCGTCTGTTTCCTTCTCAGAAATCCCAGTTTGCAGTGGACACACACACAGACCGAGTGCTGCCACTGTCCGTCTGTCTTTGTCAAAGCAGACCTCCAGCCAGCAGCTGACATCTGACATAGCAGAGCGCTGTGTGTTTAAAGAGTAAAAACAAGGTGATGAAAGAAACTGGAAACAGCCGTAATATCACTCTCCACCAGACTCCAGAGACAAAAACACAGATTTTACCTCACAGACAGTAACATCGTAACTTCATTCAAAGTGGACAGAAACTAAATAAAACTTTAAAACAACTTCACCAACTCTGGTTTTGTCTAAATAAACCTTAAATCACTGATGGAAACAGTATTTTAGTGGCTCTACTCTGCTGTTCACATAGTGGAATTATGGTGTGTGTGCATGCAAGTCCCTCTATGTTCACATACCTATATTCATGTATTCATTTAAATTCATATATACAACATTGTTTGTTTGAAATAATTATATAATAACACGATTCCTCTGATGAGTTGTATTAAAGTTAGAACTGGCAGTGAGACTACAGGTTGTGTAAAATGGAGTGTCACTGATTGGCTTAACATTTATAATCCTCTGCTCAACGACACTCGGTGGTCTGACTGTGTTTGTGGCAAATTGTGAATTCGATCACAAACCACAGTTGGTGATTGTTGGAAACACTAACAGAGACGGTTTAATGGCTTTTATTTTGTTTATGTCCACTTTGAATGATCTGAAGGTAAAATGAGTGTTTCTGTCTTTCAATAGTTGAATGTATTTGCAGCAGTGCTGTTAATTGACAACATGTTTTATCTGTTTCATTGTTCTTATTTTTGATGGATTTATTGATTGATTGTTGTGTCGTTGATCAGACGTTGAGCATTTAATGGATCTGAATTGTTAATTGTAACATTGTTAGGTTCATTCTGTGTTTAAATGTCATTTTTCTTTTTCAAACTGTTCCAAAGAGCTCAGACCAGGATCTTCTTCTTCTGCTGCTGCTCAGTAAATGAGTAAATACAGAGCAGATCACACCTGCTGGGGGAAGTTTGCTCCTACGTTGCTGCCTTTGATGGGTGAAGTGCACCAGATAAATAAGTGCAGTGATCCCTTATTACAGTGACACATTCAGGTCAGGTTCGGCCCCATTTCCACAGCCGTACTGAGGAGGACTTGGTTCAGGTTCAGAACCTGATATCAGACGGAGACAGCGCTGTCAGCTCCGTTTCCATCTTCAGTCTGATGTTATCTCCAACCAACCAACCAGTGTCTGTGTGGGAGGGGGAGTCGTACGTCGTTCCAGGTTTCTACCAGGAGCCCAATTATCCAGAGTCGTCCTCTCTGTTTAAATCCACCTGAACCTTGCAGGGCCAGTGCTGACACAGCCTGGACATTTCTATAAAAATGGAGTTAACTTCCTCTAATAAGAGGAAGGCGGCCCACCTCCCCCAGCCTCTCTGAGCCACTAGCTTAGCTACAACACAGCCGCTAGCTCAGCTTAAACAGGTACCTCACAGAAACTTTTATAAACAGCGTGAATGTGCTTCTAATGCCTCTGCTCTGGTTAGCTCTGTTAGCTCTGACTGACACAGCTGGAGGCCACGCCCCCTACAATCTCTGCTGCAGGTTTTAGCTGACAGCGCTGTAACATAAAGTCCTCACACACTCAGGAAGTTGACTGCTGTTGATTTGCTCTCAATAGAGTCTCACTCATGTCATCTGTGAGTTTTACAGCCGTGTGTCAGCTTCACTAATCTTTCCCCTCACAATGAATGCAAATCCCTCCTCTAAAAGCTACTTTACCGCTTTTACTAATTTGGGCTGAATTTCAAGTGGAAAATGTGAAATCCTGCATTATTCTGGATGAGTGAAGGACCGTGTCACCACGAGGATAATGTCAAGAAAAGAATCTAGTAATAGAGATTAACCCTTTATAGGGCACTCATTGAAATACTTGGGAATTTAACATTTCAACCCTGGAGTGTTATTGGTGGATATAAGAAGAAGAAAGTTCAGTTTTAGGCTGAAAATCAAAGTCAGTGATGTCTAGGTGTGCTGGCACAACAACAGTCTGTGGCACAGCAGGCCTCCTCTTCCCAT
>NW_023339740.1:29061549-29064092 GCF_004916995.1 Morone saxatilis | reverse complement strand
CTGGCAACACCTATCTTACAACCACGAAGCAACCAACGCCATGCTTCATAATCTGATATATTGCACCTTTAAGTTCGCAGACTCTTGTGTTCTGCTCAGTAAAATTAGGATTACATTTATGTTGACGTCTTGCACATTAAACTGTTCTGTAAAAAGCAGATATAGCTCACAGTATGTCAAATCTATTCCGGTTTACTTGGAAAGCTGCACTCTAGGTGCCACCAAAGGTCCTTTAAATGGTTCAAAATAGCGTCTAAATACACCGTGCATGAAAGGCCAGACAGAGGAAGTGAAATACAGCTTTGTTTCTGACTTTGTGATGTGTGAATGTTGTTGACGTGTAGAAAGGGAATTCAGTCCGACAGAAGCAGGAATAAAACACATAACCTGCACTAACTCTTTACAGAGCAACAGAAATAGCAGCCGGCTCTCCTCGCGTTACCCCGCCTGCGGCTGTGAAACTACCTCACACAACTTCTCTCCAGATGCAGCCGCCTCGACATGAAATGTGGGGGGACGAGTACGCAAATCATCCCGAATTCTGTTTGAAGCGTGACGTCAGTGAGAGGATGACGCTGGGATCACATCACGGCAGGAGTGGAAATATCAGAAAGGAGACACGAACGTTGGAAGCAGGAGACCAATTTTCTTTAATCCAAAAACAGATCTTCCAGAGACCAGATGAATATTTTAGTTGCAGATGTTTTTGTAGCTCGGCGCCTGGTGCAGGCAGGAGGAAGGACGATAGTTAAAGGGTGATCATTTACAGGACACAGTCAGTCTCATCGGGCCACTCAGAGACCCTTCGTCTCTGGTGTTAAACATCTCCGTTTGTCACGTTTTTCCACTCATTCATTTAGGTTTTTCCTTTAATTTTTCAACCGTCATTACGTCTTTCTGTCTCTGGGTGCCGGCTTGTCGGGAGAAGACAAAATGCCTTCAGTTCTGTTTTCTGCTCCTCTTTCAACAGAGAAATCCAGGATTTTACTGCCGTTTCTTTTGGGATTGTTTCACGGCAGCTTTTCTGAATACCTGCCATGTTTTTAGAGTTTTTGTGCGATAAAATTGTGGGAGAAAGTGAAAGTGGTTGCGTATCGAAGGAGAATAAAACCGCAGTGTTTGGAGGGTCAATGTGAGATGTTTCTGCAGTTTCAAGAAATGAGGAAGTCAGTTTGGTGACTGCTATAAATGGTCAAATTTGTGGAAAAGTTGCGGTGATTTCACTACGATTTGGTAGAATTTATGTTTTGCGATCCCAACTTCCTGTAGAGACTGAGCGATACTCTCAAGTTCTGATTCTAGCAGCAGCTATGTTAGCCTCTTTAGCAGCAATGACGTCCATCCTGTGTTACATTGTGAAAGAAGCAGCTGTAAAACGGTGGATCCATAATAGAACTGTTTCTAGGTCTGTAAGACGCTGGATTCGGGTTAAACTCTTTTAAAGCTGAAGCGAGGATTTGTACTCAGTATGAAGTAAAAGTTTGCCTGGAAGGCTTGACTCAGGGCGATAAAAACACCTTCAGGTAGTACAGAGGGATAAAAACTACCAAACAAAACAGGTGATGAAATAGAAGACACACAGATGGTCTGCCTGCCTGTCTGTCTGTCTGACTGCCCGTCTGCCTGCACACTGAGTGTCTTTAAGTGAGTATGATTATGGAAAACACACATTGCAGCACATGATTGAATAGCTAATATGTGCCAAACACGCTCCTGCATTATTCAACTGTTTCCTCCCTCTACATATATATTAATCCTACTAAAACACACACGTATATAAATATAACGGTATATTACACGTTTGTATGACTGCAAACACACACAGTAATTTACAGCCTACAGGCATGCACAGATGAACGCACAAATATGTCTACAAATACACATAAAACTGTCTTTTCTCTGCATATTACACACACACACACTATAACACGTCTTATACAAGAAAAAGCTCCACTTCTGTGAAGTGCAGAATGTTTATTCTACAGCTGGAGGCACATAACCTGATCTTCATTAAACCCACAGTAATTTCTCTCACATCAAACTAATAATAAAAGAGGTAGTTTGATGAGGTGGTGAAGCAGCATGGGATCATGGGAGTTGTTGTTGATTAGAATTATCACCTTAAAAAAACTGTGTTTATCCGACGAATCCTGCCTTGGCAAAGGAAAGAAACTCAACACCATCAACCGGGTGAGACGACAGAGAGAGAAGAACACTTGTTTATTCTATTCAAGGCGTTAAATGTCATATTTCATCAATACAATTTCAAGCTAATTAAAAATGTAATGTTATTTCTCAGCCTCCACAACCAGGTCGCTAGCTTTAATGTCAACAAATGGACGACATTCACAGGAAACTATTACATTTTTACAATTTTGAGCTAATTTGTTGAAGACAGCACAAACTTCCTGTTTTCTATCAGCATCCTGAGGCTAAGCCAATCAGAGGAAGAGTGGGGCGATTTGCGTCCTGGAGCCGAGCTGCTGCTAGCGTTAGCTCAGCTTGTTTCTCTGATAAGATCCAGACGTCGGATGACTGAAATC
>NW_023339740.1:29060403-29061478 GCF_004916995.1 Morone saxatilis | reverse complement strand
TCCGACCTGCGGCCCTTTGCTGTCGATATTCAGCTGTCTCTATCAAATAAAGGCATGAAAAGGCCAAAAAAATAACTTTAAAAAAAGCACCAAAATTTAAACAGTGGATTGTAAAAGTGTGGCTTCAAACTGGATAGCTTAGCTAGCTTAGCTTAGCAATAAGAAGTAATGGAAGTAGAGGGAAACTGCTAGCATAAGCGTTAAATTAGATCATACCTTGTTGTACAAACAGTGCAGCATTATGCTAGCTGTATGTAGCCAGAATAAAATGATTTAAAGATTTAAAGAACACAACTCAGCTACAAGATAGCTCTAGAGTTTAATGAGGAAATGTTACAGATTATAGATTTAATTAATGAAGCATAAGTTAATAATTGATAGTGAGAAACCCCAGATAAACACTGTCCTCCGTTTCCTTTGAGACCTCTTCACTCTCCCTCCTCACTCTGTTTGCTTTTTCCTACTTTTCCCTCCGCCTCTATAATCCATCTCTTCTGCAGCAGCACAGATCAGATATTTATTATCTGCGGACCTAAAAGGATCTGCCTACAAGGTCTGACAAGGAAGAGAGGGGTGGGGGAGGTGGAAGGGGATGGAGGGGGGGGTCAAATTAGATTTTGGCAGGTATTATCCGTTTCCGAGACGTATGGACGTTCAAGGACATCGCCAGCAGGGTAAACAATGGCACACAAGGCAGCTGGATAAATAAAACAAACACAACAAATAAAGCGTCAGGATGATTGTGGACTCAGTGAGGAATGTGTTCTGAGATGGGGCCGATGGTTGGAGAGGCGGGGAGCTGTAGAGCTGGAGGGGTTGTTAATGATGGAGGAGATATTGCATGTATCCAGTTGCTACCTGCACTCAGATGCCACTGTTATAGGCCGCCATACAGCAACGTGTGCCGGCATGTAGCTTTAAAGAAACTGCCTCACACGGGACACCAACAGCTGGGTTAAAGGCTGGTGTTGGATTGAGCCCAACAACACTTTGTCGTTCTTCATAGGACGCCACCTGACTCAGATTTCAGGCACATCCAGAAATTTTAAGAAAAACTGAACAGAAGAACTATTCA
>NW_023339740.1:29054781-29060389 GCF_004916995.1 Morone saxatilis | reverse complement strand
CAAGATATCAAAAGTACTTTACCACTAGATGGTGCTGTCATTACAACAGATGTAATTTTGGAGCACTTCTTAAAACAATTATTTGGTTTCTCTCCACTAAATATTAATTTATCAGCTGAGTTGTACTTCTTATGACTAGTAAGCTGACTGATCTGTTTTCCTGCATTTGTGTTAATATTTTTAACAGCTTATTAGCCAAACAACCCCAAATCTCGCTGTGCCCTTGATCTGAAAGATGTCAGTGCCGGATGGGCGGATCTCATTGAAAATATAAATATCTTATTCATTAATATCTTATCATAATTATTCCTGTTTCAATCAGTAGAGCATTAACAGATTTACAATTCTGATCAGATTCAGAGAATTGGAACTAGAATTTTATTTATTTATCATGTAAATAAATAGGTGAAGGTGGCTTTGAAACTGATAAGGTAATTTAAATGTTGCCGCACATTTCCTAAATTATAGTGCACTCATCTGCAAGTCAACGGTCATCTGGTAATTGTCTGATTTTTAACCCTGACGGAGCATCACAAACACCATCCATTTTCCCTTCGAGCAATTTCCATTCATCTTTTATTTAATTTTTCTTTTCAAATCAAGGTTAACAAACTCAAAAAACAGATGTCAAAAAATTCTTCAGACTGTTTGATATCCCACATTTGTGTTTCATGCAAAGAAACAAAATATCCTGCAGACGTCTCCTATCAAAGGGAGGATTTTGTCTGAAGAAACTGAGATGAAAAAGAAACTGAGATGAAAAGAAGAGAAGCTCAATCTTCTCAGCTGCTCTCAGCGCAGGTCAAGTAAAACACAAAGATAATACAAATAACTGTTTTTAGCGTATGTACCCTGCAGTGTTGATGCAGACCGGATTATTCTGGTGAAATAAAGCAAACTAGATTGAATTATTATTTACCCTGTGGCTGTATTGTTGAATTCTAAACATCTCTGTCATATCCTGTATTTTCTGTTATATCCTGTATTTCCTATTATTTTCTGTATTCTGGTTATAGAAGACTGATTTTATATGTTTCGCTCTAAAGTGCCACCGCCATTATTGGTGTGAAAAACCTGAACACATTTACACTGACAGGTGTTTATTCACCCTCCAGCAGATGAACACACCTTAAAACTGACAACGACACAAGCTTTGGGAGGAAAAAATAATAATAATGTACAGTGTGTTGTGCCCAACATAGTTTACTTGTGTATTTTGTCCTTAAAAAGGAAACAAAATGGTGAGTTTCTCCACATAAAACCTCCTGACTGATTGACTTCCTGTCTGGTGCAACAATGTTGATTTAGCATAAAATTGGCACACTGTATTTCATTTTGAAATTGGTGAAAGGTTTAAATGCTTTGAACTGGTTTTTTTTGGTTGGTACTTTGGTTTGGACAAAACATTCATATTAACACATTTTTAGGGAAACCACAAACGGAATAAAATGTCAGTATGCACAATCTGACAATGACTTCTATTAGCAATGTTAGCATAGCTCCAGGGAGGAAACACTGGTCTGTCTGTTGGTTGGTGCAATGCTTTGGTCCAGACTGAAATATTTCAACAACTACTGGACTTAGCAGCAGCTATAGTCACATCTTAAGTTAGTAAAATGTTAGCTAACTAACAACTGATGTAAATTAGCTAGTTTTTGTTTGAATTTGCATTAATTGTTGCAATCGAAACATTGTGGAGGGACTGCCAAGTGTGAATCTTTTGTGGCGTCACCCATTGGTTTGTGGAGATCCGTTTCGAAGCCTCGAGTTCACCATTATGGTTAGCCATATTGTTGTTAGCAGCCAGCAGCGGTGACGTACTGCGAGTTGAGCTGCTCTCATTGGCTGTTCTTGGTTTCAACTTGTCCATAGCCGTTAGAAAGAACTTCTGTGTATTTTATTTACTGTCAGTGGTAACTGAGATGTTCATGTTCTCCAGAGGACCAAGCTTACCTTACCGTGGTGATTCTCTTTTTTTAATGTAGCGCCTTCAGCAGGCTTGTGGTTTTGAGTGAAATATCGAACGTTATTGGATGGAGTGACATGGCCACTTACCAGCAAAGATGTCACATCGAGGTCTGAGCTGAGGAACAGGAGGCGAGGAGGAGGATAAGGAAGCAGATCATTCACACAGTGATCACGTCTGCAGTGGAAGGCCAGTTGGCTGCTTCATTCCTCCAGCTCTCTCTCTCTCTCTCTCAGATCCTTTCAGCTTTCATCTGTTGTTCTTTTTCACACGTCTTTCTTTTCTGTCTCAACACATTTTCTCTGTGGTCTCTGTCCAACTCTGTCTCATCAGCTGTCTTTGTCACACATCAGCCTCATTGACACACATTCAGCGCTCTCATTTGCTTGTCTCCTTTATCTCTCTTCATTTATTCTCCCTCCTTCATTTTGCAACTTGCCGATACCATTTTTCATACATTAAAGACAAATATTAATCTATCGTCATAAATTGTTCCTTCTTTGCCATAACTGTAAAACTTATGAAAAAGAAATGTATGAATTCCTCCTCAGAATCTGTCAGTATCTGTCTGTCAGTCTGACAGCTTTAGCATTTCGGTATAAATGTACTCACCAGTACTGAGTAACGCCACTTCTGATTTTTGTCCACAATATTTTAATTTTAATACCCTATACTGAGTACCTCTAGTGAGTGTGGCTGTACCCGCCACTGAGGTCAGCAGTATTTTTTTCAAGGAGTAAACAGTAAAACTTTTTGATGCCTAAAATTACCCTTGCAAGTTCAGTTTGTTTGGAAAGCCAGCATGTGTATTAGAGTTGTGTTAAGAGTTCAAGTTGTGCTTAATTACTCTACCGGCACCTTTTTTCGGCACTGATTTTCCGAGATGTTATGCATTGACATAAATACAGTAATTTATTAACAATGTAGATTTACTGTAACATTAATCTGACTTGAGCTCCCTTTCTTTGCATTGCTCAGTCTCATTTATTTAAGGGGATAAACTAATGGAAATGGAGGAATTGTACTTAAGGTTTAAGGCTTTCGAGCCCCAAATTAGACAAATTCAGGATGCAGGTCAGTGTAAACAAGCCGCCATCACTGTGGTGGCACCTCACCCTTAAATACTTACAACACTAAAATGCGTTAAAAGGATTTCACTTTAAAAACACCTTTACCTTTATGTCCAGGAGGTCAACGTGATGCAATGTCTTAATATAATTTAAACAGGTGAGGAAATGGTTGTAAACATGTTTATTTCTGCTCTAATGTTGGACATTTTAATATGGGGCCTTATGGAAACTGACTCACTGCTGCAGTCAATGTCTAGTGGCTGCTTGAGGAACTGCAGCTTTTGTTACTTGAGTGTTGGCTTCATTTGCAACCACAGAGGTTGCTGATTGGGTTTAGACAACAAAAGTATGTGGTCAGATTTAGGAAATGATTGTAAATTACATTAAGCTGAGAATTGTTGGGTTTCTGTAAATTATTTTTGGAGTACGGTCTAGACCTGCTATATGAAAAGTGTCCGGAGATATCTTTTATTATATAATTAAAAATTAAATTGAACTTATGTAAACTTTTCTCCTGGGTGAAATCCTTGGTTTCCTTATCTACTCCGTTCTCCTCCTCTATGCAGACGATGTTGCTCTTTATACTGCACCTTTATACATATGTTACATATAATTGACCGTCCAAGCAATGTTTTTGATCACAAGAACTACTTACAGAACAGAAGTTTTTTTTTATAAAATTTTTTTTTACTTGTTTGATACTAGTCGAGTACTCGCTCAATACTAATTATTGCACGTGCGTGAATAGTTTGTAGCACACGTTGATGGCGCCATCACAACACAAGTTCAGTGTTTTAAAGTGTTACTAAACCCCCATAGCACTTATTCTACCAAAACCTTTTGTATACAGGTATTAAGTGGTGTTGATGGATTCAGGTGCAGATCCTCCAGCAAACAGCCAACATTAACTGTTGACCCGGACACTTTTTTTACCTTTAATGTTCTCCTTGCTACATAAACACTGAGATACTCCACCGTGGTCAAGCTCAGTGTAGTTCCTCTCATATTTTTTCCAAATAAAGAAAATGACACCGTGAAAGATAATTTGATTCCAGTCAACTTTATAGGTACCCACACCTCTCAAATGGACACTGAATCAGATCCAAACACAGTAACTACAGACAGACAGGAGCACACAAACACTTCCTTTGAGGCTGAACCTCCTAATGCTTCCACAGTTCATGGACTCTGGTCATCAAGTGTCTTCCTTTTAGAAGTCAGTGGCAGGGGAGCGCCTGAGGGAGTGAGCTTGAGAAGCCGTACTGCAAGAAAAAGTGTGAAAAATAGCGGAGGAAGTCCTGAGTGCCGAGTCACACATCAGAAGAGCCTCTCTGAGACGGAAGTTAGAAATTCCACTTTCCTAAGACATCTACTTTAATTTGGACCCCATTGATGTCTTTTTCAATACCCATTACCACCAATGACACAAGGGAAAAGAAGAGAGAGGTGAGGGATCAATGGTCTGATTAGAGAGAGTCTCTAAAATGCGTCTTCAAGTGCTGAAGCATCTGAGTGGTGATCATTGACGAAAGCGAATGTAAATGTGCTAAATAAGAGAGTCAGCACGTTATCTCCTTTTACTTTTCCATTGGAGAGTATAAAAGGGGGACATTTACTTAAGATCTGTGGCCCTTGTTTAGGTGCTAAATGCATTTGTCCTTATTTACTAAAAGAAAATGGCTGAAAATTGTGTGTTTGGTCACTGCAATTTTCTGCCTGCAATAAATTACTTGTCTGGTTTGTTTTTAGTCTGCAGAAGACAGAAACTTTAAGGTCCACATTAAACAGGAAGCAAAGTGCTGTTCGCTTTCTCATATTTACGTCCGCCTGTCAGACAGCTGTAGTGGACCCCATTAGCTGACTCTGCTGGACTGGGAGCTCCCAGTGAACAGCAGGTCCAGACCGGGACCAATTACAGCAGCCGATACCGACGGAGAGATAACTACCTAAAATGACCGTTAGCAGCTTTGTTTTATTAAGTCCATCAGGTAACAGCGGTACAGAGGTGATTTGTGCAGTCGTCTCTTGGGGGGCTGTTCTCGGTTCCAGTCCGGTCTAGGTACCAGATCTGCTCGAAGTGCTGTGTTTACAGATGATGATCATTATAATTGGCTGTACTGAGCATGTGCAACTCTCAACATATGCGAAGAAAGCAAGATGGCTGACTTTCAACAGTTAATTCATAATGTTTCAGATTAATACTTTTTAAATGGTTTTTTATCCTATTCTGAAAGCATTCTGATGAGGTATATGATATATCAGTATATAGATACGGTGACTTATATGTACATCACATCTGTGCATGTATGAGACAATACATTACAGCGACAAGCACAGTTTTCAGACACCTTAGCTAATGTTGGCAAAAGTGGCACCACAGTTTTAAATTATTAATGTTACCTTAGCTAATATTGAGAAATAAGGGATTTTTTTACATTAAAAGTTTTAAATAATTAATGTTAATAATAATAATAATAATACATTTTATTTAAAGGCGCCTCTCTGGGCACTCGAGGAACACCGTACAATACATAAAAATAAAAACAGTAAGAAATAAGAAACAGACAAGAAA
>NW_023339740.1:29045267-29054756 GCF_004916995.1 Morone saxatilis | reverse complement strand
AGTAGACAAGAGGGAGGTGACAGGAGGAGGCAGATCTGAGGGAATGGAAGGGTGGGCATGTGGGGAGAGTTCGGACAGATAGAGGAGGGGAAAGGTTATGGATGGCTGTAACAGTGTCTTCTGGGAGTGATTATGGAACGAGGAGCTCTTCCTTTTATACTTTATCTGTTGGGATGTTGGCATATGTTTTGTCAGGCAAGTTGAGTATGGAGAAAAAACGATAATATCGGTACACTTAAACGACGTTAGAGCCATTCATAATGTGTTGTAAGGTTACGGATATCTGTAAGAGCGGGGAAGAGGCAGATGCGGTACGCAACATCAGCTAAGTTTAACAGTGAGGCAGAGTTGAGGCAGTAAGCGGGAGGAGCGTCAGAGGGAAAAGCCAGACAATATTCTCTCCATAATAGATGTGCCAGTTGTCACCAAACATGATGAAGTGTTGTGTTGTACAGTAATAATAAAAAGTATTTCCAGCTGTTAAGCTGCTAGTACTAATGAAATTAAGCCTGTCGCGACAGCTTGAAAGCTTTATTTTCTTATTTTCAGTTTCAATCAATTAATTCAATTTTATTTGTATAGCGCCAATTCATAACAGAAGTTATCTCAGGACACTTTTCAAATAGAGCAGGTCTAGACCGAACTCCTTATAACATTTACAGAGACCCAACTGTATCTGGGATCTTGGGATCATTATTTGGAGTTCTTCTCTCTGTTACTTCTGTTTCCAGCTCCTGTGGGAAATATCTGTTTAAACCCCAAAGCTAGTTGGGAAAAGAGCTTTTTTGGGGGGGAACAAAACTATTAAACATGTCTTAAGTGCCTTAACATCAACCATTTCACGATACAGAGAGGTTTTACACAACAAATAGAAATGGTGTCTTTTGTAAAGCCTAACCACGTTTCCCTGAATAGAAAAAAAACATGGTACTGAATCCTGCAGCTTTAATCTTCTATGAAAGAGATATATTTGTGCTGAAAAACAAGCGAGAGGAACATTATTGCACGAGTGGCTTTCAGCCTGATGATACACTTGCTCTGCTGAGAGCGATCGATTATCTCGCTGTATATTTAAGCCATGTCAGATCAATGAGGGAGCTTTAGAGGGGGCTTGTATTTCATGGTGTAAACAGGTGCTTGCTGTGCATTGAAGCATGTCGCAGGAATATAAAGCAATATGCGTGTGAACTACGTTACACAAAAAACGAGCTGTGGCAGCAGGTTTCTGTCGGAGCAGCAGTGAAGTACACACTCAATTACTCTCCATGTGAAGCCTTCACCTGCTTTGAACGTGGTTTTCCTTTTTCCTCTTGATTTTGCTTTATCTTTCTAAATCGCATGCCTCCGTGCATGCCAATGCGGTCTGCCTCCCGCTAATTTACCTTTTACATGCACATACATGCACAAGACGAGCCTACGGGGCCATCATCGCAACAAAACTACTTACAGTTACACAACTCTCCATTTATACCTGTATGTTAATCCCTGTCTGTAATCAGTTAATCAGTTACAACTCAGGTGGGACTCAATTGGCTTTTTTTTATAAGTGACTTTTGCTACTAGCAAAAAAACTAAAAATTAACTAGTAACTGTACAGCCTGCAGCCACCAGTCGGCGCGGTAGCGTCACATTGCTGCTCTGCTTATCGTTTTCGACCCACTTTAGATGAAACTCTAGAAAAATAATTTGGGTCTATGGAATCAGCAACAAGAAGGAGGGAAGGCGCGAGCTCTCGGATCCTTGCGCTCGCTCTGATACTTGTAACAACAGAAACACAACTTTAAACTGTATTCAGTGATTTTGGTGAAAGTGGATCAGATTTTACAGAGAAAATGTGATCTGGTTTTTCCTCTGCCGCCTCCGGATGCTCTCTGTCTCCTCTCGGTGATTTACTGGTGGACAGATAACATTAGCTTTATTGTTGCTAAAGTATGGCTTCAGTAATGGCTCCATATGAACCTTTATTGTTTTACTTGTGACCTGAACAGAAGTCCCGCTGCATGTTGATTCACCCCCTCACCCCCGGGGCGCCGTCACTGATGGCGACGGAGGAGCGCGATGCAATCAAATACATTAAGCCCCAACTCCTGAAGAATCCAATTCTTATTCTAATTTTGTAATAAGAGAAGAGGACGTTCATCAGCCGGTCATTTGTTTGCTCGCTCTCCAGAGGCCGAACATACAGGCGGGTTTATCCCACGGCTGCGTCAGATTGCAGGTTATCTGAGTTTTATTATTTATTTACGGTTTTTAATTGAATGAAGCTAAATAATAATTGTGGCGCGTTCGTATCTCGTCCCCAGAGTGTTTTCTGTATAGCTGTGATAAATTAAAACTGGGTTAGATCTTGTACAGACGGGGCCAAGTTGTTCCTTCATTCACTCGTTGGTTCAGTAGAAACTGTTCCTGCAGTTCGGTTCTCGTTCAATTATTCAACTGCAGACAGAAAGAGAGACTGTTTGCATTAAAACAACCTCGTGAGTTAGGAAAGTGTTTTCATAATTACATAACAGCTGCCTGGATTATGTTCACAGATGAAGTTCTCACCAGGTACGTTAATCTACAATGTTTCCTCATTATTTTAATAGAAACCGTCCCCGATTTTTCGTATACAAACAAAAAAAGGCATTTCTAAACTTAAGACAGTCTCAGAAAGAGGAGAAGGGCCACGTGAAAAGTTTATTTATAGTAAACTTTTAAAAAATGTCAATTGAGAGACTAGTTTTCCAGTCATGGAAACACCTGGAAATGTATTAAACTGACCAAATATCCTGGATTGTCCTGGAAATGTATTAAAATGATGATTAAATTTAGCCCCTCACTCTGATGAAAGTAAGACCAGATGTGACCGAAGTGTCAAAATCAAATTTTTCTGAAGCTGTGAAATTTTTCACACATACAAACTGTAAATGATCAGATTTGTAGTTGTGCTTGATAAATAAATGCACAGTAATGTTAATATTGTGTATACAATGAAGCTGAAAATCATCTGTGACGTTAACAGCCAGTCGCGAGCTAACGCAGACTGTCCAATCAACGCTGATCACCTGTTTGCTTGCTTGTGTGTAAGTGCTGTTATGTACTGGGAAAAAGATTTCAACATGGCGGACTCCGCCAGAAGAGGACCCGCTGCCTCTGTAGATACAGACGTCTCATTCTAAGGTAACGAAAACACAATGAGTCTCATATTCAGGTGATAATATACTAATTAAAAAACATATCTATGAATATTATATTACAGTTCTGATGTTAAACCCTGGACCTTTAACGGACAAAAAGATTGTGTATTCTGGACCCGACATTAACAACAATAATTAAATTAACACTGTCACATAAATGCAGATGAATGTGTCCTTAAACATAAAATACATAAAAAATTATATTTTCCACTGTATTCAACCAGTAATTAAAGGTTTATGTTGAAGGTTAATTTGAATTAAACTCTGTGATCAATACTTAGTGTTTGTACATGTTTCATACAGAATACACACACACACACACATCCAAATGCCGACTCAGGGTAGAAATTCACAGACTGCATTGATTGTTATTTAATTAAACGTGCATTATCTTGCGCAGCATTTACATAGAAACTTACAAAGAAGGGTTAAACAGCTTTGGGGAAAGGTCAGATTTAATTACATCCAATACTCATCCCTCTCCGAGCCCTGAAATAATTACAAGTTAATGGAAGAAGTCTCATAGAACGACGGCTGAATAACAACAGAATATACAGCTGTGAGTGTTTTATTTGTGGATATGTATTTCTCTCTCTATGTGCTTCATACATACAGCTGCCGTTATAGCTCATCTCTAATAGCCGAGTCATTTCACCAGAGCCTTTATTCTTCCAACTAATCACTCACAATTGCCCAATTAAGCCCAATCACTTTCACAGACCGACGCCCTCGATGAAATGAGCCCGTCATAAGAATCCACTCGCTCTCAATCAGAGAGTCTCACGCTGGGACATTTCTGTGTGTAATTACATCCACATTCCCGCCATGACGGCTCAACGCTGTATCTGAGGTTTTCTTTTCGCAGCGTTGACGTTTTGGGATTCAGGCGTCGTGTTGGAATCAAACGCCCCGAGGCAAGGTTGGACTACATTTTAAAGTTTATAAAGTTTAAGGTTCATCTCTGAATTCAAGACAAACGTTGAATTAATTGTGATGCAGATGGTTGCAGATGGAGGATCTTTCTCATCGTATATTTCATTTTACCTCTAATATTTGCCCTCGTAGACCCTAAAGGATACTTTATTGATCTCAGAGTCAAACTCTCTTTTTGATTACACCCTTGAAATAACAAGCAGAGTGTTTTCTGATCTTTTAGTTAAAAGGTGAAACAGAAGTCAGAGAGCTGTTTGCTTCCACATATTTACATATTGATTGATACACAGTGATTAGCTTAGTCCTCGCCCAGTTGGAGCTCAGTTGTGGCTGGAAAGTGTTTAATATCTTGTGTTGTTGCTCGTGCTAGTTGTATTAGCATCCACAGACTCCTCGTCGCTTGCGCAGGTGTTTCTGTGCCTTCTCAACAGTTAAGATCTGTTGTGCTACTGCTGGACTAAATTCTTAAATTGTGTTTGTTAAATTAACATTTTACAGTTTAATTTAAACTTAAAAAATAAAAGTTTCATTGAGTTTTCTTCACAGAAATGAATGAAATGTTGAAATATCGCCCTACTGCAGATATTTTTAAGTTTTACTCTCTTTCTTTAAACTCAAGAAGGCCTCGTGACCCCCTGTGAAGCTTCAGCGACCCCCTGGTGGGGTCCAGACCTGCAGGTTGGGAATCACTGATATACAGAATGTGGCTGTGAGTGAAATAATGAACAGCTGGTTCACTTTAGGCCTCAACAGAGAGGATTGTTTGAATCAAGGACACTTCACAATGATGGAAAGCTACCTGACGTATTTAAACACAGATTGCACGGACTGTCCATTATTCTTTACTGACGGACACACAGAGTACACATACAATAAGTGGTTGCGCACACAGGTAAATACACCTGTGCACGCGTAGATGCACACCGACACTGAGGCAGATCTCTACTGTTGTCAGATTCAGGTGCTGAGCTCACCTACAGCGACCCCGGCTTGTTCCTCTGCTGAAGGAGGATTTCCAGAGAGGAGAAAGCGAGACGGAGAGAAAAGGATTACCTTCTCTCTCTCTCACTCTCTCTCGCACTGTGGAGCTGAGGCTAAAGCTTTGGCCGTGTTGGAGCCCGAGGCGGTTCTGGCCATCCTCAGAGCGCTTCCTCCTCAACCTCGGTCACCTGAACGAATCGGATCCGAGCTGCAAGGAAGGACGATTAGCATCACCGTGACCTCCTCCATCCTCAGGACGCAGTGTGGGGAGACTCCGTCGGACTTCAGCTCCAAACCGCAGCCTTAATGTTTCTTACAGCTTCATTCAAACAAGATGGCACATAGAGACACACAGGAAGAATAAAATGAGCCTCCCCGACTTCCTCTGCTGTCTGTGGACTGATTTCTATGTGTTTCTATGTAGGGCTGCTTGTAGCTGGATAACGTTAGCTTGATTGTTAACATGGACAATCTGCTAGCTTGCTAACGTACCAAATACTGTCAGCTAGCTTAATCCAGCATTATTATTGCTCGCAAAATACTGTCTCAACATGTTAGTTGGTCTATTTTTGAATTAAAAAAAAACAGTGGTGCTGATAGCATTCGGTACCATGTGTTCAATCAATCCAGCCGTCGTCACCACTGACGGTCACACTAATATGTTGAGAATAAAAACATTTGCTTTTTGTACTGAGCTTTTTATTTAAAACCTTGTAAGAATTATTGTTATTCTGCTCAAATCACATATTATAATTAATGTGAAAAGAGCATCAAAAATAAACCCAATTCTACTTCTGTTCTCACTTCTGTGTTTAAAATATATATTTACAGGAATCATCTTAAAGCCCCAATAGTGGACACTGATACACTGTACACATACACTGTGATTGTGTTTCTGTATATATGATTGTGATCTCAGCATCAGAACAGAGCGTTTGTTTCCTGGAGGTAATGAGGTCGGGCAGAGGTCTAAATGTCTCTCCCTCTCTCTCTTTGCTCGCTCTCCCTCCTCAGCCTTAAGGGGGCTCACTTCAGAGGAGCAGATCGATAAGGGGGCACTTCAAAGTGGTCTTGGATGGGAGGAGTGGGGTTCTTTGAAAGATGCAGGAGGCAACAGAGCTTAACGGGCACAGCATCCTCTTGCATCAGCAGTGCCGCCATGGCCGGTCGCAACCTTTAAGAGACACGCCGCAAGTCACAGGCAGGGTGGTAAATCATGGAGGGGAGTGTGAGAGGGAGGGATTCATGGAGAAATACTGGCTGTGAGAGGAGGATGGAGACAGGAGGAAAGAGAGCCTCGGGGGCAGTTTGGTGCTGTAGTGAAAGAGACCACATGATTCTTAAGATTTCAGGTTGATTTGGTCGGTGACACCTGTGGTTACCATGGTAACAGCAGGTGTGGTTTAGTGCTGCAGTAAACTAGTCGAGCTGCTGCTTTATCAGAAAATTCCACCTCAATCCTCTAAAAACCAGACCTCCTGCAGCTGATTAAACTTTGTTTCTTATTTATGACACAATTTCAGTGCTTTTTATTCCTTTCATTTTCATTGACTTACATAACCTTTCAGCTTATGGGTTGTACAGATTTTAGGGATATGAATTACTTCAAGATACTCAAAGAAATGACGTCACAAGCAAAAATACCAATGTAGGCACTGGCAGACGATTTCTACTGCACAGTTCAAAGACTGGAGCTTAAAGTCAGACACTGTTGCATAAACCAAGACTGAGTAAGGGACCATTCGGATGTTGCATCGTTTTGCATGTGCACAATAAATAATACAAAATTATATAGACTCTCTCTCTCTCTCTCCCTTTCCTGTCAATCTTGATCTGTCCTGTTGAAAATGAGAGAGAGAGAGAGAGAGAGAAAGAGAGAGGGGAGGATACCTTGGTTCCCAAACAGATGGGGCACCAGTTCTACCAGTTGTTCTACAACCGCTGTTGTGGGATGCCTGGTTTCTGGGCTCATCCATGGTGCACCCAGACGGAAAGATCTTAACTTTTTAGAACGTAGCAAGCGCACCACAGGTCATGTGATAAGAATTAACTGAATTGTCGGCCCAACTAAAGTAGTTTTTTGTTTCTTTTCTCCACACAAATGGAGCAGTAAAGCTACTGTGAGCTGGTAATCCATATTATCTTTGTTTTAACTTTTAATTAGTTTAGTCAGCAAGGCTTACGGCTAAATTACCACAACTTCTTCATCATCGTCATGCAGCTTGCAGGGTTTGGTTGCTTAATAACGACAGTAACGCAACCTCCCAATGCCCTGGATGAAAGGATGAAAGCTGTTGCTGTTTTCAAACAACCCCTAAGATAGCCCGGCGAACAATGCATTGTGGATGAAATGAGACACCTCATAGAGAGAGAAAGTAGTACCATGTTCCAACCACCAGGTGGCAGCTTTCTACAGTGAGGTATCGCATCATAAATTTAAAACGGCGAAGAGAAAAGAGATACACAAAGTCCTTTGTAAATAACTGTTAAATCCTGTCATTATCATTATAAAGTCACATAAAGAAAATCCAACTGAATAACATAAAAACATTATATAAACTAAATACATTTGTTCAGATGTTAATGATATTTTTCTTGGGCGATATTCGCCAAAGCTTCATTCTGCCAATTTGGGCCTATATTGAGATCCGTCCTTATGTTTCATGTTTTATTTTCAATTATTATGTAATTTACACTTTATTAACTTTATTTTTTGAAATTATTTTTATTGAGACATAAAGAGAACAGTATCCTTGCTGATAACATAGATACAGTTCCCATCCCACCACCCTCCTAACCAGTCTCAGGTAAATTAAACAAATAATAATAATAATAATAATAATATCTTAATTACTTTCACAGCAATATTAATCAGTGCTGTAATATTCCTCCATTTCTGACAATAGATGCTCCTGTGTTTCACACTCACATGACAAACAACAATCAGCTGATTAAAGTGAAGATGAAGGTTAAAGTCAGAAGTTACTAACCTGTGCAGAAGTAACATAAACGCCTCTTCGCTCTCTTCCTCTGTCACTTCCTCTCCCTCCCTCGCTCCCTGCGATACGAGGCTGACCCACTAACTTTCTTTGATATGTAAAAACATCGTTGAGAGGATCGCAAATGAAGACGTTTTATAATTCAGCAGCAGCCATTTCTTCTTATATCTTTTAAATTCCAAAGCTGCGTCACGTCGCTTGCAGGTTTCTGCTCTCTGACACGTTTACTGTACGTTGTTTTCACTCCAGCAACAACTTTGAGAGAGAGGCAACAGGAACGCCCTTGAAACTGTAGTCTCCTTTTCAACCATTTTGTCTTGATGTGTTTCTATGAAAGATTTAACATCTGTTTGATGCGAGGATCTTCTGAGGAGGCTGTATGTGGTTAGCTGAAGGAGCTGATGAAGATTTGGTGTTTGGTGTTTCTAGGGCAGTTCAGCAGGAATTATTTATACCGGGGATCCTGTCTTTGGAGATTTAGCCGTCTTTGCTTGGTTACTGTGGCAACAACATGTCCAAAAACCTCCTGACCTCATGTCTTCCTTCACCTGTGCACTCTTTTCTAGCAATGTTTTTTTGCAAAAGAATCTGTTTCCTAAGTTTTCATTTTTTACTGTCATCTCTGTAATTATTCCTTCTAAATTCCTACTTAATCTTCTGATATTTCACCTTTTTAGTTAATCACCAATTATTACAATAAGGATATGCTACATGTACATTGTTACACTGTAAAACCACAAGTTAATTTAACTCAAAAAGAGAGGAAGAGTGTAGGAGGAACGGGAACTGGAAGTGAGCCTGTTGCAAATAAAAATTTTGGGTCTACTTTTAACTTTAATTTATTTGCTTTGGTTATTTTAAATTGTGTGTTTGACGTTTTATTGTAACAGCAGAATTTATTTGTATTTTTAATTCAGTGTATTTAAAGGAAAAACTATAAAAAAAACTATTTACTGTCTATGAATCTGTGATAACACTGAAAGGTCAATAAACTAATAACCACATTTTGAAGATGGTTAAAAGATAAAAGTGACACATATATAGTCACATCTTATAAGGTTACTATAGCAACACACTATCATGCAAAACTCTAGCTAACAGTGCTAAAAACGCCTTCAGAGTCATTGTCTTCTTTTTATGTAACAGTTGAATAAAACCAGATCATAGCGGTCAATCTTAAATAAGTAAATGTTTTAAATATTCACAGATTAAAGCGTTTTAAACAGTTTGAATAGCCAGGTTTCTACAGTAGCCCAGAATGGACAAAAAAACTAACTCTGGCTCCAGATAGGTCCCTTTGTATTTTTTGTGAGTTTCGCTGCCACTGTAGTTTTACTTCAATCTGCAGGTTCATCACTACACACTGGTCCTTTAAATTAGGGATGCACGATATATCG
>NW_023339740.1:29042878-29045167 GCF_004916995.1 Morone saxatilis | reverse complement strand
CAGTGTGTAGGATTTAGTGGCATCTAGCGGTGAAGTTGCAGATTGCAACTAACTGAACACCACTCGCATCTGTATTTGACGACCTGGCCAATAAAATGACAACAGTTATTATATTCAGGTGATTTTACACTAATGAGAACAAACCTATGATATATTATATTTCTGACAATAGATCCTCCTCAGTGTTACACTGGTGTTTCTATCTGGATGTCGCTGTAACGGTCACTGTAGGTCAATGAAGGTCACATATCACATGATGGTGCTTTCTCTGTCTAATGTTTGATTTTTTGTGTCCAAACACGGTTCTGTGTTTGATGAGATTATTTCGTCTGCTGAATTGGAATCAATGAAAAGTCGAGGATTAGACACGCATGCAAAGGGAGAGCTGTGACACGGAGTGAAAGGAGCGGATAAATGCTGGTAAATCGCTCGCAACCTTTCTGACAGAATCCACACACACAAACACTTTCTGTCTCTGCCTCCCATTTCCTGCCCCTCCCATCCTAAGTCAAGCGGGGAGAATCACTCGACTTCCAGCAGGATGTTGGCAGCTGGAGTGCTAAAACAGTACCGTAAAATAATAACAAATACAGAAATTTTCTAGAATTAAAATGTAATTTTAGCTTTAATTTGACATAAAATCTTGTGTAATTTGTGTTTTTAATGTTTAATTAAAGATATTTACTCTTTAAAAACAATGCAATGGGCTATAAATACTCTGCTATAATACAAATAATCATACTTACATTTACAGCAGAGTGCTGTTATTAGATTTTTTTTATTTAATGTGAATGTTAAAAGTTATAGAAGTGTAATAAAAGTCATTATCTGTGAAATTACATAAATATTGGTTACACTGATAAGAGTGTTTGCACAGTTTCACAGTGCTTATACACTGAAACCACCCCCAACATTTTATGATCAACCTTCCATCATTATACAAGGATATCTGTCCAGTTAACTTAAACCCACACAACACTAACCAAAAATCAACAACAATTAACACCACATTCTCACACCCACACCAAAGTATTAAACTTGATTTAACAGATTATCCTATTACCACAACCCACCGCAACTCACCACAACAACACAAACAAAACAAATCCATTAACAATATAACCTAATATTCATTGTAACAAACACACACATTAAAAGGATATTTAATTGAACTTATCTCATACACACTCCATGCAGCAACCCCCCACAGAACACAGAGATACAGGAGACAGAAAGACCACAACAACACACACACACAACTACACGACACTGAGTCAACAACCATAAAATACAAAACTCAGCCTCGATAATATACATACATCACGCACTAGCGCACAACATCAGCTGCTCAGCATACACTCCCTCTCATGTTGCTGCGTTTAATACGGCTGAGATATGAGGCGCCTCAGAATCACAAAGCGGTTGATTGATTATGCATCAACCGCTTCTATGGTAACAGCGAAGGAAACTGCCTAACCGGTTTCGCCACATGCCAAACTGCATCATCCCTGACCGTCTAACCCACATCGACGTGCATTTAAATTGGCTGCCGTGTCTACAAGTGGCTCACAGCGATGAGGATTCCTTCACAACGAGGATGCCAGTGTCCATTTTTCAACCTCAAACTAAGTCTTTTATTACCAGTTTGTCATCTTTTAGATGCCTGAAATCGCACCAGTTAACAAAGAAAGGTCTTGTAACTGAGGCAGAAAATCTGCTAAGAGGTTTCTTTGTGTGGTTCCACAGTTCTCTAAACCAAGATCAAATCCACTTCAGTACGGAGAAAGGTTCCTCCAGATTAACATTAAATATGTTTGTCAATGTCCCGCAGAAAGACACGTCACCTGATCGACATCGACTGTTACAAACACTGCTGATGACATAAATCCATATGATGTGACAATGTTGTGGTTCAAAGGGGCCGATAATACAACTCAATCCTCAACCACAGCCACCCTCCTCAGGGTCTGGGGCCAGTTTGCTTATTGATAAAGACTTCAGTGGGCCAGCTCCCTCCTGTAAGGCTCTGTGGACGACCCAAAGAGGGTTTTTGTCATGTTCTGTAAATAAAATTCGATAAACTGTTCATTTTTACCGCGGGAACAATGTGACTGCAGTTTAAACAGGTACACAGTAAACAGTACATCACTGATCGGAGTAAATGGGGATATTAGTTGAATATTGATTTTAATAGGAGGAAAATGTTTTCTATTCAATTCAATTTTATTTGTATAGCGCCAATTCATAACAGAAGTTATCTCAGGGACACTTTTCAAATAGAGCAGGTCT
>NW_023339740.1:29033341-29042778 GCF_004916995.1 Morone saxatilis | reverse complement strand
ATCAACTGAGAAGTCGACTAATTTCTCCATAAGACTGAATGATATCTGTTTTATTGCAGCCAATGGTGCTCCCCCTGCTGGCCATCACATAGAATGTAGGTTTAAGACACTGCCACACATATACTGTTAATGTGTCAGACACTCCCATGTCTCTATAATACATCCAGGATCACTCACAGATCATTGTTTCTCACAGTTTGAGCTCTTTTAATTACGTCGTCTTGTTGCATCCTCTCCCTCTAGTTTCCAACTGCAGAATTGGTGCTACCTACTGCTTATGTTGGTATCCAACTCTTAATAATCAGATAATGGCTGTGGATAGAAAACAAACATTTATTCACATTCTTCTTTTACCAAATTATTTGCTGTTAACTGAACCGTCTTTCTCAGTTTCACTGTTCGTGTGGTTTGTCGATAAACTGCAATACTGTTCAAGATCTATCTACACATTGAACATATGGAATCTGCAACAAGTTCTGGATTCTGCTTGCAAAGCATGTCTGTTAAAGGACACGGACACTTTTGGGACTCACAAATCCCACCGATGCTCAGTTTTGAGCGTGCCACGCCAACTGCTGCCGTCACACATAGGACCAGCATCCATCCACCGCCACTCAGATACTTAAATTGTAACTGAGCTCATTTTCCGAGAACGAGCTAGTCAATTATCAGCTCTATTTGCTGCAGATCCCAAAGGAAGGGAAGGGAAAACACAAAGTCAATCAACCGAATGATCCCGTCCCTAAAGGGGGGAGAGAGGGGGACACACTGATCTCACTAATGTGTCCCAGCCAGCACACCAGCAACCCTGACACTGAGGAGTGAGTGAGACTGACAATGTACAGATCAGGGTTGAGTTAATCGATCAGTCTGATATTACAGGGATCTATGGAAGCTTTCAGAAACAAGAACAACTTTTCTCCCAAAACACCTCTTTTTTAAAAGAAGTTTTTAATGACTTACAAACTGATGATCTACCAGGATCATCTTTGTTCTTCTACCTGCAGTTAAGATCAGCCATGCTCTCCCTGAGAGCTACACCTTATGGAGCCATTGTTGTAGCAAAATCATTTACAAATGTGATTGGACGGTTGTGTAAAGAATCTGTAAATGTGGAGAAAGGGGAAATAAAATAAAATAACAAGAAAAATATACATCTACGCCCATCGGCGTCCACTAAACACTGCGTTCTAAGAGCAGCGATTGGTCCTATTTCCTGCAGTCCGGACTCAATGAAAAGGCGTTCATAGAACTATAAAAAAGTTCCTCCTTCCTGCTGTACTTTCTTCAATAAAAGAAGACTGCTGTGTTTATGAAAAAGGTGGTAAAATGATTGTGGAGGACTATGTTCTTAAGCATGAGGAGAACTAACCCACTGCTCACTTTCTTTATCAGGAATCATTTTCAGAGTACCCGGCTCGGACTGAATGTTTTCTCCAGGGCGAGGTCAGGATCAGGCTTTGAGAATCCTCTCTGCTGATACACATCTGCTCCCCTTTGTCCTCTTCCTCCTCCTCTTGGTCACATTGTGCTGCCCTCGCCCAGAGAGCAGCGATGTGCAGCAGAGCCGCTACAGCAGCGACCGCTCTGCACTTTGATGAAGAGCGACGAAGGCCACACACACACACAGATAAGGCTCTGTGCTTCATTCATAGCACATGAACTTTCTTGTCCGCAGTGTTTAACAGGAAAATTCACATCTACATCTGAGGATGGATTCATCAGTGAAGCCTTCAGATTCTTTACTGAAGTAAAAATACCAAAAATAAGTCTAACACTGAAAATATATGAAAGTGAAACGGTTCACAATTCGTCTGGTTTTTAAATACTTTATTGTATATTAAAGTATATGTATATACACACATAAATACATGTACATACACACTGTAAAAAAATTGTCTTATTTTTTGTCCAAAGAAAAAAAATCTTGTCGAGCATGTCTTGCATGCATCAGAAAAATAGTCTGATTTTAAGAAAATCTAACTTTGTCTTAATAAGATATTACAGCTAATATTGAGCTTGATGTTACCAGTAACAAGGTGCTAAAATTAGCTTTGAGAAGTAACTTGCTAGCTAACACTTACTGATGATTTTCAAGCTAGTTATCTAATGATAATAATAGTAATAATAGTTAACTAATGATTGACAGATTAGCTCGCTAGTTAGCTAGTGGTTTGTGCTATAGCAATAGCTGTACAATTGGTGTAGTTATCCAGTGTTTTATTCTAAAGAAAGTTGGAAAAAAAGTGGATTAAAGAAACAAAACAGAAGGAGTGATGGTGTCGGGTGCCCAGACCATTGGGATCGAGGATAAAGAGAGTTTGTGTTCATTTTAATATCTGAGTTAATATATAATATATATTTTATGGATTCTATCTTTGGGATTTATGTTTTTCCATTTTCCTGTCAGTTCATTCTTATTCAAATTCCCTGCAGTGTTTTGATTGTGATACGTTTCCACTTATGGAGTCCTTCCAATAATAAAAAATAATAATAGCTTATAGCTACAAGTAAATGTCCGCCAGTAAACTCCGTAAATCCCTGAAAGCTGACGCAATGAAGTTGGAGGACATCAGAGGAAACAACTGAAATATTCATTCAGCCAAACACCACAAAACATTTTGAGAGTTTGTACAAAATCACCTTCTGCTCTCATCTGTGACGTCAATAACCTTTACAAGATGTCAATCAGAGGCCAGACCTCTCTTGGTTTCCGCCCACAAAATGTCACATTTCAGGTTGTTCAAGCAAACAGACTAATTCCTGAAAGCTAGTACTCTCCAACACTTGCAATCAGAAAGAAATTCCCTCAGAAACTGTGGCTGCTCTGTACACTTATTGTACACATGCAGGTAGAAGAAGAAGAAGAAGAAGAAGGAAGATATACTTCATTGATCCCCTAGGGGGAAATTGTTTTTTTCACTCTTCTATTTTTAATACACACACACACACACACACACACACAGGCGTGAAATGCACACTTCATGCACATGTGGACATGGCAAAGGGGAGAGATGCGTGGGAGTGATGGGGCTGCCACGTTTACCAGTGCCTCATGGAGCAGGGTCTTTGGGGGTTAGGTTGCCTTGCTCAATGGGCACCTCCGGCAGTTACAGGAGGGTGGAAACTGGCACCTCTCCAGCTAGCTACTTGTGTGTAGGGACTATCTATGTCTGCCATTTTAAGTAAATTAATAGACATTAGTTAAACTGTTGGAATTCAGAAAATCTGAATTTTGAGCATTCACAGCATAGAAACATTAAGCTGTTCTTTAGGAGTTACGTTATAAGTTTAACGGTTCATTTAACCATTGTTGTTGTTAGCCGTCCACTGGCAATCCCATGATGCCTTGTGTCAACTGTCAACCAATCAGAGGGCTTCCCCACAGAGGGTTAATAGAGCCTGAAAAAAATCATCTTTAAAATCGCCATATTTTAAACATGGAATCAAAAATGTAATAAAGTAACTATAATCTGAATACGTATTTTTTAATGTAATCTGTTTTTGATTACTTTGTAATCTGATTATGTTGTTATTTAAATATCATATAATACGTATTGTCTCCTTTATTGTCTCTTTTTTCTGTGTTTATTGTTACGCACCAATATACCGAGGCAAATTCCTTATATGAAAGAATATTTAAACCAATAAAAACGATTCTAATTCCAATCACATCAATTAATCAAGTAAAGTAATCAATTAACAACACTGTTAAGGACTAATACGACGATGTGAACTGCTGTCTGAGACGCATATTCAAACTGCTTCAGGAGAAATGAATAAATCTTGAACGCCAGAATCAAACACTGAGGATGATTTAGTTTGAAACTAACTGAGCAGTGGTGATGAAGATGATGATGGTGATGATGATGGTGATGATGACAGGTAAACTTGTCTCTGAGTTCTCCCTCTCGCTTTGTACCGCTGTAGTGAGCCACAGATTGAGCCATGTTTTCCTCTTTGTCAGCTGATTGTTACCATGGAAACAAGTAGCAAATATGTGGAAAATGAGGCTCAGAACGACGTTTAAAAAGGTTTTTCTGTCCAACAATCGCACTTATTTTACAAGAACAGGACAGAAAGGTTCACAGACCAGTAATCTGACTCTTTTTGAGGGGCATTTAGGAGAACTCTTCAGGTATACGCAGTATTTTGCAATTTCTGGAGGAAGCAAGGCTTTTAATGGGCAGAGGTCACATAGAGCTTTGACTGCTGTAAAACACGTTTGAATAAAGAATGCTGTGGTGGATGCAGCAGCCTTTAACTCTGTTTCTCTTGACTCTTGAACTTTCCCAGCTCAAACATAATGTACACAATTTTTTTATATTTTAGCTTCTTTGGTGCCAATTACTCCACAAATGCAAATAAAGACACACAGGTGGAAACCTGACGACCTGAGCACATAGTAACAGTGATGACCTCAGAGTTCACTCAGCTGTCAGAGAACAATAATGCTGCGTTCAAACAGTCTTTTTGTTCAGGAAGGTTCCTAACTGAGTGAAATGAGCTGATAAAAGCTGTTCGAATCCTCTAACTGCTGAGGAAAGGTGCTTCAATGCCTCCTTTCTTATCTCCTTTAGCAGAGGACACACTGGACCATCCTTTACCAGAGGAGATAACGCCATCCCACAATTCCTTGCGCCAGCAACATTTAATGCAATGTACTGTTTTAGTTTCACCACAGCAGACATGTAAATGTAGAAACAACAGAGCAGCTGCTTTATGTTTGTGACAACATCCAAAACTTCTGCGATTACAGAAATATAGATCCTGTACAAATCTGTCCTGTTAGGAATCCGATCGATGAACAAAACAACAATAATTAACAACAATATTAAAACAAAATACTGTAAACATAAATGTCGTTGTAAATGTATGAAAAAGGTCAAACTTTTCTTCAGCTCATTTCAGGAAACTTTAAAGATAGATAGATAGATAGATAGATAGATAGATAGATAGACTTGACTATTGATCCCAAGCTGGGAAATTGCAGATTTACTTTTATGTGAATATAATTGACTTTAGCTCTCCTCCTCCTCAGCTGTCTGCTGCTTCAACTAGTTCTAAACAATAATTATACATTTACTCTCTTTAATTAAACCCCAGAACCACTTTATTCAGCTGAAACCATCTGTATCTGGATATTTACTGCTGTTGTTGATTGATTCAGGTCTAAATCTGCACATTTTAGTGCAAAGTATTTTAATTGACATATTTTGTTATAAAAAAAAACAAACACAGCGACCGCCCTCTACTGGTTGAAACTGGCTATTGCAGTTTAATTTAGTTGTTGGCTGATCAGGAGGCAGATGACCAACCAACCCCTGCTGCTATAAAACCAACGTCTCCACTCTGCAGACTGCTACATAGCCGTTAGCCACAGACACCGGAAAATTTGCCTCTCTGAGCTGCTAGCTTAGCTAACGTTACGAACATCGTGAATATGCTTCTAGTGACTGCAAAAGCTACAGAGGTCTCTCAGTCTGACAGCAGCTACTCATGGCTGGTTAGGTCCGTTAGCTCTGTTAGCTCTGACTACCAGCAGCTGTACTCCTGCTATTGTGAGTGGTAGTCAGTCTGCGGTCGGTGTTACCTCCCGTCTCACACACTCTGTAGACATGGACAAATTTGCAGTGAGCAAGGGAACTTTCTACGAAATTTAAATGACTCTACAGTGAGTCTACAGTGAACCTGCAGTGAGTCTACAGTGAACCTGCAGTGAGTCTACAGTGCAGTCATTGTGGCTTTCACTGCAGCAGCTCAGACTGCTGCCTTGTGACATCCTGAGAGTCAAACTAATCTCACATTCTGCATGCCTTCCTTTCACATTTTAATCTCTGCCTGTGTAAACTTATTTCAGACGGCGTTACACGTTGGGAAGAATCCCGTTGATATTTGTTCTGCTGTATTCATTCATGTGCAGTCCTGATCCTGATACCTGCCTGCTGAGTCTGAGCCTTCCTGTTGCATCCAGCGTCCTCCTGCAGTGCGTACAGTGCTGTCGTTAGCGGGCTAATGAGTGAGACTAAAGTCCACTGATTGCCAGTCTTTGTTCTGTCGGTCGGTCTGTGGGAGAGAGAGCAATTAGTGTCGCTCTGACGGTCAATCACAGCTCTTTAAATTGGATTCTGGTCCAGAGAGCGGCTTTCATAAGACCCTCAGCCCCATCGCTTCCGACGCAGGCTGACGCTCGCTGCATCGCCTTATGAAACATTCCAGCATTACTCGATTATGGTGATCAGAAAATAAAGAGTTTATCCTTTCAAGACTTCACAGCAGAGATTCAGACAGGACAGGAGGGAGAGCAGGCGGTGGGTGGAACAGCAGCTCCATCTAGTGGAGACCAGAGTCCTTAATGGTCCATTGGGGACTTTAACATGAGACTGTGAAAAGAACAGAAATCATCCTTTAAAGTAGGCTTTAAATTACTGAAATAAAAACACATAAGATCCATCACATGAGATAGAAACATTACAAATGCTTTCTGTAGTTAAACTTCACAATTTCAGCACTTTAAGACAGTTTAGGACCCTTTTCTATAATTTATTAAACTGACTCAGTGACATATTTGATAGATATTTCATATTATAATAAAACTGCACAATGAACCCAAACAGTGAACTCAGTAACTGCAGAAAATTTGTGTAAAACCAGAGATTTGGATGAATTTGAGCAGATTATTTCCTGTTTAGGGAACTTTTTATACAATTCTCCGACTGTATTATAGATTTTGTATAATATTTAACAATCAGACAGATTTTACTGTCACTTGTTCATTTAGACAATTTACTTCACTTTTCACGGCCTACTGAGTTTGACGACCAGTGCCACAGTGAGGGTGAATTCAGGTGAAACAGCTGGTGCTTGGGCGTTGCTGTGGTGACCAAAGTCATGTGACACCATTCCTGTGACATCATGTGAGGGGGTGTGGTCAGCATCAAACAGGAAGTTGAGCCCAAAGAGTAAAGAGTTGATTTTAATATGAGGGTGTAACATTTATGATGTAAATATTCATGATTTATAGATGTGTAATAGTTAATAGTTATACATTTATTGTTCAGAAATTAAGTTTTATTTAATTGAATTATTACATTTTCTTGTTCAGTTTATTTGGGACAAAGTTAAAGTACAGCATTGGTTCTCAGGCTATGGTAACACTGGTTTAATTATTAAAAAATATTTGATTAGTAGAAGTAGAAGTAACTCAAGTATTTATTGTTAAGGTAACTTGGGTAAATTAAGTTAATCTGAACCTCAAGAAATGCTAATCTAAAAAGTGTGTCCTTAAGCTGTCGATTTAAAAGCGTGAGATCAGTAGGTGGTTGGAATGTCAGGGGGCGTTTGTTCCACAGTCTGGAGCAGCGCGGCAAAAACGATGCCCCACTGTTTAGTCGGTACCTAGGGACGAGGAGCGCAAGGCTCTGCCCACAATTGGGAAAAGTTAAAAATCTCAGACAAATAAGAGGGGGCCAAGCCCCATTAATGGCGTTAAAAACAAACAGCAGGAGTTTAAAATCAATTCTAAAACGGACTGGAAGCCAGTGGAGTGACGACAGCACAGGGGTAATGTGTTCACGTCTGGACGTGCTTGTTAAAAATCGGGCAGCAGCGTTCTGCACAAATTATCTGTGCAAAATAATTTTTACCAGTCAAGTTACATAAAAAATAGCCCAACTGGGTGGAAAACTGCCCAATCTGGCTGACCTTGACCTAAAAACAAATTTTAAATAAAAAATAGTTAAGTTATAAAAGAATTGATTCTGAACACACACAAGACTTGACCTCTACACACACATGCAGGCAAACTTTCTCCAGTGGATTGATTATTCTTTTTTAGTAACAGTAAAGTCCATTATATTTATGAACTGGTTTAATCTTCTCATAAAGACAATAATAATCAAATCCAACAGGCAGTAAAATAGAGTAAAATGCACAGAGCTTGTGCAGCATCTCTGGCAATTACAGAGCAAAGTAAAGTCAGTTGCTGATGATATGAGATTAATCTGGATGTCGTAATGATGTTACTTATGAAGACATTGTGTTGTGAATAGTGAGCGAGCTGAGCGGGGGAGGTGTGTTGCCGTAATAGTCTAATAACTAAACACAAACATGGAGAACAATGATTTGATAGTAGGATATCGGAACAACAATCCGGCCTGGGAGAAAAAAGGTTTAAAACCACCATTGTCAAGTAAGCAGATTAATAAAACATTATGATCTGTTCTCTCACTGTGATAAACTGTCATGCAACATTGTTTGCATAATTTTACACTACTCTGCACACGTCCTTGTACAGTAGCTCTTTTGGCCTCAGGCACCATGTTCATGCTCCTGCTCCATAGTACACATATAGCTTACTTCTTGCATTTCATTCAAGTCACTTGAACCTTAATGTTATTCTGCTCCAATGCACCATTGGACACTCGCTATCCTAGCTGCAACTGTACTGTGTACTGTACCATACTTGCTTGAATACACATACAGGGTCAATATTAAACGTTTTTCTACTGTTCCCTTATACTGGATGATGAAGGACACTAACATTGTGTTTATTCAAATTCTATTGTTCATTGTTGCAGGTTTGTTTTTATTACAGAAAAAATTTAAACATTTTGAAAAAATACACTTCCTATTACTTCCTAGTATTTGTATTAACTTTTACAGTAAAGCTGTAAACCTTAGCTTAGCAGAGGGAAAAAAATCTAACCTTGTTGTCTCTGAAGTAAAAAATATGCCTATACACGCACCTCTCAAGTTCGGGAATCAACACATTGTCATTATTATGAAGTGTGTTTAATATAAACTCAAATATAAAAATTGTGGTTTTAGGTTGGGTTTGAGAGAGCCAAGTGAGCTGTTCCCTCTGCTATCTGTCCTATAAACTAAGCTAATCACCTCCAGGTTCTAGTTCCACAGTTAACATACAGACATGGGACTGGTATCTACCACTCAGCAAGAAAGCAAATAACCAAATTTTCCAAAATGTCGGACTATTCTCTAAATAATGTAGTTTAGATATTTAATCAGATTATTTATTGAAGTGAAACACCTGATATCCTCACTTCAGGTCTCTTTTCCAACTCAGTTAGAAATGTTTGTTTTTATTTTGCTTCTGCACAAATCCACCAAATTGTACATTTAATTCACAGAATGCAGGGTCGTGCTAATTCTACAGAGACCTCAGAAAGCATGGTGCTTGTGTAATTCTAACGTTTCACACTTGCAGAGCCTCATTAGGCTAACCCCTGCCTCCTTTTGAAATCCACATAGGATATCACTGCGTTGACAGCTCCTGAACATTTGTTGCATCTGACAACTTAACCAAATAAATAAAATATGTTATCCACACAAACATAAAAGAAACTATATAAACATTCATTTGGATGCAGAGACTGAAAAGCAGACCTGCAGACTAAACACTCACCCCTCCATCTGTC
>NW_023339740.1:29024038-29033316 GCF_004916995.1 Morone saxatilis | reverse complement strand
TTTATGGGGTGATATAATTGACTTTAGCTCTTCCTCTCGTGTCTGCTGCTTCAACTGTTTAAACAATCAATTTATTACATTTACTCTCTTAATAAACCCCAGACCATTTATTCAGCTGGAAACATCGTGCTTTCTTGATATTTACTTGCCTGTTGGTTGATTGTTCAGGTCTCTAAATCTTGCACATTTTAGGTGCAAGTATTTTTATTGATCATTTTTGGTTATAAAAAAAACAACACAGCGACCGCTGCTCTACTGGTTGAAGGCTATTGCAGTTTATTTAGCTATGGCTGGATCGGAGGCGCCATGGCCTAACCACCCTGCCTGCTATAAGACCACGTCTCCTCTCGCAGACTGCTACATAGCGTTAGCACAGCACCGGAAATTTGCCTCTTCTGGCTTGCCTAGCTTTAGCTAACGTTAACGACATCGGTGATATGCTTCTAGTGCGCAAAGCTTACAGAGGTCTCTCAGTCTGACAGAGCTACTCATGGCTGCGTTAAGTCCTTTAGCTTGTTAGCTCTTGGACTCGCAGCTGTCTCGTTGCCCTATTGTGGAGTGGTAGTCAGTCTGCGGTCGGGTGTTTACTCCGGTCTCAAAACACTCTGTAGACATGGGACAATTTGCCAGTGAGGCAAAGGACTTTCTGAATTTAAATGACTCAGGTGAGTTCCTTCAGTGAACTGCAGTGGAGATTCTACAGTGGAACTGGGCAGTGAGTCCTTACAGTGCGTCATTGTGGCTTTCATGCAGCGCTCAGACTGATGCTTTACATCCTGAGAGTCAAACTAATCTCACATTATGCTGGGGCCTTCCTTCTCACATTTTAATCTCTGCCTGTGTAAACTTATTTCAAGCGGCGTTACACGTTGGGAGAAATTCCGTTTGGATATTTGTTTTCTGCTGTATTCATTCATGTCAGTCTGATTCCTGATACCTGCCTGCTGAGTCTGAGCCTTCCTGTTGGCATCCGCCGTCTCCCTTGGCAGTGGTACAGTGCTGCCGGGTTTGCGGGCTAATGAGTGAGACTAGTCACTGAACTGGCCAGTATTTGTTCTTGTCGGTCGGGTCTGTGGGGGAGGAGAGAGCAATTTTGGTGCGCTTTGGACGGTCATCACAGGTCTTTAAATTGGATTTGGTCCATGAGAGCGGCTAATAAGACCCTCGGGCCCCTCCCCCATCGCTTTCCGCGCAGGGGCTGACGCTCGTGACTCGCTTATGAACAGTTTCCAGCATTCCTCGATTTATTAGGTGATAGGAAAATAAGGGGAGTTTATCCTTATCAGACTTCACAGCAGAGGATTGCAGACAGGCCAGGGAGGAGGCAGGCGGTGGTGGAAAAGCATCTCATCTAGTGGGAGACCAGAGTCCTTACATGGTCATTGGGGACTACATTGAGATGTGGAAGATCAGAAATCATTCCTTTAAAGTAGGCTTAAATTACTGAAATAAAAACCATAGATCATCCACATGAGATAGAAGACATTTACAAAATGCTTTCTGTAGTTAAACTTCCAATTTCAGCACTTTAAGGACAGTGTTAGGGACCTTTCTAAATTTATTAAACTGACTCAGTGACGAATTTGATAGATGATTTATTCTTTTGCTGCGGCGTCGCAGTGTTTATCTGTCTCTTGTTCGTAAACGGTGGTGCATCTCTTTGATGTAAACCCAAACAGTGAACTCGAGAACTGCAAAAATGGTAAACCAGAGATTTGGATGAATTGAGGCAGATTTATCTTTTTCTCTTTTAGGAACTTATACGAATTCTCCGTACTGTATTATTTAGATTTGCTCCTTTCTTCTTATAGAGCGTGAGTTGGACAAATCAGAAGATTTCCTCTTTTAACTTTGGTCATTGGAGACGCGCGGAGCCGCGCGCATAGTGAGTTTAGTGTTCGACCGCGGCTGAGTTGGTCGCTCGTGGAGTTGGTGTTCAGGTGAAGGTACAGCTGGTCGGGGCCGTTGGCGTTTTTGGTGTGAGCCAAAGTATGTGGGAACACCATTCCTGTGACATCAGTGGTGAGGGGTGTGGTCAGCTCAAACAGGGAAGTTGAGCCCATAAGAGTAAAGAGGGTTGTGATGGTGGGTAAATGAAGGGAACATTTGATTTTAAATTTCATTGGATTATAATTGTTAATAGGTTAGATGAGTTATTACATTTATGTTCAGGAATAATTTTATTTAAGGAATTATTAAGCATTTTTGTCAGGTTATTTGGGACAAAGTTAAATAAGCGATTGGTTGCTCAGGGCTATGGGTAACAGCTTGGGTTTGAGAGATAAAATATTTGATTATAGCACGACAGGTAGAAGTAACTCAAGCCCTACCTTTATTGTTGTAATTGAACTTCAAGAATGCTAATTTAAAAAGTGCGGTCTTAAGCTTCGATTTAAAAGGCTGAGATGAGTAGGTGGTGCGAATGTCAGGGGGCGGTTTGTTCCACGAGTCTGGAGCAGCGACGGCAAAAGAACGATGCCCCACTGGTTTGAGTCGGGGACCTAGGGACCCGAGGGAGCGCAAGGCTCTGCACAATTGGGAAAGTTAAAAATCTCAGACAAGTAAGAGGGGGCCAGAGCCATTGAATGGCGTTAAAAACAAACAGCAGGAGTTTAAATCAATTCTAAAACGGACTGGTAGCAGTGGAGTGACGACAGCACAGGGTTAAGATGTGTTCACGTGCTGGACGTGCTTGGGTAAAAATCGGGCAGAGCAGCGTTCTGCACAAGTTGGGAGAACGAGAAAATTGATGACTGACTGAGGCCAAAGCTAAAGGGCATTGCAGTATCCAGTCTTGGAACGTGATGAAAAGCATGGATTGCCTTCCTCAAGGGATCCTGGTGGATCTGAGAAAGACTTCACTTTGCCAAGAAGACGGAGCTGAAAAAAAAAAGCTTGAGCTGACAACAAGAGCTAATCTGTTTGTCAAATTTGAAGCCATTATCAAATGTTAACTCCAAGATCTTTTTGACATTGATTTAAAAAGGCGGGGCCGGGTGCAGAGTTTGTGGTGAGAACCCGCTTCCGGACAAGATGGGAACCATAACAAAATGGCATCAGTTTTGCTTGTCATTTAAGTGCAAAAAATTCTGTGACAGCCCTGTCTTATATTCTGTGATGCAGTTCCAGCAGTTAGTAAGTGCAGTGTTTTGATGTTGGTTTCATGGGCAAATATAATCTGCAAAATCGTCGGATAAAAAGTGAAAAGACAGGTTGTGTTTTTTTATAATTGTTCCAGAGGTGTGCAAGTATTACAAGAAAACAGAATGAAGGCCCGAGAATTTAGAATAGATCCCTGTGGCACCCCATCTTCTTTATACAAATGTTTAATTTACTCTAAAGCTAATTATTACATAACCTGTAAAACAGCTCACAATTCACAATTAGTTGATTATCAAAATGGTAGCCAATTAATTTGGGGCGTTTATATGTTTGTTCCATTGACTTTATATCATTACAAACTGGAATTATAACACCAATAATTAAAATACTGAACTCAAAACTACGTAGTTACTTCAACAGAATGAGAATGAGGATTGAGTTATGTTAGTTTACTTGGTTAATTAAGATATGTTGTTATGTTTTACAGTGTATGTGCAGATTATACAGAGGTTAGCTGTTAGCTGACTGATCTCTGAGTTATTATTATTCAGTTTCTTTCCTCTTTAACTTCTTCACCTTCGTTTGTGTGTGGAGCAAACTGGAGTCTGAACACAAAGAGAGAAGACTACCCTGGTTTACGTCCCTCAAACTTAAATACACAGTTTTACTCTCCTCATCTGTATCTACATACGTTTATTCAGCGACACTGTGTGAACACGTACTATCTAACGTTAGCACTGAACAGGTAAAGAGCTCTTTCTTCTCTTTTACCTTTTCCAGTGATTTCAGATCAGAAACTCTTCTGTGTTTGATGTTTGGGGTATTGTATGGGTTCTGATCGATCTCGGGTTGTTTCAGGTTCCATTGATATTGTTTTTAGACAAATATCTGACAGACTTTTACCGTTAATTTACCTCAATTGTGCCGTTTTCCACCCCGCTGCTCAGGATGAAAGAGTGAACATTTCTCACAGGCCGTCAGAGGAATTGAACTAACGATTATTTTCATCATCTTCCAAGACGTCCTCTAATGTCTCATTTGTCCACAAAGATATTCAGTTTACTGTCACAGAGGACTGAAGAAAGCAGAAAATATTCATATTCGAGAAACTGAAATTTTTTTCTTGTAAATGACTAAAAATAGTTGGTGGTTAATGTAAAATTTAACTAATCAATTAATTGATTAATTGTTGCTGTGCTTACGTCCATACTTTCTTACACTTTGTCTTTCATACCAATAACCACATTTGGTTATTTAGAATTAATGTTGTATCAGTCAGCGAGCACACTTGTAACCATCAATGTCGGGTTTTTGATATAAGTTCTGTTGTTAAGGTTTACAGATTTTAGTTTTTTGTTCTACAACATAAAATCTGTCAGTAAATACCCAAACTGTGAATGTTAAAGCTTTCAAGTCTCTTAATAAAAGGCAGTTGCCAACAAGTGTCTAAATGAGATGGTGATAATTAAAGTATAAGTAATGTTAGCTAGCTAGCAATGCAATACAAAGTAATAATGTATCCGTATTTTTAGATCAAAATCCAATCATTAAGTTTTTTTGTGAAGATTATCATGCTGAAGAAAACATATCATACCATAATCCAATGGACCAATCCCTTTGGCTTTTTGTGAGAGGAACCAGGACGATGCTAACGTCTGGCTCAACCCTGCAGCTATTAATAAGAGATGCAGAGTTACCTGCTAATCTTTCACATGTGGTTAATAATCAGGTTTCACATTCAGCGTCCGCCTCCTGTATTCTGCATAACGCTGTGGATCCTGGAGGAGCGCCGGCTGAGACTGAAGAACCTGACTCAGCTGAGGCAGGAAGTTTGGGAGGAAATGTGATGATATTCATTCTCAGGTGACTTTGGCTGAACTTGAAGTGTCTCAGTTTTCTGAACAATAACCCAAATCCAGTTTTTATTTTTTTTTGAAATGGTGCCGCTGTTATTTGGAGTACTTAAATTAGCCTTTGCAGGAATGGGGGCCTACTAATCATGACAAGCTGCTTTTTTTTTTTCTTTTCTGAATCACCCACTGGAACAATACTAATAAACATACAGAGCGCATAAGTCATCACTTAGCTTTATGTTTTTCCAGCCTCAGAAAACTCAGGTGAAGTTTCCTTCTTCTTACTGAGGCACCGTTTCTCAGAAAGTTTAAATTGAGTTTTTCCCCATTAAGAGTTTATTATTCCTTCAGATTGGCTCGCATATTAATCTGTGAGCTATTTGCATTTCTCAAACAAAGAGAAACTGTGTGAATCAGCTTGGACGCAAATCACACACCCTGCAAACAAAAACAATCGCTTCCGTTCCAATTATGAGAAGAAACAATTTGCAGCGTGTTTGGCCCCGAAGGAAGACAACATCATTACGTTCGTCATTTTAATTATGTGTTACTTAGCCTCGGCAGCAAGCTGTGTTACACTAAGTGCTTCGGAAACAAATGTTTGCTGCAGTGTGTTACTAGCACATCTAAAATAGAGAAGCTCCTGTTAAAAAAAATAAATCCTATAAAACGTCAAACTGGGATGGAAACGATTTAGTGAGGAACAAACAGAAAATAATGCAAAGTGATATTTGGTTCCTGCAGGTGAAAACAAATCTAAGACAATATATTTCTGTGAATTTATGACAATATTTGTCCACTTTATATACGGAGGAACCGCCTACAGAGTTTATAGAATATTATTTGTATCACAGATTATCTGTAAAGGAGAAACTGGTTGTTTTCTAATGTGGGATGAGGCTGAATATCTACTATATCTAATATATCTTAAATAATAATCTCAACTTTAAAATAATAATTTAATTTTCTTCAGAAATGAATCAAATGCTGAGATATAGAGATATGTTTTCATACACCAAGAAGGCCTCACGACCCCCCGGGAAGCTTTTTAAGCTAACTTTGTATGTTAGCTTGGTGATGTTAGCTAGCTCATTGGTGCTAGGTGAGCTAGCTAACATCACAGCTCCACTGACATGACGTTTGTATCCTGTGCTGAATCCAACACTGAAGTAACAAAAGCCTGCAGTTCCTCTAACGACCACTAGAGGCTGGCTCCAGCAGTGAGTCGATCTCCATAAGGCCCCGTATCAAAATGTCTTTGTCTAATGTTTTAAAATTACATTAAGGATTAAAGTTAGGAACAATTATGGGTGTGGTCGCTTTGAGTTACAGGTGGGAACCGTTACACATAACCAGGCTTCAGTCTCAGCTCCACCTCTGTGCCTGTTTCTGGATTAGCTGTGAGTCGGCGGAGTCAGAAACCAGTGGGTGACGTCACAGAGACTTTAATTATACAGTCCACGGCTGTCACAAGCCTCTCTGTGAGCTTCTTTCTGCTCAGTGACACAGAACGAAAATAGTTCCCTCGTGAAACTGACCACACAGAAAACTAAACTTTCAGCTCAAACAATCTCTCCCGAGTTTCTGGAAGAATCGCTCGTCTCGTCTGTTGGTGGCGAGAGCAGCATAAAGTGTTCTGGCTGTCAGGTATCAGAGCGAGGCTGTGACACCGCTGTCACACACTCATCTGAATAAATGATTCATGGTGTCGGGGTGAAAAGCCGTCGAGGCTCATCGCTCAACGTGCCGAGTGACGCAACGCTGCGAGGAGAGAAACAGAGACGGCTGGAGAGAGACAAAGCTTCATGACTCAACAGAATACATTTAATTTCAGACCAAAAACTCAGCATCAATAACACCAACTCACCCAGCAGGAGAAGATCTATAGAGCACAGAGATCCTCTAAATGAGAGCAACACAACTGCTGGGACTTTATCTGCCTGATGCTTCAAACGCTTTACAGTCTCTCCAATGTGGATTTGGGAATTCAGACGCCCACTGTGAAGTGAAGGATCAGGTCACCAAGTTCAGAGAATAAATTAAAATGCAGTGAAATTTAATTCCAAAAACCATTTACTTCAGCCGCTGTTCAACAAAATATTAGTGATAAAAGTGTAATATTACAGTCTTTATGTCTAATTGTTAATGCAGGAGGAATATAAGATTTATCTGAAATGAAAAAGAGATGAATGGTTAGAGGTAAATGTCCTAACAAAAGAGAGAAAGTGATTAACTTGCTTCAGTGTTTATGAGGACTTTTAAAAATATTTTTGGAGCTTTTATTGTTTTTAATTGATAGTGACAACTGAAGAGAGGAGGAAGGGTGGAGAGAGAGATGATGACACACAGTAAAGGACTCAGCCCCGACACTTTGGGGACCAGCTCCATCAGGTGAGCCACCAGGACGCCTCGAGGATTTGGACAGGTTGTAAAACTCGAGGAAGTAATATAAGACAAAAGAGTGAAACATAAATGTAGACAGAAATAACAAGACTGCTCCTGCTGTGTGTATATCTTGTGGTCCGTAGTTTCTTCAAACTTTTTTGTTTTAATCTTTTATGTTTTTTAGCTTTATTGCTGAAAACATTATTGAATGATGTCTGACTGGATTTGACTTTAAGCCAAAATTGTTCAAATCAACTGGATCGGAAGATTTTGACGATGGCAACGGCTCCACGTTCAGATGCTGCAGCCTGTAAGCTAGCTCCTTCAAACCTCTCTGTTTTTGTTTTAATCTGGTTTTTGCTGAAACACGTTACCTTTGACAGAAATAGTCTACAGTTTTAAGGACAAACGAAAGTTGAAGAGCAGCGGACATTGAGGACGACCAAGATCAGATCAGACCACAGCCGGTGCTGTTGCCCCAAGAGAAGAGGTAGAGACCCAGATAGTTTGGACTGAAGGCTGCTCCTGGCTAATGTTCGGTCTGGACCAAATGAGACTCGGCAGGAAATCAGAGACTGTTGTGTCCACATCTTTACAAAAACCTGCTCCATCAACATCTTGGGTCCTCAATGGGCGGACCATGTTCCTCTCCGACAGAGCGAGAGGAGGCGGACTCTGCATCAATTATGTTTCATGCTCAAGAGCAGTTAAAGTGGACGCTGTTGTTCTACTTAAAATTTAATGAATGTGAACTGCGGACTTTAATGTTATTGTTCAACCTTGTGTTGTACAATATTGCATTTCCTTGATCCTTGGAGATGAACTTGTGTATTTCTGGATTGTTTAACACCTGAACCTCACCTGGTGGATGAGCAGAGGGCTGAGAGTCTGTGAGAACAGAGGGAGGAAGGGATGGAGGTTTGAGGGTTGGTTGAGCTGCGTCACGGTTGAAGGAGATTTGTGTTCTCTATTAAAAAGAAAAACAAACAGATCCATCACCGCGCCATTGCTGGTGCCGATCTCCCCATCTGTCTGTCTGTCTGTCTGTCTGTCTGTCTGTTTAATTGTCTTTCTTTGTGTTTCACACATAAACACAGAGTCCCTCCTCCCCTCCTGTCTCCGGCATTCATGCTGCTCTCTGAAAAATGTCTCGAATGCATCAGTATTCAGGGTGCAGGAAGAGGCCGATGTATGAATTTAAATGTGGAGTGCACTCGAGCTGGCAGCTGGCTCTGCAGATTTGTGGTTTACACAGTTTTTCTGTAGTTGCTGATTTGTGTGTCTGAATTCTGATTTCCTTCTCTCTCCGACTCCCCTCGTTTCTCAGCCGTCCCTCCGATTTGAAACTCTGCTGGAAGCTGTGGACTGAAGCAAAGTCAGGGACAGTTTATATCACATTTAATGTCTCAAAGGGCTTTACACAGGCACAAGCAATATGAAATGAGGAAAAACTTCCCCCCTAAAAACAACTTGTAGAAGGAAATAAAATAGAAGAAATGTTGAAAATGAAGAGAGAGATCCTTTAGGACATTCAATAAAGAGATACAACCTCAATATGAAACTGCAGATGCTTCCATACAGGAAGTGAACGAGTACAGACAGACAAAGTCAGACCATATACTAAAATACACTAAATGAAAACAGAATAATTTAGCTATATTCATCCAATCACCTAACCTTAGTTCACGCCCCCACCCCTCTGTTTTTATCAATCAGTAACATTAATAGGGGAAGCAAGTAATAAAAAATGATCTACATTTAGTTAAATAAAGGTCAGCATGATGGCAAACAACTCTTGTTTGTGTGGTTGCTTGGATCTGGAGAGCAGCTCATTAGGATGCCCGAGCACCTGGACGAGCCCCCATTTTATCACAATGCAGCTCAAAGGACGAAATGTGAAGCAAGAAACAGAAACCTGTCATACATTGACTGTTTATC
>NW_023339740.1:29019718-29023883 GCF_004916995.1 Morone saxatilis | reverse complement strand
CAGCTCGGCTCAGTCTGTTAGCATGATATCATTAGCATAAGCCACATTTTTACTATAAACAGTTTTGCTGGTTTTTAATTCTATACTTGAACTAGATGGAGGAGTTACTTAGCCTCTAGTGGCCTTTAGAGGAACTGCACTGTTTTGTTACCACTGAAAATACATTTGCTGGGTTGATTCTATTAAAGTAGTTTGTTGAGGATGTTTCTGTGATAATATCACCATAAATTCACTGTGAGTGTTTACAACATGAGTGAAGGCTCCTCTCTGAAAAAGCATTTGTCCTCCTTCCTTCAGTCGGCGTTGTCGAGGAACCTCTGGAGAATCTGCGATATTGTTCAGCACTTTAAGAACACGGGCTGATATATTTTAAGAAGTGCTGCTGGGAGTTTAATTTTTCTTCCAGCAGCAACTGATAAAAAGAGTCCATGTAGCGTATTCCCTGATGGAGTTTGGGTTTTGATGGAGTGTTTGATAACTGCTCACAGCAAAGACAGGAATATTAGTTTTTACTGACATGGAACAAGATCTGCAGACAACGTAATGTTTGCAGAAAGTAAACTCCTGCTCCTGTCAAACTCACACACATTGGTGCTTCAGTACTTGTGAGGACCTCGTAGCTCCTAACCCTCCTAAACCTCATCTTGTTTTCCAAAAATGTCCTCTCAAGGTCTAAAGTTAACCACCGAATGTTCCAACATTACATACGACACAACACACAACTCTTTCCCTGGTTTCCTGCTGTATATGATTATATATTCAAATGAGAGCAGCACAGATACCTATATCTATATATATATAGCTACAAATATCAGGTTAAATGTGATAAACAGCGTTATAATGAAGGACTGTAGTTATATAGAGACTCCCTGGTCTACAAATTTTGTTTGTTCAGTACAGATCAGAACTAATGTCACGTCATCACGATTTAAATCGTTTTTCCTCATTCCCACTAATCATGAATCATATTACAATATCTGTCAAGATAATGCTAGAGTCTGTTCTCAGTGAATGGCAGCAGGCAGTCAGCCAATCACAGGGAGACGTCTGTTTGTGTACAGTGAATGCTTAATATTGATCTCACATAATAACTATGTACAGTATTACAGTGAGGGGCCGTTCAGATCCACATTGTGCACACAGACTTTACTTTGGAGACACCCAGCTCAAAACTGAGAGTTGCATCGTGGGTTCATTGTATTTGTTCAGTTTGGTTGATGTTGAATTTGTATGTAATAATATTTTCATTATAGGATGAAAGCCACGTTTTCAGACGCTAATGCTACGAACAGCTCAGTAAATAAATGCATCAGTAAAATCTGAAGTTAATACTGTGTTTTTATTGACAGGATTTTCCCTTAAATGAAACTTACAAGCTTTAAAAGCATGTTAAATAAATTAAATCATGATATTCTCATTAGTACGGAAGCCTTGAGTAGCAAGTGAGACTATTATTTTAATATTTTAAATTTATATTAAGTCTGATCTAAGAAGTTTTCTCTCCTGGGTTTATAAGAACTGAATTTTTTTCATCTGTTTTTTTTTTCATTCTGTGAAAACGTGAAAAAAAGTTGTGTAATAATAAAGTGTTAAATGTGTTTATGGTCTAAAAGAATTTATGTTTTTCTTCCAGGTGAACAGCAGATTGACACTGATATAAATACAACAGTGAATAAAATACAGTGTGAACACATTCTATCTACTTTGTTTAGTGAAATTAAAACCTTCAGGTTGACTCATAAACTCAGAAAGTGGAGAAAAACAAGATTGTGTTTTTCTCACTTACCTCTCAGGGCTTCCATACATTAATGTTAAAATCAATTAATTAAAGTAAAAAAAGGCAACAAATACATAATAGTTCTTTGTTTTTCTTCGCAGCTCTTCTCAAAGCAGACAATGAACATTTTTACAGGCCTTTACGCTCCTCGAGTCCTCCACGAAGAGACGTTACGTCAGCGAGAGCAAGTTGATATCGTAGCATCCGTCCACCTGCAGCAACGAGGAACACAGAGAGGGTTCACACTCTGGTTAACACTTTACAGGAGTTTATCATTGTATTTATCGAGCACAGCAACAAGAAATCTGATCATCAAGAGGAGGAGTTAAAATACATTCAGGACAACTGAGATTATTTCCAGGATATTTGATCATTTTATTACATTTCCAGGTGTTTCCAGGACGTGTGTGAACTCTTCTGAACTCTCACACTGATGTTTGTAATAACCTTCAAACATCAGGAATTAATAAGCAGAGAACAGTAATTAGTTAATGATTCAGAGTAAAATCTAACGTCAGTCTTTGTCGTCAGGACTGAAGTCCTCTCAAGTGAAAAAGACTCAATCCAATAAAGTACAGTAACAAAAGAGACTGTGGTAAAGAAGTAAATATCAGCTCTTAAACCTGAACCCTGAATCCAGAGGATCTTCTGACCGTGTTTCACCAACGTAGTGATAAATTATTTATCAGTCGACCCCTCTGGACGTTGGGGGAATGAATCAGAAGAATTTAATGTTGAATGCTGAATCTCAGTTCAGTCTGAGCTTGAAACTGAGAGAAATGTACTAATATTATAAATATACTGCTGGACCCCGCCGCAGTGAGGACCATATCGGTCCGTGATTCAGACTCACATCAAATCGTCCGATGGAGGCGGTGGTCTGGTTGGTCTGCATCACCTCAGTCAGAGCCCACATCTGCTGGATGCTGGAGGACACGGTCTGGGGGTCTGGGAGGCCCTAGAGACAGGAAACAGGCAGGACCTTCACTAAAGGACTCGTTTAATCTGATTAATTTTAATAATCTGTTTTTAAATTAATTTAAAAAAAAAAAGTTAAAAAACATTCTTGATTCTAGTTTTAGTCATTTTATTTGTATTTTACTCAAGTTCTTAATCAAAATTTTAACCTACAAAAGTAAGTTTGTGTTACTACAAAATTTTTTGATGTAATCTGTTTTTCTTTGAGTTAAAATAACTTTTCTCATCACTCTGAATTAATTCATATCCAAACACAAACTGTATCAGAACAATGGCGTCAACTAACACTGAATAAGATTATTAATGTATGACTGTTAAAATAAATACAAAATACAGACAGAAGATTGTATAAAAGTATCAGGAAAACTCATCTCTGATCAATATTCACTGGAAATAATCAAACCACCTGCAGTTATTGAGTTCACTGGTTCATTGATCAGTTGATCAGCTGTTCTGTATTATTGAATACAGTCAGTTTACTCACTGATAGATGAAGAGTCCTTTAAGGAGAAAGGAACTAGTGATTTACTTAATGTGTAGAGACGTTACGAATGTGTACAGGAACTGTTAATAATAAAAACCGTATCTACAATATGACAACAGTTTGCAGCTAAAATACATTTTTAGACAAAAAACACTTTTATTTAATTATAAAAGTGTTTATTTATTTCTATTTATTCAGATTGTTATATATATATTGTTATAGCTGCACTGGATGAATGTGCTGATATTTACAGACTGTGTATTGATGAACATGAATGGTTTTATTGATTGTTTCTATCTGCACAGAGACTGCAGGTGGAAATCAGCCAACAGCTAAATCTGATATAAATCATTTTGAGATTAATGGTCCTTGTTTAATAAAGACTAATAATAAAAGTCTACAAACAATATGCAGTGCGGCATTGTTAACCCTCTCCAGGCTCCTGAAATGCTGCTGACGTGACCTCAGTGTGATTAAGGTAATTATGACCTCGTTTACACACAAACAACAACAGATGTTTACCTCCAGGTCAGGATGTTGGTCGCCCAGGGTCAGGTCAGACAGCCAATCAGAAACCTCCTTCTCTGGGTCCTGGAAGGAAGAACAGCACATGTTAGTTTGGTTTTAACAGTTTAATCCACAGTGTGTAGGGTTTTACTGTGGCGCCATCTGGTGGTTGGATCCAGAATAACAGTGTAATCCCAAAGAGCCAGAAAGATGGAGAACCCTGAATCATTTAAAGCCTGAGAATAAATCCCCTTTCTGTTCTTCTGATTCCTGATCACTTTACCATCTGTATCCATATACTAACGCCACACTAAAGGTTATTTATACAAGATTTAGAGCATTATTAACAACTTTTATCTCTGTAAAGATATTGTGGAGTCACCGTGTCCTTCCAGCTGAGTAGAGACTGAAACTGCTGT
>NW_023339740.1:29018845-29019526 GCF_004916995.1 Morone saxatilis | reverse complement strand
AGACGGTTTTGGTGAGTTTTATTCTGTCTCTGACTCAGAAACTCAGCTTTAGGGAGCTTTAAAGCGTCTTTCAGCTCATTGCTTTGGTTTTATGGCTCCTAACTTTAATGTTTCCATTCAGTGTGAGTGGTCTGATCCGTGTTTTCAGCAAAAAAAGATTTAAAAAACACTGAATCTTTCACTGAGAGGTAACAGTGGAGGATGTGAATGACTGGACGTTGCTGCTGTAGCTGCGTTATGAACGTTTTACAAATACATTACGACACACACACTAAAATACTTTGAAGTTCTGAACAAACACCAACCGGCTCCATGTGAGGGAATATTCTGATGTCCTCCAGGCTGAAGGTGAGCCAGGCAAAGGACGGCTGTCTCAGGATCAGTCTCACAGACACCACGTGATCCGGCTCCACCTGCATCTGCACAAACAACAACAACATCAACAAATAACACCATAAGTGGCGACAGACAGAAAGTGCCTTCATTAAACATGAATGGAACTTTCTTTGTTTGGTTGTTGCTGTTGGGAACCACTGCTCTAAATTACTGTTAATGTCTTAAACCTGCAGTGTCTCTAACAGCCAGCAGGGGGCAGCTCCACTCTGATAGTATTGAGTCTTATGGAGAAGTTAATTAATTGTCTCAGTAAACAGTTTCCTGATGAGTTTCTGGTCTCAGTCT
>NW_023339740.1:29018599-29018758 GCF_004916995.1 Morone saxatilis | reverse complement strand
CCCATTTAGAGTCAAACAGACGATGTTTGACGTATATGAGTTGAGTAGTCAGACTAACCACTAAAGTCCTCTGGTTGGATGATTAAGTCCCAAATAAACGAGGTTGTATGGACAGAAATGTTGTTTAATAAATACATATTTCTTCCGCAGTAAGTGATA
>NW_023339740.1:29015983-29018574 GCF_004916995.1 Morone saxatilis | reverse complement strand
TTTATTTGCATATAGAGTGGGGAAGGATAAACCTCATGTAGGCCTCTTCCCGTACGTACAGCGGTTCTTATGAAAGAAGAATATGCTGTAAGAACTGTGGGTGAAATGATGAGGTGTGTTCATTATTTTATAGTCTACATCGTTCTGTAAAACAGAGTTTATAAACTTCACCATCATCTCCCTTGATCCCGAATAGTGACGCACGTTGTAAAGTCTGTTTAAATATGTAGATCAATCATTAATCAATCACATAATTAATTTAATATTACTGTAATGACGGTTTCCAGGTAAATATAAAGAGTCAGTGGAACAGCTGCTATAAACATCAGTGCTGTCTCTTCTTTGTTCCTTTCATCGACAGGTCTACTGAGCGGTGGAGTGGACACAAGTACCAATATGCAAACTGATGTTTTAAGTTTCTACGCCCATTAATGGATGATTGTGTGAGTGGAAAAGAAGCTTGTTCCTGTGAGTTTGTTTCCACAATGACGGAGATTTATAAAACACAATCAGGCGTATGTGCGGCTTCATGAATCTGAAGAAAAGAAGTCGTCAATCTACACAGACTTTATGTATCCGGCCTCAGGTGTACATGAAGGCTGTTAGCGAGCAGGGTCAGAGGACGCTGGGCAGCAGACGCAGCAGTTCTGACTCCATCTTCTGTTGTTTTCTTAAAAACCTGCGACAGCTGTCTGAAGACGTTCCACAATCTGCAGGTAAAGTTTGTAATTTACCTGCCACAGTGCCCAAACAGACATTTCCCTGAAGACTAAATATAACAAATAATAAGCCATAAACAGTGAATAAACATCATTTACACTTTTTAAACTATGTCAGACTGGGAGCACCATCTCAAGTAAACAAATTAAATCAGCACTCGCTATCTGGCCCGGTTTGCAAAGACAATAAACAAGAAATAAAGTGAATAAATGAAAAATATCTCAGTTTGTATTGAATCCCCACATCAGCACTACAATGCTTATTGAGCCTTTCTTGCTGGCTTTCCTCCAACTCCAGCTGAGAGGTACAATAAACAGCACTAAGCTCTGGCAGTCGGTGTGTCTCAGTGGGACGTGTGAAGTTCAGCTGTAGAACAGTAGGCTGGGAAATGGGAATACTCAATGGGAGTCTGCATTAAACAATCCGACTGCGGCATCGAAACCAGAAGAGTTGTCAGCATCTTCAGAGCGTCTTTCTCCTTGATATCAGCGCTTCTACCACAGATAAACTACTCGTCATTTGTGGTGTCGAATCTCCTCAGACTTACTGACCTCTGCCCTGGTTCCACAGCTTGTGACGTAATGTTGGGTATTTTATTTTGAAACCTGACTTCCTGCTCTGTGCTGCCGCCTACCTGCGTCCTGTGAATGGAGAAGTAGTCCTGGGAGCCTCCCTCGGTGTGGGGGTTGTCCATCAGCGGCAGGTCTCTCAGGGTGGTGCTCCACTTAGCGGGGACCTCCTGCCCGGGGCTCCTCCTCAACAGACGCACAGTCACATAGGCAGTGTAGTAATTCTTAAAGGTGATTTCCTCAATCTGAAAGACAGATTATAAAAGCCCCCACGCTGTGTCACCGTGTTTCTACTGAATAAAAAAGGAAATTCATCTTAAAAATAAAGTCTTGTACAATGAATCAGACTCATTAAGAAGAAACCTCCTCCAGTCCACAGCAGGTCTCAACCTTTTGTTTAAGAAACACTGAGTCCGCTAAATCACAGTATTAGCATTCAAACGTAGAGCCGGTGCCATCGAACGGAGCTCGCTGGAGATAATTCCTTCATGCATAAACTCGCTCTGGGCAGACGCCTTTGAAGCTCAGACCTAATGAGGAGTCGCTCTGCATTAAAAATGATTTTTAATTAGGACTAAATGCTAAAAAGTAGGTCAGTGCCCGAAAAGTCTCTCTCAAGACGGGAACACGGCTTTCTGTTTAAACAAATGTTGTGTTTGTGTGTGTGTGTGTGTTTTCTGCTTTATAAGACGGCGCCGGCGGGAGAGCTCACAAACACGGATGTTGAATAAAATTAAAAATGGTACTTTTAAGAGTTTATTTTCACGCTGGGGGGAAGTCTGAAGAGATTACACATATTTCTTTAGTGCGTTCTCCAACAAAAGTACATTCTTCATTTATTTATTTCACATCCATACTGGGAGAAAAGGTAGTATGAATAGGATCAATAGTTGAGGTTAACTCTGGTTTCATACTGCAGGCAAAATGATAAAGAAGCATGAGCAACATTTATTGATGAGACTGAATATGAGAACTGAAATAGTTTTAGTTAGCTTTATATTTTTATACATATAATATAAAGTCTGTGGCCTGTTGAGGATCAGGTGAAGAGAGTTTACAGTCCTGCTTCCTCCAACTCAGAAAGAGATCACAAAATCAAGTAATTATTTTACTGATCAAGAGAAAGTAATTATTACTGACCTCTGCCCCGGTTCTACAGCTTGTGATGAAATGTTGATGTTGATGAGTATTGACGGGATTATTTCTGCCTGCATGGTTTCTTTTAAATATTTTTGGGGCTTTTATTGCCTTTATGAGCTGAAGACAGACAGGAAAGGTCCGCAGGTCGGATTCGAACCCTGG
>NW_023339740.1:29012640-29015883 GCF_004916995.1 Morone saxatilis | reverse complement strand
AAACAGTAGTAGTAGTAGTGAAACAATGGGTGACGATACAGTACACTGATCAACTGTAACTACAGATATCACAAGTATCACAAGTCTGTAACACAATTATCTTTTGTCTTTTGTGTGTGAATATGTGCTGATGCTTGAGAGGGAGGAGGTTCATTGATACTTTCCTGCGAAGGTCTTTTGGCTTTCAGAGCCGTTCTGCACCGAACTCTTAGTGTTATTCTTGTAACTTGGAGTACAGGTTTCTAATTAATTGCTGTTTTATTGCCAGGATGTCCTTCAGAATGATGAACGGCTGCAGTCGAGAGTGCAACAAGCACTTTTAAGACAACCTCTTGATTTGGACTCAATCAGTTACAGATTGCCCTTGACATTTTCAGCAGTTCACAACAATCCAGAGGCAGCTGCTGAAGGGAAGACCCAGTACGATTATTCGCATCAGCTGCGTTACTTGTTAGACTCACAATTCTCTGAACCCTATACGGCTCAGTTATTACGCTTATTGTCCGGAGAATGAACTACAAGTGAAAGGATACTACAGCACCATGACTGACTGAGCCAGAGAACATTGTGAGGTTCATTGAAACCCAGTTTGAGGTACCGGAGTGTAGAGGAACGTAACTGAGCGATGGATGTGGATACAGCTGGAGTTCTGGCCCGACTCACACAACTTTGCTGCATTGTGCAAGGTCCCATTATATTGGTGCTTATTGATACCAATCACAGGTAGTTAGTCTTAGGTCTGTCTTTATGTCTTTTAAGATAAATTGGGCCTTGGTAAGGTTTTGGGTTAGTTCCCTGTGTTTACAGGAGGAAGCAGATTGAGAGAAATGTTGTGGATCACATTCGCTTCTGATTTAAGGTTTTGATTTGCATCATTACAGTTATTGGTTTAGCATTATGTACTAGGGTTGGGCGACTGGACGAATATATCTGCCATTGGCGATTTTCTGACTCCATCGCCGGTTGTTTGAGGTTGTTTTGGGCAATTTTCGTCATTTTATTTAGCTAATTTAAAGGTTGGTCAGACTTCTTTAGGGCCATCAAAAAAGGGAGGCCAGCAAGAGATCTGGGACCATCTGGGAAGTCATTGTAGGAAACAGTTTCGAAAAGGAAGTCAGTTTCAAACCATCAACGTCTATCAGCGAACTTAAGCCAATCAGATCAATGAACCATATAACCTCTAACCTCTACAGCAGCCATCATTAATGTTTAAACGTCTCGCTGCTTCTCACTGGCGGTACTGCCTCAAAGGACACTGATTAAAGGACAAACAGGAGGTTGTTTTTTTTCTCGGGACAAATCCATCAGTGGACGATTAAACCAGCAACTAGGTTTCGACAAGATGGCTGCCTCTCTCGGCGTCCTTAAGGCTGCCACTCTGGTTTCAGATTGTGTTTAGTTTTTTTGTATTTAGTCTGTTTGGTTTATGTTGGTAGTTTAAGTTGGCATCTTTCCAAGATGACAAACATACAGTTTATAATGTCCACTGGCAGTTCCTTAAATCTGCCCAGTTGGATTCCAGTTCTGAAGTTTTGACCAAATATAAAGTCTGATCTGACTTTATGTGGCAGTGAGGGTGTTCAGATGACTGTTTGAAGTTATTATTATAATTATTGATATCATGAGTGCTCTCCAACTCTTAATCCACCACAAAGAACAACATGCACTTAAAGCTTTACTCGTGTACCCACAAACTCCACTGCGAAAAAGAAAACATTGGCTTTTATGGAACCTAAGATTTGTTTACCACTGCCTTATACTGTTTTATTGATTGAGTATAAAGTTAAATTACTTAGAGTACGCCCAGTAAAAGCAGGAAGGTAAAAGGTCCAGAAAGGCACATTTTAGAAAGAGCTTGTTTATTGACTGTAACCACTGCAGTCATAGCCAGTAAAGCCTCCATCTCTTTCTATCTCATCTGTTCTTTCATAGTCTACCTTTCACTTACCTCCCCCGTCTCTCTTTCTTTGTGTCTCACTCTCAGTGTAGAGGACGGTCACATTGTCAGGCTCGACTGCCTGGGTAGCTGGGAACATCTCTTCACACCAATATGTCACTCAAAAAGAGAGAGAGAGAGAGAGAGAGAGAGAGGGTAAGGACAACATGAACCAGGCAGAAAAGAGTGAAGGGAGAAATATGAGTGAAGGACTGAAAGTGGAAGATGACCCCGGAGAATAAAACAGGAGAGGAACAGAGAACAGAACAATGAAGACAGTTACACAGACAGACAGACAGTTACACAGACAGACAGACAGTTTACAGACAGACAGTATGTGAGTTCATCTGAAGGCTGTCAACGATGATCCGTCCCTGAATCCTCTCTCTACCTCAGCCTGCTCGGGCAATAATAATAACATATCAGGGATAATGCCCGACGACGTGTCCGTTATCAACAATTAATGGATGACCTGGAGGCCAGAACCGTCTGTCGCCTCCACACAGTCCATTAATTCCCGATAACGGACACCTCTAAGGGCATTATCCCGCTTACACCACTGTCACTGACAAAGAAAAATATATAAGATCATTATTTTATATTTTCATGCATTTTTCGAGTACACCAGTTAAAATATTTATAAGAAAATATTTACAGAATTTCGCTTCAGAGCAAAGTTTTTTAATCAAGATAATGATTAACAGAAGTTTTCTAAGTAAAAGTTGCTATACTGGTATTTACAAGTACAGATAAGTACTGGATACTCGTTTCAGGTGAATTCACAGATTTTCTTTTATTTAGAACTTTCTCTCTGGCAGTCATCAGAGAAAGTTAACATTAGAATATGAAAATGTTGCACAAGGCCCAAAGAACAAGCAGCTTCTTCATGTTGTCTGGATGATGGCGAGCTGCATCAGCCAGAGACAGACGGTTTGGGTCTTTTAACAATTAATTAGCACGATGACAATAAAAGAATTCAGAATAAACTGGTAAAGCTGTTTATTGCATCGCATCAGTCATCAATACTTCTCAAACCACCGTGTGCTGCTTCAGATATCTGCTTTAACCACTATAAATATTCCTATTTTACACACAGCGACAGTTCAACACTGATTTATCAAATAACTAATTTACATTTTATTTTACTTATTATGTTATTGCAGCACAAAGTATTTAACTCAGTTCCTGCTGATAAAATCACCAAATTGGCAGCAGAGTGACTTCTCATTAAGATCCAATTTCCTTTAAAATACCAAGAAGTTGTTTTATGCTGCGTCTAAACTGAGAGACTCAGGAGGAAGGAAATG
>NW_023339740.1:29009238-29012540 GCF_004916995.1 Morone saxatilis | reverse complement strand
CAGCTCAACTCGCAGTACGTCAACTCCGTTGGCTCAAACACACTGTCATGGCGATGATCAGAAACTAAGATCCAAACTAGAGGCTATAAAACAGGACTCCACAAACCGATGGGTGATGATAGGGCTTCACATGTTGGTCCAATTAGAACAGCCATTTTGTTTCATGTGATTCTGATTTTCTGGCTTTTGTTCCACCTCCACAGTGTTTGTTGAACTTTTTAATGTCCGTTCAACCGAGAAGTTTTTCTTTAAATTGACTTAAGGAAGTATTTCCATGTGATTAATGGTTTTCTTTCAGGATCAAGTAACTCTGTTGATCCTTTGAGGACAAGTGCAGGTGGAGAGGAGGCTGAGGTATAAAGGATAGAAGTACGGAAAGGAAAGGGATGAGGAAAAGACAGATGGATGACAAACTGATTGGAGGTAATGAGAGAAAGAGGATAAGAAAAGAGAGAAAGGAGGTGGGGGAGTAAAGAAAACAGGACATCAGAGGAAGGAGGCAGGTTTTAAAGGAGAGGAGGAAGACAGATGGATGCAGAGAGAGAGAAACTACTGCAGTCAGACCTCAAGTTTTAATTTGTTTTCCAGCAGAAATCTCCAAAGACACGACCCGAGTCGGGAGGATTACAACCGCGCGAGCATATCAATCGGCCTCCGTGACGTTAATGACGAGAGAGCGAGCTCTAATGTAGCGTCACTATTTTACAGTAATGACGGACTCAGAAACCAAAGCCCATAATGGAAACTCTCCTCCAAACACTCTTCACATCACCAGATCTTGTTGATGAGCTGCACATCAGTCGACATCAAGGGAATAAAGTTTCACGGGAAGACTTGAAAGCACACCTCAAATTACGAGCCGCTTCTTTTGATCTAGTTTACCGAGGTGCGGCGATGCGTGCGTGTCACACCGAGGTCAACGTCCGTGTAGAAACCTGTGTTGCATAAATGTAGAAAAGCACGTCGGGGGTCTGAGCAGGTGAGTGTTTAACAACCTCTCTATCGATAACGCAACAGACTACACCTGCAGTACGCTGACGCTGCACTTACACTTCAGCCCGCAACATCTCACTCAATAATTTACACCGCCGATCGCAACAAGACGAAGGCCAAAGGGAAGCTTAACCCCGCCAGCTGGAAACGGCGCCGTCAGCAGTTGGGTTGTATTAACAATCACAGGGAACGTCGGAGCTACAGGGAATTTCATTTCTAGGAGGAAGACGTTTGTGTCACACACACTTTCATTCCCTGCAGTTTCCTTTCACTGATCGAACTGGATGAAACACCTCATGTGCATCATTTGATGGTCGAAGCTTCAGGAGCAAACTGCAGAATCAGCAGGTTCTGTCTTTCACTACTGCTGAGAGTCGCTGTATCACACTCTATAAAATTGGTCACATTTGCAAAAAAGCTTCATTAAACAACACTGGGAGAGGCCTTTAATTCCTATTCTGGAAACGGTTTTATAATAAATATATATATATATATATATATATATACCTTCTTCTGATCAGTTTCATATAATAAAGTTGTATCTGGACTCGTGGAATAATCTACAATGCACTTTAAATATTGATTCACTGATAACATTGAGGGATTTTATAAGTATGCTTATTAATCTTAATGATTTTAGATGTAACTGCTTTGTTGTTTGTGTCCTTATTTTGTTGGCCAATGCAGTTGTTTGCAGATTAATGTACCTCTTTTAAAATATTTTTTATCCCAAGTAACCCCTGACCAGCACAAAACATTTTTGGTCAATTACAAGAGTTTCTTATAAAGAGGTACAATATAGCACAAACACTAAACTTAAATGTTTGGAATCCAGCTCTAAGACGGCACTGAAGTTGCATTGAACTGCTTCTTTTTAGTAAGTTCCACTTTTGTGCATTTGTTGCACAATTTAAACATAAACTTGAGAAATGTTAGCTAAAGTTCTTTACGGAGGTTTCAGGGCCGTTGACAGTTTACAACAGTTGACGGTTGCATTGAAAAAGGGCAATATTAAAATTATAATATTAAATGAGGTTAATTAAACTGACATTTCCATTTTTTTTATTGAACAATGTATTTATATGTCTTTTATACGTTGTTTCTTTCCACATCTGCTAACTAGAGTTGAATATGGCCGCAGTTAAACACAAATATACAAATAACTGCAGTCTCAGTGTCATCAAGGTCAGCTAACGATTATATGCAGAAGCAGATATTTTATATGTTCCTGCAGGATGTTTGCTCAGACAGTAATGTGCAGCAGTTTGGCTGCGATAGTGAGAATGATGGACAGCTGAGGTTACGCGGGCGCCACAGTACAGCATTTCCTGTGTATCTTCCCTGTTAGTTGAGTAAAAATGTCTGTCGTTAAGCAGCAAACTACACCAGCGAGGGTCCCTCTCGCTCCATGTGGCTCCAACCAGCATTCATTTGGATCTGATATGACGCCCTCACATCTAGCGCTGATAAATCTCTGTCTCTGCTGTGAATGTGTGTGTGTGTGTGAGGGTGAGACGAGGCACTCAAGCCATCTCATTAGCCGTCTAATTATTGTGGAGATGTGTGACAGAGGGAGGAGAGAGATAAACAGAGCTTTCAGTGCCTTTTCACAACATGCTACTATCCCTGCTCCTCTGTGATAAACTGTTGTATCTGCACTGAAGGACAGATACATCAGAAATACATGATTATTATCAGAGCTTTCTGGATGTACGAGATATTTTAATAGTCTGTTTGAACTTAAAAAGGTCAATACCATTAAGTCTTTCTCCTCACAGTAGCATTAATGACTGAACAAACTAGTAAAATATAAAAGCTTCTTCCTGTTTTACATGTACATATCGTAGGGAAAGATCATAGTTATGGTTTTATAAAAACATTCACACGGCCACACAAAGAGCACAACTGCTTCCTGCACTTTCTCTCAATGTTGGCATTAGATTGGGAGGTGCCGGATCGCTGCAATGAGGCCATAATTCAAAGTGATACTGGGCTAAAAATATCACAACAAATATTTGTCCACAGCTCCCCGAGCCACTCAGAGACGGTTGAACCCTCTTTACCCCAGCAGCTACTCCCTCCAGGTCAGTAAAAAAGTTTACATTCTCCCATTCTCTGCCATCCTGCCTCATTTTAAAGGGGTTAAAAAAGTTAATAACGGCAAATGTTCCATCGCCACGGCAGCAAAATCAGTTTATATGCTGCAGTGAAAATGAGGACAGTAATCGGCACCTTCCAGTGCGCTAACCTTTAGCAGCCTGCAGGACTTTATCGAGGAAAACGGGCCTGAAATGTGTGTGTGTGTGTGT
>NW_023339740.1:29006827-29009138 GCF_004916995.1 Morone saxatilis | reverse complement strand
CTTTAGAACATCTTCAATCATCTACACTTTTCAAGTAAGCCAACAAAAAATTATGCTGACATTTTATCCTAATAAAATTGATATTTAGTACTTTGCAGACTTACCTGGCTCACTGCCGTCCACCGCTGCCGTTCACCTCAACTTTCCACTGCGGGGTTAGAAAATGGCGGCAGAAACGAAACTTAACAAACATTAGTGGGCGTGTTCTTAATATTACTCCAATAAGATGCTCCCAGTCTAGTGGCCACCAGAAATAACTAAAATCCAAAATTAATAAAAATGACTCTTTCAGAGGAAAATAATGTTAACTCTGGAAAAATTACTCTCTTGTTTTTCCTGTGTATTTTCAGATTAACGGTGGTTAGTTTATGGATCTGGTTCTAATTCTGTTCTTTTAATTTAAATCCAATAGAACATACATGAAAATGTGGCTAGTTTCAAATTTTTTAAATCTTCTTGGAGCCATATCCCAAACCCAACAGGAAGTCCAAAGAAATTCAGGATATTACAGTATTAAAATCTTTAGATTTAGATAAACGGTGTGTCCGTGGCATGCCTTCAAAAATCTGCCTTGAAATGACAATAAAAACCCTAACCCTACTGCTAAACCTAACTGCAGTACAGTACAACTGCAGTTTAGAGCCCTGGCCAAAACACATCTGAGTGCCAATATTCAGTTGCTGTCATAGAGTCAACTACTGGCAACAGGAAGTAAGCCTTGCGTGGCGATTGTGATGTGATTTCTGTGAAATCTTCGTAGCTTGGTGTTGTCACGATGTACTGGTGTGTGACCTGACGGCAGCACCAAGTGCGAGGGCCCGATCATCACTGCTTGCAGTTTTAATTATTATTATTATTATTATTATTATTATTTAAACATAAATCAGTGTTGTTTGTGGTAAAGAAGGACGTCAGAGGGAAAACCAGACAATATTATTGATTGTTAGTTCATGCTGACGTAAGCACGCATCACATTTTGTTTCACACGATTGAAGAAATTGAGTTTTTATAAAATTATTGTCAAATATTGTCAAATAAGGGAACAATATAACTGATAATGTGCGTACATATGTTCATGATCAATACGTCTCTAATTTTCCCAGCGTCTGTTTGAGTCTCTGATGGTTTCAGTTTGTATTTTATGTAACAGACCTCAGAGAGAAACAGCTGATTACAGAAGAACAAAGAAAGACACAAACGCTTGTCCAAAGCGCTCAGAAGAGTGAAACTGTGTGACTGACAGCAGCAATCTTACACAGAATCAGATAATAAATCAAACCTGAAAAACACAATGACAGAGTTCTTCCACTTGACAGGACACCTGTTATACGCATAATACGTCAGTCAAATAACACACACACACACACACACACACAGTGCACATGTGTGATTACATAACCTGCACGAGCTAACATCCAAAAAACTCTCAACGTGACGACTCAAATCAAGTTTCATGTCACTTAACAGCAAAAAGATCTAACAGCAGTTTATTCTGATTCATTCATTTTTAATATTTGTGGAATTTTCTGTCAAAAGAATCAGTGGAAGAAGTATTCAGATCATTTATGTAGCCTCATTTTATTTATAGATTTATTTATTTATTTATTTTTAGAGCCACAAAAACATATAACAACAACATATAAAGAGGACCCCTGATAACTAGTTTATAATAAAAAATGCCATTAAAAAACATTATGTCATTATTAAACAGGTGCTATATGTGCACTTCAGTAACTACAGCAGACAAATCGGATTATTCAATCAATAATAATATAATCTTTATTTATAAAACACTAAAAATCTACAAAGTGCTTCACAAATAAAATAAAACACGTTTTCACTACAGAGCTTTGGTTTAATTAGTTAAGCCCACCAAACTCCATAGAAAAAAACACAAATTTTACCTTCAGATCTTCGTAACTTTATTCAAACAGAATAAAACTGAAAAAAAGTCTTTGTTAGTCTTTCCAACAATCACTAACCCTGGTTTGGTGGAAATAAATCTTCTTTATAGAGAGAATAGTTGTTATATTAATGCTCTAAATTTCCATATAAAACCATTAAACTAGAAGCTATATCGGCTAATGTTTAAAAGTTCTTAATAATTTTAATCGCAAAACACTGAGACCGATTTTTATTGTTTTACCAACTGTTTGTTTCAGAGAAAGCTCACTGATTTAAATGTGGAAACTAATCGTATTATTTAATAAATAGTTAAATTACAGACACATGTTAACGATGAATCTTCAATAAATACTACAGTTAGTCATGGAGTTCCACAAGGTTCTGTACTTGGACCAATTCTATTTAC
>NW_023339740.1:29006572-29006727 GCF_004916995.1 Morone saxatilis | reverse complement strand
ATTTGTAAGAGCTCCCAGACAAATTCTAATTCCCTGACAAAGCACTTGGAAGTGATCCACGGTCTTTGCTTTGGCAAGACAGTTCATCTTAAATGTGTCAGGCTGGTTGTGCTTAAGTTTATGGCACTTTGTCTGGGTTCAGAAAGCATCTCAAT
>NW_023339740.1:29002856-29006487 GCF_004916995.1 Morone saxatilis | reverse complement strand
TGTTATGATTTGCCATCTATAATTCCTCCTCCTTCTGATTCAGTCCTGCTACAGAAATCTCTTGTGCACAGTTTTGCTGCAACAATAGCTGAACTGAAAGTGGCAGGTGTAGGTGAATCAACGATCAACTCTTTGGTCATTTCCATGGAAGAGATAGTTAATGATATTCATAATCAAGCAAAAGAATCTGTGAAGAGTAGTCTGTCTTTACAAGAACCTGTCAAAAGTGACATTGAGTGCAAAATCAATCAGTGTTTTGAAAAAATGGAAAATCCTTTTAATGCATTAAATTCTGAAAGTAAAAGAACACAGTATTTTGCAGAGAAATGGGGGCGGGTAGACCCAGTTGAACATGTTCTTGGTTCAAGGTTTGATACCTTGCGCAATCGAAATACAGGAGCCTACGATCAGGTTGTTGTTACTGATAAATTTGTTTACATCCTAATTTTGCGAAACTCAAACACTTCATGCAGAACACTGCCAAAAAATGGAGACAAATCCCAGACTTCCCTATGTGATGGGTGTTAAACAGTCTTGTCTTCTGAATTCATTGCAGTACTTCAATACATGCGAAAATGTTTCTTTTGATATTATGCATGATATCTTGGAGGGAGTGGCACAATTTGAAATGAAACTGATAATATTACATGTAATAGACCAATACACAACATCAAAGGAAGTAGACAGGAGAATTAAGAGCTTTAACTATGGCTACATGGAACAAAACAACAAACCACCTACAGTGAAGTTAGGCGAGGACTCAAATGACTTGGGGTTGAATGCCATCCAGTCCTGGTGTTTACTTCGCAATCTACCACTTATCTTTGGAGATTTGGTTTGTCCAAATGATCAGCACTGGTATTTGCTACTGTTGTTGCTTCAAATTGTAAATATTGTATTTTCTCCAGTGTTGTCAAAGGGTAGAACTATTTTCTTGAAACACTTGATCGCTGAACACCATAGGTTATTCAAGCATTTGTTTCCACACAAGAAGCTGCCACCAAAGCATCATTTCATGGTCCATTATCCTACATGTATACTTAAAACTATGCAAAGGATGCGCTACGAAGCAAAGCACAATTTCTTTAAAAAACAACTTACAGTTGGCAGACATTTGACCCCAAAAGACTGATCACTGGACCAGGTAAAATGCTACCTTTAAACGCATTGTACTGGTGCTGTGAGATAGCAGACACTCTCCAGCTACCAATTGACACTTTGGTTTTCAAAGTTAGATGGGCCAAGCACCATGGAAATATGTACCGTGCAGATTTAGTTGTATGTGTTAAAGTTCATTGTGACATGCCAGTTTTTCATAAGATCCACCATGTTGTTGTGAAGGATGAGACATTTTCTTTTGGTACTTTTGCACTACAAACTGTGTCTGAACGAGCATTTTAATGCATTTCAAGTTTTGTACACAAGAGACGGACCTCATGTTGTGTTTGTCAAAGATCTTTTCTGTCACAAAGCATTCTATTTACAGGTGTCTTACAGTCATGACTCCAGTTTTTATATTGTGCCATGCTGTTTCCTGTGAACACTTAATAAAGTAAAGGTGTCAGTTAAGATATTGGGTTCTGATCTATTTATTTCACCTTTAAAAACCTTGCAGTGTATAATGACGGAGTGTAAAAAGTTATATAGCGAGTACAATTCAATTCTATTCATAATAAAGTTAAACTCTTCAGAGTAAAATTCAATTAATAATAAATTCTATTTAGAGTAAAATTCTGTTCTATACAGAGTAAAACTAAGGTAGAGTTGTTTTTATTTTATGCTAAATGGAGTGAATTATCATGTAGAGTAAAATGCTTGCACTAAATAGAGTAAGTTTAACTCTGCCATAAGAGTAGATTTAACTCCATTTAGACTGGGACCAAATGTTGTCTTTATTAGAGTAACATTTTATTAAATTTGAGTAAAATTTACTCAGCCAATTTTACTGTGTACAAAGAATTAAGATTACAAAACTCAAAATATTACTGATGTAACAGCTTGTTTTCTGGATTAAACATTTGCCTACACACACACACACACACACACTGAGATCTTGAAGATGTGCCTGCTGTCCCGGGATGCATCTGTTTACAGATGCATAACTGAGACACTAACAAAGCATCTGGTGACGCCACAGAAGAAGACCGGCGTGAACAGATTCTTCTCACGTCTCTTCAAGACTGTGGCTGTCGCTGCTTGCTTTGGACGCAAAGAGTAATCTTTGGCGGTTTTTGACTGGACACGCGTACTAACTGAAATGACACAGGGTTAATGATGTATTATGGCCACATTTCAGACACAGTGATCGGCTTCAGTACAATAAAAAAAAAGACGTGTAATTGTACAAAGAGTTTATTTGCCAGCAATGTGAAAGAAATGTTTGGATCCCCAGCATTTAGAAACTGCCAGACGCTAACTTGAATATGTTGTTTAATTAGATTTAAAAAAGAAAAGTGCATTAATTAGTATAATCAACTATCAATCACTTAGTATAATCAACCAATATGGACAATAAAGGAGCTGTTTTGAGGTTTATTGAAGATGCTGATTTCCTTTTAAACCAGCAGTGGACATATTTCAGCTCCTGAGGGGCTGATTTTGATTAATGTTACAGTTATTTATATGATTAATACATTGCAACTGCACTCAGTGTGTACATATTATATATTATATATTGTATACAGTGTCTGTTTCTGCTTTTGGCTCAGGCATCTCTGCAGTGATCAGCTCTTATATAACCGACAGGCTGCTGCTCAAACACACGAGTGGAAGAAAAACCACAATTATTTATAGCCGTCAGTCACAGACGGAGAAAAGGTGTCTGACTACTTTTCTTATTTCTGTTGATTGTAAGTGTTGTGTAACAGTTTCATTGTTGTCTTTGCTTTGGGGGAATTACATGAAGACAATGAAACACTAACAATCATATTAAATCATTATATAAGCAACAGTTTCTGATCTGTGAGCACAAAATAACTCATTAAACTTTTTCTTCACATGACTTATTTTAGACTGTAGGCTAGATGCCCTTTCAAAGTAAAGCCATTTAGCGCTGACTTTCAGCAGTTTGACTTTGAAATTAACCACGCATTGCTGCCTCCAGAATAAATAAATGGAAAAAAAGTTGACGCAGAAGTCTCACAGTTTCCAGATTGAGTTCATCAGAGAGCGAAAGCGACATACACCGAGGGTTGAAGGACGTTGGACCCATTAAATGAAACACGCCACCACTGTCAGTCTAAAAAACTCACATCTGCACAGAGTAAAAGTTTATGTGCTCTATGGAAGGTCTTTGTACGGGGGCCCTGAGGTGCAAAAACATATAATTAATGATTAATCTAACACTTTTTTCTACATGTGTGAAATATACTCTAATACAACAAGTGTGAACCTGTCGTCACCCATTGGTTTGTGGAGTACACTGTTTTTAGCACTAGCAAGTGTTAGCATGCTAAACAAGATCTCTCAATCTCCCCCTGGTGGCTGACTGCAGTATAGACCCTCTCTACATCACGGTGATGTTTGTATGCAGTTCTTCTTTCTACATGCATGTTAGAGCCTCACAGAGCTTCTGGTGGCTGTAGAGTTTTAAACTTTAACAGCAGTGTATTTAAAGGTACATTGTGTAGGA
>NW_023339740.1:28993733-29002831 GCF_004916995.1 Morone saxatilis | reverse complement strand
TCCTCCCCATCCCTAGCGTGAAATGTATTTTCCATTCCAAACGATTTAGTGCTGCTCTAGCGCTTGCGTTTTCAAATGTGATATTGCAACTACGGTGTACACTATGTACAAAGAAGCCTATGACAAACATGTCTTCCAAATACACTTCATCGAGTTGTCCTTTCGGGTGATGAGTTCGTTATTTCAAACAAACTACAAAACTGCATTGAATCATTAGTGTGACCTTACCCCCCAAGCAATAGCAAAAAACCTTGTTATTTAGACCGTAATATTGATTTCTTTGACTTACCTGTCAAGGAGAAAGCAGGCAACTTCAGCGTCCCTTTCAAAGTCTTTCTCCCTTCATTACCCTCGTTTCTTGAATACGCGGTCACGTTGCCTTTTTAATTCCCTTTTTCATTTTTCCCCGCATAATTCCTTGTCCTGTGCTCCGGCAATAAGTATGATCCTCCCATTTATAAACTAAAGTGCAGTGCAGACTTTCAAATGGTGCCAAGGCAGTGGACAAGCGCCTCCTTCACTGATCTCCTTCTCCGTTATAGGCTGGTTTCAGTCATTGTGAGTGCTGGCCGTGACGAAAAACGCGTTGTTAGCTAGACAGGTGGGCATTGCCGTATGTCCCTTCTCGGCCCGATTGTAGTTTTTCAAAATGGGCGGAACCAACATGGAAGCCTCCCATTGGACTTTGCCCCGTCCAATGTATATTTACAGATAAGAGTTCTTTCGCTTACGAGGATAAGTTTGATCATGGGTTAGGTTTACACCAATGAGGACACATTTATGAATGAAAGACATTGATTTTAGCATATAAAAATACTTAAAATAGCTACACAATTGTCCCTTTAAAGCTTGCAGAGCCATCTACAGTTAAACAAAGCATCCATTTAAACTGTCACTGTCCTCAAGACTGAGATAACAGGAAGCCAAACCATAAAATGACGGAAAAGATAAAACCCAGTAATTCATGACCCCGAGATTGAGCATCTAATTGGCCTGGATAATGTAAAAAACAACATACTGACACCGCCCTCAAAAATGTCACGACAGAAAGTACCTGAATTACAACTTTATCTGTTTGTGTCCTGGTAGAAAGATTCCTGAAGAGCCATTTATCGGTCCCAGAAAACCCTTAATAAATTAATTAATAATACATTATTAAAGCTGCGCGACAGACTGATTTATGTTCTATTATAGGTTCCATATGTAAGATTTATTATTATTTTTTATGTATATAATCAGTGTTTATCAGTAGTGAGTGAACAGGTTTGTAGTGTAGCCAACTTCCCTCTGCTGCCTGTGGGCTGATTTCTATGTGTTTCTATCTTCATACAAGACTGGGTTGGGCAGCTGACTAACCCTAAGCTTACTCGCATAAAATCCACTATCTGAGTGGATATGTTAGTTAGGCTTCCCCATGATAGTAAACTTGTGTATTTCTGACAAACAGTGTTGATTTTGGCCAACAATAAATGATGTAGCTGTACAAAGCTAATGATAGCTGTCTCTAGCCAAGGAGCGATGCAAAGGTTGTAGCGGTGTGGGTCTGGTGTGGGGTCGCTGTACGGTGTGGGTCTGGTTTGTGGTCGCTGTACGGTGTTGGGTCTTGGTGGTCGGTCGGGGCCTGTTACGGTGTGGGGTCTGGTGTCGGGTCGCTGTACGGTGTGGGTTGGTGTCGGTCCGCTGTACGGTGTGGGGTTCTGGTGTCGGTCGCTTGTACGGTGTGGGTCTGGTGTCGGTCGCTGTACTGTAAACTTTGCAGATAGTAACGTTATTTCTATAATGAACTGTCAGTTATTTTACAGCGTTCAGTGTTTTGTCACTGTTGGCCGACGCCCCAGGATGATGCTCGCTGGCAACCTACGCACCGTGTAGCGGAGCTCAAACATTAACGAAAGACAAAGACTGCAGGAAAGCCGAAAACATAATAGCAAAAGAAATGGTTGAAAGAAATGAACCAGTTAATAAGTAACTGACACAAGTTTTTTAATGCCGACCACTGAGTGAAATAATATCGGCTGAATATTGAGGAAAAACTTTTGAAGACATTTAAATGAGGCGACAGAAAAACACTCCTTAAAATGTCACAAAACAGAAATCAATAAAGATGAATTGGTTGATGTATTTCAGTTTTCTCGCAGGAAAAGAAAGACAGCAGAAAAGTCAATGATGGACCCGTTAGAAAAGGAAAAAGTAAGTTTTCTGATACATTGTGAAATAAAAAAAGTTTAAGAAAAACTTCATAAATTTAAAGCAAACTGGCTTTCATTAAATGTTTTGAGTTTTAAAGTCAAATCTTTTAAGTTTTTGTAAAATTAAACTTTAATTAATGCCAAATTTCTTCCTTTTCTTCTTTAAGAAAAACTAGAAGTCTTTAGGTTTTAAAGGGACACTTCACCCATTTGCATTAAGCCTTTGTATCGTTAGAAAACCCAGTCATATTTTTTGAATGGTCGTGCACCATTCCCTCATTTTTCCCCCTGAGACGGGAGAAATACGGATTTTCAGTGTTTGCACTTCCTGCTTCCAATGATGTAAAAAATCGTCATTTTGCAATCCCTGAAAGCAGGAAGTCTCATATCTTTTGTAGAAGAGGTATCGGGTGATATCGGTATCGGAAATTGAGAGTTGGACAATATCGGAATATCGGATATCGGCAGAAAAGCCAATATCGAGCATCTCAAGCCGCTCTGAGTGTCCATGACTGTTGGCTTGAGTTTGTTGTCAGGAAGCCAAACAATAAAAATACCCTGCGAGTCATGACCCACTTTGTCGTTAAGTAATTGGCTTTCAGGCTTTATGATGTGGCCGGACAGAAAACAGGTTTCCAAACATGGCTTTGCTTCACCACTTGGCATCAAATGTAGGGCATTGATTGAGTAATGAGTGACAGCATTGGAAGTGTTTTACTTCCTGGTAGAATCAGAAAGCCAACAAATGGAAAAAAACACGTAATTTCCACTGAGCGGGTTGTGTTTGCAGTCACGACTCAACATGTCCTGGACTTATATCTGCGTTGAGCTTCTCATCTCTAAGTAAGACAGTGACATTTATGACTGTTCCTTTAAAAGAAAACATTAAAATTACCTTTTTGTTTCTCTCTATGTAACTGCTCATGTCGGGATTGCGTACAAATTACTCTTCCTAATTGTCCTCCTCCAAAAATACACCACATTTTGCAGAAAGACGAAGACGGCACAAAGCCAAAGCATAAACTGTGGAAACGTAAATATCCTGTAATTCATGACTCAGTTAGTAATTAATTAAAAGGTTATAATAGCATACTCATGTGATCCAGCAGGTGTGATTATGAAACACACATTAGAAAACAGGTTACACAAACAACTTTCCTACCACTACCAGAGGGTTATTATGTAAGATTATATAACGTTAAAAGTCCAGTCTGTCACATTGAGGATCTATTGTCAGAAATGGAATATAATATTTGGTCTTTGGTTTAGCACCACAAACAAAATACTTGGGTTGTATGTACCGTTCATCATCTCTTGACACATCCAATGTAAATAGTTATAGATTTTCATTTATAGGCTCATTCTGTTTTGGTGACCCAAAGATTCCTGAGTCATGGATGCATGTATGAGCGAGCGTGCTATTAATGTGTGATTTTGATGCTAGCTTTGAGAGAAACTGTGCTAGTCAATGTGCTCCCGCTGCCCCCGAAACCTTTTATAAATATAGATCTGACATTATAAACCAAACATTTCATCATGCTGTTGCTATCTCACACCAGATGTTTAGCTTTTATGGGACTGGGCGAGCTTCAGAGGCCCTTTATGACTGCAAGAGTGTTGTTAAATATTTCCAGGAGGCACGTAGAAAAGAAATAAGCTTCTGTGACAGGTTATCATGTAAGGGCACAAAACATATAAAAATAAGTTTGTTTCTTTGCTCAGCTTTGCCACACAGGACGTATGCAGCTGTATGAGCCTGGCTGAGTGAATGAACAAGATCGGTGTGAGCAGTAATGTACAGCAGGTGGTTATTTATAAAATCCAGACGATGCTGAATTGATCTAGAAATTGAGAAACTGCGAGGGGTAGTGTCATGAAACACACACTGGCAACAGACCAGCTGCAGTGCCTGCCTAATTAAAGCAGCAGCACCTCTAGCTTGAACCATAAATACTGACCCAGCTGGCTGCAAAACAGCTAGCGGGGAAAACAAAAACTTCACCGCCAGCAGCGCTAACTTCTTCCTCCGCACGCCGAGGATGCAGCATATGGTCCCCTCTGCTGAGGAATTATTGGGCTTCCAGCTATCATCAACCAAAGACTAGCTAGAGCAGAGAGCTGGCACTGCCACCCACCCTCTTAGAGCTCTGAGTTAGATTCCTGTATTTACTACAGAATGTAAAATGTTTCTGGGTTTTGGGTAAAAACGTTCTAACATAAAAACAAACGGCTCTAAATCTCAATTCAGTCAAGTGCCTGAAAACTTATTGTCCTTATCGTCAAATATTGTCATAAAAAACACTGATAAAAATACAACTCATGACACACAAGTGTAAATTATACACAACATCTACAGCAGCCACTCTGTATCCTCATCTACCAGATCTACTTTAACTTTACCCTGATGGTTTCATTTCTCACCATACTGAGGAACAGCACATCTCATTTTTGACCACATAAGTACTCTCACTTCTTCATCCCTGGTTGGAGTGACAAAGCATAATGTTTTTATTATGAAAAATATCTCAGAATTATAATTTATTTTCTTTTAAATAAACACAATATGCTTCCATATGTTTGTGATCGAAGTCGGAAACAAATCTAAACCATAAAGAGAATCAAAATTGTGCAAGTTTTGGGCCACAAAATTACGAATTATAAAACATGTGCAAAGTACCTGCGTCTTCCATACTGTGTCTGCATTTGTAATAAAAACCTTCACCGCAGCTGCATAAAGTTAACAGTCAGGTTGTATTTCAGGAGAATTCATCACTTCCTGCGGGTGAAAACACTTGAATTGGACAAACAAGGTGGCGGCTAAATTAAAGGAAATGAGACTTCATACGGCCGACGTTGATTCATGATGATACGTTTTTGCAGCTTTATGTGAAATTAAAATGATGAAGGGAAAACATTTGACAAATCATTTAAAAACACACTCACCAGCAGAAAATTACACCCTCAGTGTCTGCCCACTTCAATCTGACCTTACATAAGCTCATAAGCTTTTGATTGCTTTCATTTGCATTTATTACATAATGACAGCACCGCTGCGAGGCCCTACCGTCAGATGAATCAAATGTTGCGCTTATCGGGAACGCTTTAGCTGTTTTCCAGCTTTTTTTTTGTTGGTGCGAACCACATAAACATTTCCTCCCAGTCGTTGTAAACAATAAGGATGGCGCTGACCTGCAGTCGTGTATTCTCAGCCATAATAACGAATGCAGAACTCATTACTGTTATTTGTGGCTTTAAGAGGGGAAATCTCCTCTTCGGTGGCACATTCACACATGGCAGCTGTGGTCACGAGCCAGGTCGTTTATTTCACACAAATGAACGCTCCTCGCCTCATCTCGGCGCTAAATTGTGTGGGTTGATCCGCTTAACGGTCTGACGGAAGCGGGGATATTGGTATTAATTGCACGCCAAGGTGGCACCCCCCCAACCAGACACACACACTTCTCACTGTCTCATCTTCTATTTAACTGTTCTCATTATTGTTTCTCTCCATTCTTAAACAACCTCCTCCACTCTCTTTCTTGTCTTTCTGCCTATACTCTACTATTATCTGTTATTATTGTCCACTTCTTCCCCTCCGTCCCTGGTGAGGAGCTGACCCGTAATGACTGATATTACAGCGGCACAAACAGGTGCGTCTGTTGTCGGTGTTGCTCTGCGAGGTGAAGGTCGGCTCATTGTTTCGTGGAAGATGTTGCATGAATAAACGTCCATTACGACCTTTCCTGAGTGGTTATAATTACATGTTGTCGGTTCCTGTGCTCCGCTTCTTTAAGTCAGAATAAGAGTTTCTTGCAATCGGAAAAATGAATAAATGAAAACAGGTAAAGGTGTGATTAAGGGTGCAGATCTCGTTACAACAGGAGGGGAACATCAATGTCTAATGTGCAGCATTACACACTTATACACTATTTATTAAAGTCCAGGTGAAATTAAAAATGTTATTTTTAATTTTAACCCAGTTATATTGTTTCTCTTTTTAACAACCAAATTTCTTTGTATTTTTATATTAAAATCCAATCATTGTAAAACAAAATGTGACGTGTGCTTGAACTAACTGATTTCAACCAATAATATTAACGACACAGTGCGAAGATTCATTAGGATGGCTAGCTACCAAAACACAACTTTATCAGTGATTTGGGTGAAACTGGATCATATTTTATGGAGAGAATAATGTCCGTCTTGTCTGGTTTTCCCTCTGACGTCCTCCGGCTGCTCTGCCTCAACTACGCCAACTGCTACTGTACTTTTGGGTGTCTGTAAATGTTATAAGGAGTTCGGTCTAGACCTGCTCTATTTGAAAAGTGTCCTGTGTCATTTATGGAGTTTCCAGATGAAAGAAAGAAAAAAGAAGCTAACTGTTGCTAACAGTAATGTTAGGTGGCGTTAGCTAGTTAGCTCGTGCCGCTTGTGAGCTTGTTGCCGGTTTTAAATGTTCTCAATCAAATGGATCCTATTGTTTATTCTGCTGTAATATTAGGCAGAAGTTTCAGATCAGAACATCTGTCTGTTGTTTATTATACACATTAAAATGAGCCTGCATGTATCCAGGGCAGCATCCTCCCACCCACTCATACTGAAAACAAGTTCTGTGTTTGTGGTAAAAAAATGTGGCTTTGGTTCAGTGGCCTCAGTGGGTTACTTTACTTCCTGTTAGAGCTTGCTAAATGTAGAGCTAATTTTAGGGCTTTGCTTTTGAACACAGAGAGAGAAAGTGCCAAGGCTCATTAAACAATACAATTACACTTCTGTCTCAGTACAATGCACGCTACCTGATGTCTGATCTGGTTCAGGTAGATTACTGTATGGTGGAGAGGATGCAGGCAATCTGTTAGATGAGTACACTTACCACGCCAGGACACACACACACACACACACACACACACACACAGAAAAATAGATTAGAACAGAAGACAAGTCCATTTCAATCCACTATTATCGCAGCAAGCTGTGGGCTGTAATTGTGTTGTATGTACATGCCGAGCACTCTTCATCAGCAGTGCTATTACGCTTTAGGTAATGCTGCGCGGCAGAAAATGATTTCCCTCCAAGGACGGTGAAGGGATATAAAACATGTAAAGGAACGTCTTTCTGTCCCAGGAGGAGTTCACCACACTGAGGAGGAGGAGAGGATGTCAGAGTCAATACTATTACACAGCGTCATACACATTACTACATTTACAGAGCATAACACTAAATAGCGAGTTAATTTACATCGTTAGCCTACTTTTTTTTGGCATTAGCTAATTTAAGATTATTTCTTATCAACATAGATTTCCAAACTGTGGACTCTCTTATCTCTTGTATCTTACCTTACCTGAACCTCAGAAATGTCGTTTTGCTGCAGGTTTTTTGTCCCCATGAGGACTAGGTCCCGATGAGGTCAGTGTGTATAAGAGTACAGGTCCCCACTAAGTAATAAAAATGCAAATATATACACACACAAAGTAAAAAAAAAAAAAACAATTTTTTAAATGAGGTCGTTTTTTAAAGGCAAATTAACTCTCTCCTGTTCATTTCTCAAAAGAGGAGCACAAGGCTTAGATAGGGTTAAGTATTTTGTCTGATATCAATGAACATGCAAATGTATGAGTCTATACTGTCTCTCTCAGTGGGTTGCCTGTGCAATTAGGCTAAAATGTCATTAAAATTCCATTATAATTAAAAACAGAGATTAATTGCCACACTGCTGCAAAATGTATTTAATTAAAACTGCAGAAGTCACTAATTAATATTTGGACATATGTGTACAAACATAGAAATTCATCAGTTACTGACAGCTGAAAGTTTACAGACAAATCATTCATTTAAAGTTACAGTAATCTTTTAATGGAGTTAACATTGTTTAACTATAATAATTCTTACATAAGAATTTATGAATGTAGGATGCAGAATATCTGAACATTAATCAGTATTTCTCTTGTACAGAGTCATTAAAAGGTTTAGGAATATAAAACATATTCCCACTGTGGCCTCGACATACTTTTTAGACTCATTATTTTATTTTTACATTCAGAAAGTTGTATTAACAGAATTGTTATTATTACAGAATTAATTATTTGTTGTGATTCCTCCACTATTTCTGTGTTTGTGATCATAAAAAGGTTTTAAAAGGTTCCTGTTTCTTCTTCTCTTTACGATACGAAAGTGATATTTTTATTTTCTTGAATGAATTTCTTAAAATTGTGCCTCTTATTTGCAGAATATGCAAAGTTTCTTAAACTAAACTAAAACTAAAAATAAGGAGAGAGTCAGCAATGACATTTGAGATTTAATTAATTATAAATCCCCACCTCCACTAGGGGTCGCCAAAGATTCACAGGGGAGGACACAGATGTAAGAAAACCTTAAAAATATACAGAGCAGGCCAATATATTTTAAATTTTAGATTATTATTAAGATATTATTAAGATATAAACTTTAAATACCTGAACACAAGCAAGCAAATACATCACTGGCCAAACTTCACAGGGAAAATGCTAAAAAACACACTAACTTTTGTTTTGTTATATTTGGAGCTGCTGTAAGAAGTGAATTTCTCCGCTAGTGTCTCATCTCTTGTATCTTACCTCACTGGTTCCCAACCTGCAGGTCGGGGCCCCACTAGGGATTGCCAAAGCTTCACAGATTCACATTGATTTTAAGAAGTGTAAAAAAAACAAAAACATTTACTCAGCATTTTATTCATTTCTGTTAAGCAAAATTAATTAAACAGTTATTTTTAAAGTCTAGATTATTATTTAAGATCTAAACTTTAAGATCTGAACACAGACAAAAAGAAAACACAGAATCTGTCAAAACAGAAACCTATCGAATCTGTATGTTTGTAAAATGATAAAAATACAGAATACAAACAGAGAATGTTTAAAAATATCAGTAAAACTCATC
>NW_023339740.1:28990972-28993717 GCF_004916995.1 Morone saxatilis | reverse complement strand
ATAAACTTCCTGCAGTTATTGAGTTTACTGTTTATCAGCTGTTCTCTCCTGTTATTGATACTAATCAATATAATATGAAATATACATAAAGTAAACCACTTGGTCAGGGGTCGTCGGTTTACTTAATCATATAAAAAAGGAAAAAGGATGGGAATCAGTTTTACCTTAATCTTAACCAGGACCTCACAAGTGCTCCTCATGAGGACCTGGTCCCAACAAGGCTAATGTGCATAAAAGTACAGGTCCACACTGGGTAACACAAATGTGTTTGACATGAACACACACAAAACAAAAAAGCACTCTTTTTTGAAGAAAATCGACTTAAGCTCCTCCAATCTGAACACACACACATTCAGACAAATCCTCTGCTGGCAGTAAAGGATCTTAAGCTTTCTCTTTTCTAAACAGTGTTCCCAACACAGCAGGGGACATTTGTTTACTGAAACGCCTCCGTCCTTTAAAGCATCAGTAACATACAGACACACACTCTCACACACACACAGCTTTAACAGTTTAATCGTTACCACAAACAGTCCAAACCCTGAAGTGTCGTCTTTCTGCCCCCATGTCCTCAGGAGAGAATTTTCCCGCCTGTGATCCCATAAACCAAAATATTCCCCATGTTGGCAAAATCAGTGTTTTTATCTCCTCTGTCTTTATACGTCTCCTGTCCTCCAGTTTCTGTCCAACACTGACAGGATGTCCTGTTTAAGGTATGTTCAGTTATTCTTAATAAATGTATCATTAATAATCAGCTATATGGACAATATTTCAGCAGCTGATTGGCTGAGGAGTGGACTGAGGACTAACTCCCAGTAGGCTGATTTTGAGGTTATTTATATGATTAATACTTAACCCCAGTGGCAAAGACACAGGTTAATTATAAAATGCAGCAGAACATTCAGACCAATGACATTGAGCTTTCTTTATTCCAAGGTCCTATATATTAAACACGGACTCAAACATTAATCACAATCAGCCCACTGGGAGTTGAAATACGTCCACGTCAGGTTTAAAGAGCCATTTTATATTTTCAAAATGTCAGAAATGGATTCAGCATCCTCAATAATCCCCAAAACCTCCTATATTGTCCCAATCAGCCAATCAGTGACAGAGAATAACGTTACAGCACTGAGGTCATTTATAAAGTCTCCTGATGGACAGATTGATACATAGCCAACCGTTAACTGTTAGCTCGGTCAGCCGTGCAGCTAAGCTAACTGACTCAGACTCAAACCACCTTGGTGCTGGATTCACTGCCGGTCTCTGGGATTATATTCGGTCCTGTGTCTGATGCTAGCTCATATCGCAAGCTGCATAGCAGAGCTACAGTAAACGCCAATCAACAGCTTCCTCACTAGCTTTTGTTTTCACAGGGAATAATTACGGGGGAGCAACCAGCGCTCTGCTTCCTGTTTCATGGAGACTTTCAGTGTTTTAAAGCAGCAGAAAACCCACTCAGAACATGTTCCCGTCATAAAATCTGTTCAGTGTATCAGCAGGAAAATCAAAGTCCTCCCGAACTGACTCTCTGTTTGCTCTCCCAGCAGCCTTCCTCCTGCTGTTGTTGTGTGTGGCATGTTTACTGTTCAGATGACAGATATGACAAATATCTTTATGGTAAAGCTCAGCAGGGGAGGCTGCTGTTGGAGAGGATCTGTTTGGACTACATTGGTAAACCTCCTCCTCTCCCGGCTAAAGTCTCTCTCTCTTCATAATCTCCTCGTCTCTGTTTCATTGTGGACTTTTCTTTTTGCTTTTGTGTTGCCATGTGTTTCTCCTCCTCTCCTTCTCACTCGTCAGCCTCCTCTTTTGTCTTCCTCTTCATCTCTTTTGTGCTCCCTCCTCTTCTGTTTCACATCTTTCTTCTTCTATCAATGAAAACTTGCTCTGAAACTCTTGAAACGTGGCAAAATGTCTTGACAGCCCCCTGAAGCACCGCTGCCTGGTTGTCTCAGGTCAGTGTATTACAATCAGTCCACACACATAACAGACGTACAAAAAAGCCTCTTGGCCATCTTGAGTTTAGAGCCCAGTTTGTGCAATGTTCACTTCAACGAACTCCTCCGACACTCAACAAATGTTTTAGCGCAACAATCGAAGTTAGTTACTTAATTACTGATGGCATAAACACATGTTTTAAGTTCATATGGTTAGTAATAAAAATTTTAATTTAATTTCCACATTATTTATGTCTTATTGTTAATGTTTGCAACTTAAAAGTTCTAACTCAATAAATTAGAAGGTTTCTCTTCATTTTCTGGCGTTTCCATACGTTGTACTTTAACAAACTCCCTCAGAGAACTGAGTTGGATTAGAATTTGTCTTCGGGGCTCTAAAAGCACCTTCACTATTTAATACCAAAAGCGTGAGCTTGAAAACATTCAACGTTCGCCATGAAACGGACGTTGTAGACTGAGTGCAACTTGATAAAGCGCATTCCCTACGATTCAGGCTGAGTATCGGCGCCGTAGGGGAAAAACAGGCAGTAGTGTGACACTCATCTCATTTGTTCCTCTCACCTTCGCTCTATCTTCCTCGTCTTTCTTTTCTCTCTATTTCCTTGACTTTTTTCACATTCCTCTTATCTTATCCTCCTCTTCATGTTATCCCACCATCTGTCCGTTCCTCTCGTTCATCCCTTTGCTCTTCTTTATTCTTCTCCCTCCACCTCAGTCTTCACCTGCATCCCTTCGGCTTTCGTCTTATCGTCACGCTCCTCTTCCCTTTCATTCCTCTGCCTTC
>NW_023339740.1:28990713-28990931 GCF_004916995.1 Morone saxatilis | reverse complement strand
CTCCTCCCACCCATCTGTCTCCTCTCCTTTCTTTCCCTTCCTCTCTCCACAATCCTTTCCGTTTCTCTTTCTCCTCATCTGCCTTTTTTTCCTTCAGCACTTTAACTCTCTGCCACCTTTCATCTTCTCCTCTCCACCCTGTCACCAATCTATCACCTTTTCCTCTGATGCTCTTCTTACTCTCCTCCCTTCCCTACATTTCTCCCTCTCTCTCTCTC
>NW_023339740.1:28974718-28990666 GCF_004916995.1 Morone saxatilis | reverse complement strand
CTCTCTCTCTCTCTCTCTTGCTGAAATGTCTCTGTGATGTTGAGGCATGTCTGTTTGTTTGGCATTCCTGCAGCATTTCGCATACCGGTGGTTCTTTGGAAGTCAGGTCACAGATTAAAGGGACAAGCTGGTACGAAACAGCTGGGAGAGAAATAGTTCAGAAAGTGAGTCATCTCTGGCCTCTCGCTTCCCCCTCTGGCATTCCTGTGTGAGCTTCAGGCCAGCAGCCAACGACTGATCCATCTCTTTGTGTGTGTGTTGAGGATTATCTGGTCTGTGTGCGCCAGTGAAAGAAAACTTTTCAATGGAGGTTCGGTTGAAGGACAAAGGTCTGACAAATCGCTCACGGTGTTCTCTTCCACGTCCTCAGACGGCATTAGAAAGTGGAAACTCTGGAGAGTCAGAGCTCTTTCTGAGAATTCATTGAAAAGCGAACAAACATCCAGATTTACGTCCAAAACCTGGTCGAATTTTGGTTATGATTTGTGTTTTTATCCAACACTACTTCTCCTAAATCCCAAATAAATCTGTTTTGATTTCTGTTATTGGAAATTTGAACAGTTCATAAACCTCTTATTGGAGCGATGTGTTGATTTGTGTTGTTCCTCCGCACACAAACTGCTCAGATAATGTCTCAATGTACCAATATTTGTATGAATTTAGTGTTTTATACACTACGAACGACAAGACTGGATGTTGTTTTCTGAGAGCACACTGGACACCAAGGAGCTGTATCAGGAAAGATCCAGTCTATGAATCTGAATGCAAATCTGTATATTAATAAAATCAGAAAAATCTGATATAAACAGCAGTAATATCACAATCGCTCTCCACCAGACTGCAGAGACAAAAACACAAATTTTACCTCGTTGCATCATAACTTCATTCAAAGTGAACAGAAATGAAATAAAACTCATTAAACCGTCATTGTTAGTGTTTCCAACAATCACCAACTCGTTTCTTTCTGTGATTTATTGAAACAACATTGACTCATTATTAAGATAACTTCTAATAATATCTTAATTATTGATTTATTGTGTTACCACGTCCAGTCTTACACTGTTATCCTGTCTCAGCTTTATTTTATATCTGATGTGACTCATTTCAGTGTTTTGGCTGATATTAGTATTTCAAAGTATCTTTCAGTCAGATATCAAACATTAAAAGTAAGTGAGCAAGATGTAAACAAATGTGGTCGATGAGCTCGGAGGCCCGGCGGATTATTATTAAAGCTCCGACTCTGGAATATTCTCCGGAATATTCTTCCTGTGTTTCAAGCTAGGAACAGTAGTCTGCATTAATATCCCTCAACTAATGATCACCAGCAGCAATGCAAATCTTCATAAGTAGCTACTTTGTTGATTTGCTGTTCCTTGTTTGTTTGTTTAGTCCCCGGGGCTCGCTATTATTCTGTTTATTATAGCGCTCGTTTGCAGGGCAGGAGAACGAGAGCGGGGCAGAGAGCGGAGAGCAACTGTGGACATGATGTTTAATTAGTTCTGATATAGAGGGAATTCAATATCTCTATTGGGTGTTCGTCTCTCAGCCGTCTGCTCTGACACACTCTCTGAAGAAAAGTTCACTTTTTAGTTCCCGTCGCTCTGTGACACAAAAGAGCAGTTTTGGGTTTCATTGATGACTCTGATTGAAGAAAATATGAGCGATAATAATCTGATATGAATCCAGACACTGAACGGTGAAATGTAACCGCTGCTGAATGTGGTAGAATAAACATTCAGTCTGTTAGCATGTATCAGAAGTGTCTGCAGCCATGAGACAGCCTCTAGCGAGCTCCAGCAAAACATCATCGCTGCTGGCTGCAGAAACATGGCGACGACCAGAATGGTGAATTTCGGGCCTTCAAAGCGGCGCTCCACAAACCAGCGGGTGACATCATCGTCGGTTCAAACTCCACATTCAGAGGTAAAATAAAAAAGACCTCTGTGGGACGTCAAGATTATGAAATCCTAAATAAGCACAGTCTGATTGCAGAGTCTTGTCTGTTTTGTGTCCTCTATCACACCTCGTTATGTACAAACCGCCTCCCGTAGCATCAGAAACATATTGCTAAGTAGCACTTTGTTCATGTCTCGCTTTCTCTCTTTCGCTCCGTGTAATTTATCATGTCTCTTTGTCTGCGGTCGGCTGTTTGAAGTCTACCTGCGGAGGATTCCCAGTGGGCATGGTCGGGTCTTTATGAATCATTAGTGCTTCATCGGGGTCGTCTCTTCTGCTGCCTGCTCCTCACACCCACGTCCTCCCCTGAGGACGACGCCCTCCTGAGGACAACCTCAGAGAGCGGGAAGGTTGCTCTGAAAACTCAAACATCTGATGCATATTAATGATGTAAAGTACAAAGTGAAATGTAATAAATTACCTTCAAACATACGAACTCCCACCTCTGAGATTAAAAATAAATCTGGTTTTACTTTTAAAATATATATATTTCCTACAACAAATATTAATTATAAATGCAGTAAAGGTGGTAACTTCCCCCTTTCAATGAACTCTGCAATAGAAATGATCCACCAGTGGAAACACTGTACAAACAATGTTAGTTTACAGGTTTTTCTTATTTATTTTACAGATTTTTTTTTTTACACAAATATCCTGTGAATTTACATGTCTAAAGTAAAATAACATGAAAAATCTGTAACTGTAAATAATCATAAAATTATTGGTTATTTAAAGAATTTTTTTTCACAAATAGATTAAAATAATAATTATAAACTGAACAAAATAAACAGTTAAAATTAAAGCTAAAAACAAAAAAATACTGTATTTTATGAGTCTTTTATTTTAATGTATTTTTTGACTCTGCTGGAATATTATAAGCACATAGTATAATATAAAGCAGTGATGTCAGTCAGATAAGAGAAAAACTGAAGCTTTTTGCTGCATAAAGAACAAACACTATTATAGTTATTATTTTATATTGATTTAAACAGGATGATGCAATAAACTTCCTGATAATAAATATTATTTCTATTAGATTATTCTGTTTCATTATATATTATGTATTAAACCGATCCAGCAACTCGCTGCTTCCTTGTTCTGCATCATTGAATCTGACCACTGTGTCCTCCATAAGCAATAAGTGCTGAATCTCTGCATCCTGGTTTTCCTTCACACCTGGTTACTTAAAGACCTGCTTGTTCACTCCGTTTCATATGATCTCAACACTCGCTTGACGTTCCTCTCTCCCCGGAGTAAACGAAGGGTCTCTGATAACTTCTCTCGCCACTCTGCCACCTCAACTATGCCAGCCACAGATGGAGCTAAAACTGTGGCACCGGTTCCTCTCATCCTGGATCTCTTTCTTTTACAACGATAACGTCACCAAGCGTCACATCAGCAGTTCACAGATGCACTCTCAGTCGAATGGCTGCCCGAATTCTTACCTCTCTCTTCATCCTCCTCATTTGTCAAATGTCAACATAGCAGCTATTCTTTGAGGACATTAATGGTCCACTATCTACTGTGTCTGCCATCTTGGACATCATCAACGAGGGATGGTCCCACTGTTCAGACATAATGCAGGAAGCTCAATCCGGTAGCAGCCCAGCACCGGTTCAACCTTCGAGCCGTACTCAGGGCCTTCTTGTCGCACGGCTTCCAGGCAGGAAATCCAGGATAACATAATTAAAATCCACAGCAGATGGTCCTCTCCACCTCACATACATCCGTAACAACCTCAATGGTATCACACCCATCTGTCCATTGGAGGCTCTAAACGAGATCCGAAGAGTCTTAACACTCAAACTTCTCCGTCCATCCATCTGTCCACAGACATCCATTTATCTCTCTAACAGTTTATCATATTGTTTCATCTTTATCCATTATGTGCAATAAACCAACTCCATATCCTCGTTCTTTGTTAGTGAAATCTGGGACCTGTTAGCTTTAGCTTATTTCATTGCAATACAAAAGCCTAAAAACACTGAAACATGAATGATGATTTTGTAATTAGACATTTTAGGTTGTGGCAGTCCTGGAAAGACTGATACCACTAAACATCAGCATTGTGAGCAGGTTAACTGTATACAGACACTCCAGCCAAAGAAAGTTGGACTTGGGAATGTTTTTGAGCTCTTCAGTGACTTTGGTGTGAACCATCACCTCCTAGAATAAAACTACCACAGCTGGACGTATCTGAACGTTCGTCTCTATTAGTGTCTGTTGGTGTTTATTCCTGTTTGTAAAAGAAAGCAAAGACAAGACTAAACCTGTAGGGACGTGAGATTTTCTCTGGCGTGCTGAGCATGTAAAGATGAAATTTACCACAGCTGAAGAAGCGTCTGCACCGCAGCACGAGAGGAAATAAAAGAGAGGGCCGAGGCATGAACAGACAGGCGGCGAGAGACAGACAGATAATTAGACAGCGGGAGGGACACACAGACAGGCAGTGGGATAAACACACGGGGAAGATGAATGCATTCCAGAGCCGGTTCGTGTCTTCAGGGAGTTATTGAATCTCCTCGTCCAGCTGTTTCATATTCTCCATGCTCCACTTGCAGTGGGTGGACATCCGTCGTGGACCTGCTCAACAGCCGCACAAGTGTCCCTCCTCACCTGGAGACATCTGGGTTCGTACAGACGCCGGCCGGTGGGAGGGAACGAGGGTGGCAACTAAACACCGGTTAGACTTCACAGCTCCAATGTGATGGAAGCGCAGATATCGAACGGTTTGTTCCAGGAGAGGAACAGCTGGTCTGACCTCCGACCTTTAAGATGCAGTTTACCATAAAGAGCTCCTGCAGGGGTCTCACTTTTTCACAGCACAGCGACGATACAGATTCTTAAAGAATAAAGATTATTAGACGCATAGAAAATAAGTCCCAAAAAAACTAATGCAAAGTTTTATACTTCTAACTGCTGGAGAACTTGGAGACTGCCTATTAACCATAAACTCATAATGTTAAACAAACCTTGGATCTTCTGTTTCTGACTTGTTTGCTTTAAGCCATTGATGCTAACAGAGGAGGGGCTGCTACCTGAAACATTAAAGGCATCACTTCCTGCTTTCCAGCAGATTTTTCACAGGAAAGAGCAATCAGACTCCCACTGCTGCGCTTCCCTTCTGTTATTAAGCAGCATCATAACAGCATCATTAAGGGACGGATGGCAGGAGGAAGAGTCACCCTCATAGCTCCATGACACAAATACTCCTTTAAATAATTCTGTCCTCCAATGTGAGAACCCGACAAACACCTGACCATCACCTGGACATCGTCAACGTCTGGGCGTTGAGTGTGAGGGATAACTGCTAACGTACGGCGGGAAGGTCATACAGCGGGACATACGAACCCAGAACCACCCAGAACACGAGCATAAAGAGCAGCAGCAGAGAGACCTAATGGACTGAAATAGAGAAGGCAGCTCTGAGCTGCAGACAGCGAGGAGACAGACAGCTGCATGCTGGGAAAAAGGGAGAGAGACAGAGAGCGGGAGCGCCGAAAGGTTCGAGTTATTAAATGTAAGGTCTCCTCCTGCGGAGAGGAAAACTGCTCCTCAGCAGCTAACTTCCATCTTCAGGCCTCAGACACACACAGGGTTAATGCAGCACAAACAGACCCAGAGGGGGTGAGAGGGGTGAGAGAGGGTGAGAGAGGGTGAGACTGGGAGTATCCCTGCACACCGGACTCTGTCTCACTCTGGAACCTGAACAGCACTCATGGCTCTCGCTGACTGAACCACGTTTTTCCCCTTAATGATAAATCTGAGATCCTGTTTTTTTGGGGGGGGGGCTAATCGACCCAGGAATGTGATGAATATGAACGCCGTTGGTCAAACCACATGAAAGATCAATTTTCTTTATATGTTTTATGAAATTCAATAAATTTTGGCAATTGTTTTCCAATCAATCTTCAACTTTTAGCCACACAGAGGGAAGATTTATTAGTAAGCTAGCTCACAGATTACTGTACAAACACACAACTTAGTATGTGGATTTAAAACAACGTTGAAGTTTTAATGTATGTGTACTTGTGTCCGTGTATATTGAATAGTGGATAGTTGTGAGCTGTTGATTGACACAGTCATCGTTTTGTTAAAATATGGAAAAACTCAACATCTGTCTGTTATTATTATATATATACACATCTGTATTTGTTGGGGTTTGATTATTGCAGTTTTACTCATTTTGGACCTCATGCAATATTATTTTGATCCTAAATTAACTTTCTTCCTGTGAACATTGTGTCTAAGGCTAAACGTTCTGCTGTGTGTGCAGGTTTCATTCATAACAAATGGTCGAGAGCTTCAAATCCTAAAAAGATCTAATCACCCAAAGTCTGTCAGCAGATATAAAATGGACCTGAAACATTATCCAGCTGCCAGTGGCAGGTCATCAGAGCAGCGTGTTCATCAGGTACTACAAACACATTAAAACAGCAGTGTGTTGGTGTGGATGGGAGGTTGTGGAGAATATTATACAGTCAGGGATGTCTCCTGTGGAACCTCCAGTCGTGGGTTCGGGAGGGGAGACACGCCTCATCCCAACCAGTCGTTAAGAGTAGGTTAAGACATTTCTGCTTTGATAAAGCTTATAGTGTAGGGCTGATGCAGGTGAGGTCCTGAACCATCCTCTTAGTTATGCTGCTATGAAGGCCTAGACTATCGAGGGGATTTCCCATGGTGCAGCTGAGCTCCTCCTCTTCCCTCTCTCTCTCTTTTGCTGGCACTCATTCATGTCCGCATTAATGGCATGTTACTAACGTTCACTTCCTTCCCCGGGAGTTTCTTTCGTGCTTTAATCGGTTCTTGCAGGTCCTTCTTATCGATCCTGGTGGAGCCTCCTGCCATGGTCCCTGCTGGATTGCCATTACCAAACTGTTGTTGCTATGCACCTGTCTGTGCTGTCTGGTCCTGCTCCTCTCTCTAATGTCTCGTGTCTTCTGTCTGTCTCTCTCTCTCTTTCGCCGCGGCCCCAACTTCGACACCAGAGTGACCACCCACCCTGAGACAGCCCGAAGAGGTCTGTCGAGTTTCTGGCCGTTAAGAAGGCAAAGTTTTTCCTTGCCGCCGCACGTGTCCCGGAGCCTGCGCTTGCTCATGGGTGGTACGGTTGGGGTCGTCTGTAAACAGGTGTTATAAGGCCCGGCACGTCGCACCGCCGGGTTCTAACGCGCGCCGCGCCGGGAGCGGCCCCTGCCTCTACTTCTGTGAGCACGACCCACGCAGCTCGGTGGCCGTGACAGCATGAACGCCCGACCCCGGCCCCCCGCGGCGCCCCCCCGGGGTTCTGTTACATGGGCCACAACAGTGCCCGTCAACGGGCGGTCGGTAGATAAGGCGGGACATGAGCCAAGGAGTTGAGGACCAGTGTGAGGAAGGACTCTGACAGTGTGGGGCGAGTTGGAGCGAGGGACGCGGAGGAGCGCCGAGGCGGCGAGGTTTTTTGGGTGCGCCTTGCCCCGGTCTGTTTCCAGCCACAATTTTCTTTCTTCCATTCTTGTGTTACCTTTTTGTTTCTCTTGAAGTTAATTTTACAAGATTCATTTCCTTGTCTTATACCTTGCTCTCATTGGTGAACCACAATTTTTTTCCTTTATATAGACTTCCTGTTTAAGTTAAAGTTTTTCGAGGCTAGTAAGGCAAAGTAGGAACGACTGTTAATTTTTTTAATTCTCTCTTAATTTTAATTGTGAATTGTGTTACCTCTTTCAGGTGTTGTTCTTGTTACAGCTGTCGTTCAGCTTCCCTAGACAGGTTGCGCACACAACTTGTAGAAGATCTGTGCCATCCCAATAGCGGAGCGGCAACTACCTTAAAACCCCTTTCATCTAACGCCCTACCAATAATAACATATATTTCATTTTTCATTAAATTTTATTTATTTTACTCGGCTTCACACTTTCTTTCATATTCCATTTAATCTCTCCTCACGTTGTCCTTATTTGTCTTCCCCTCTTTTTTGTTATCTCCTTCCCTCTCTCTTTCATACCTCTTTCTTTACACTCTGCCTTCTCCTACATAGCCACACCAGTATATCTTTTTTTTTTCTTCGCATGCTGGCTGGTGTATGTAAAGACCTACTTGACTACTATAAAGCCTGATTGATTCTGAACATACAGGGATTATAAAAGACCGACCATAGACCGACGGGCTCGAATGAGTGTGGAGAGCCCCTCGTGCGAAGAACTGCGTCTGTAAGGCACCCCGTCACTCGCAGGAATAGAAGCTACAGAACGACGAAATGCGAATATTTTTTGCAGACGATCTAAAGGACAATAATGTGTTGGCGTACAGACTTAACAAGGACAGGCTTCGTCAGACATGTCCTAAGCACATAAGCTAATAATAGTAACAGTTTAAGCTGCTGTTCTTGTGGCGCCAAGCAGATTTTGTGTTTCGAAAACTTAAAAAATGACAATGGAAAAGAAACGACCCTGGTTATAAGATCGGTGAGTCCGGGAAAACAAGAGACCAATGTGTTGTGTGAATGAAGCTCAGTCCGACTGTTAAAGCAGCTCTTTATAGCCGCCTAAGCGCCAGGAACGCTGGAGACGGTCCTGCCAGCGCAGATGGACAGCACGAGGCAGAGCTCGTTGGGGAACGGGAAACTCAGGACCGTCTGGATGTCTGCAGAGACGTTTTGCCGTCTGAGTGCTGGCTGATGGGCAGCCACCAGGTAAATAAAGACAGACCTGGCCAGAGTTGAGTCAGTTGATCTGGCAGCCGGAGCCGCCCACAAGCAACTGCCAAGAACAAGCGGAAGATCGACTGCTGGCTGAGAGTCGCGGAGGACGGAGGGGAGGCACTGGACAGGCTAACACTGCTGGCACCCACTGCCCGCATTATGCTAAGGGCGACAGCCCCAACCGTGAGGATTTGAAGTTAGCTAATGAAATACGAAGGTCCAACACCAGTAGTGTTGGGGCCTGACCATCTCATGTCTGATGAGGATGGGTGTAAGGTCACAGTGCTAGGTCGGTATCTGACATTTGAGTGCCTGGTTACGGATGCCAAGTTTGTCTGCAGCGCGGCTGGCGCAACCTGCAATTTAGGCGCACACCTGGCAATATATAATTTATCTTCTGGGTCTTTTATAACAAAAAGGTTTTTTCTCTCTCTTTTAAATTTGCATATCTGTTTTAGACTGTACATACTGCCTCCCCTTTATTCCTGCTGTGCTATGTGCCATTGCAACGTAATTTCAATCTAATGCACATCCAAATGACAAATAAAGTCTGTCTAAGTCTAAGTTTAGTTAAGTTTTAGTGTTTCCTATTTGTTGTGGCCAGAGAGGCGGGTCATAACAAACTGGGGGCTCGTCTCTTCATCTGTGTATCGTGTTCACTGTTTACAGTTTAAATACAGGTTGAACATCATCTTGTGGCGCCACCGATTCTGCAGATCTCTGAGGGGAAACCAGCTGCATTATAAAGAGAATAATATCCAAATGTAGAACCAAGGCAGGTATCACATGTGAAACGCGATAGACCCCCACCCCCCATATTTAACGGTTGGGGAGCTGTTCAGCCCTCTGTAGATATCCTGTTATATACAGAGATAGATTTTATGATGCTCGTGCTCGAGGCCTGTAACAAACGCTGTTTATGAAAAGTCAAGTTTCCTTAAACAGCGTCATGTTTCGTGGAACTGAATGTTGGCGTGTTTTGTGCTTCAGGGCCGCCGCAGACAAAATAGAAAACACAAACTCGAGAGGAACAAGTGTGAAAACGGAGACAGTTTCATCAGGTGTTTCCTCTGAACGGCAAACATTTGTCCCTCACATCGAAACAAACAAGCATTCAAGAGAATTTCCTTTGAATTAGTGAAACCAACAGAGACTGATTCCTCTCTCAGACAGAATGAGTCTATTGTTGTCATCAGAGCGGTTAGCTGTCTGCCATATGACAAAGATTTGAACACACCTGTTAGGACTGATTGTTCTTATCTCACCAGGAAGAGAAAAGACAGAAAAACAAGCGATATTTGCATCCCTGAATGAACCCGTTAATAGTGAGATCAGACACGAGGAAAAGTTCCTCAAAACTGATTTAATATAAAAACTAATAGTCAGTCAGACGCTGAAAGGTGACAAGGATTTTATTTCGAAAGAGATATTGTGCTCTGGTTCGGACCGCGGAGGTCAGCTCAGACCTCTCACTGTGCTGAGCTCAAGTCCCCATTGGAGGCAGGTGAGCTTGATTGTAGAAGTTAAACAGGTGAGCAGAGAGAGAGACAGAGAGACAAGCACACCTGTCTCACAGTAAAAGGCTGAAGATGACGGCCATTTTATTTACCACCACAACTGGATTATACATTTTGCTTTAAATCTCCAGAACCAAACATGTTCACACAGTCTGCCTTTATGATCTGGTGATATCCCATAAAACATCACAACCTGTTCAGGTGAATAGTTAATGAGTTGAGTAATTGAATTCATAATGATCTTAATAACTCTGGTTTTGGTTGATCTGCAACTTTATTGAATATGACTCAATTTAAAAAAACGCCCAAATTACAACCAACCAAAAACCAAGTTTTCATGTTCCATTTCTTTATTTACATACTGATTGTTTTTATAAATTATAAGTAAATAATAAAAATCCTTATAACGACACAGAAAGAGAAAGCTGGAGGATCAGCGGCTGTGATCTGAAGCCGCCTCCCACCGCTCTGTCACAGCCAACCTCGCTCGCACAAAACAACCAATTAGTTGTCTTCTCAGGCACTTGGACAGGAGGAATGCCGATCTGCCGCTGTGATTGGCTCGTTAGCCGCTGTGTTGCTCAGATCCCAGCTGACTAATAACTGATTCACCTGATTCACATACCAGAGCTGACCCTGCGAGGTGTCCTGTGGTTGGGGTGAGACTGAGGGTGAAAGGTTGTGAAATGAAGTCAGAGTAACAATATGTCTGATCTGATGGAGAGCAGCACTGTGGATGAGCTGCTCATTTAAATGTATCAATCAATAATTATAAAATAATAACCAAAATAAACAAATACCAAACCTAATCCATTCAGTTTCCAGTTGTCTGTGGACCCTCTGATGCATTAACCTGACCTATAAAAGGTCACAAGGAATATTTAAATTCAAAATCTCATTTTAAAAACAATGAAAATACAGTTGAAATTAAACACAGCCTTAGGCTACAGGCTAAACACACACATTAATATAAATCAATAATTTATACAAAAAGATTTAACTTAAATACATTCAGGCTAAAATGTAAAGCCCTCAAAAGGATTAACACATACAATTTACAATCCAACTCACTTATTGCTAGTTGCCTTAAACTGCCAGTTTCCCTATGGGAGTTTTGTATTGCAGCTACCACATATCCTTCTTATTGTTTTTATTTGTTTCTTATTTCTGCCTGCTTTTTTCATTTAATTGATTTAGTTTTTAGTTTAGTTTTAGTTAACTTTTATTAAATACCATTGTTACACCTGTAAAATGAATTATTTATTATTTTTGTCTGTGCAGAACTTTGAACTGTATGAAAGGTTCTGATTGATTATTATATATATTAATATATAGTGTATATATAATATTAATATTAATGGCAGCCAGAATAAACCCATAAAGATCTGTTTTCCTGCTGCAGTTAAAAGATAAAAAACTACTTTAAATGAACACAGAGTTGTTTAAAGCCGAACGAGAGCTTTAACTGTAACGGCTGAGCAGTGACCCTCTCGGTGGATCCTGACCTCTGACCCCCGGTGCCTCCACCCCTGAGGTCAGGAGCTCATGTGCTGGAGATCGGCAGCGGCAGGTGGAGGAGGTTGAAAGCAGGGCCACCCAGAACCGAGGGAACAGGAACACTTGGGAACCGGTGCACACCGTCTGCCTCCACCGAGCATCAAGGCGCTGTGGTGCAGGACGAGGTCAGATATACCACCACGCCACCACGCCACCCCTGAACCCGACCAAACCGGGCTGCAAGATCTGACACACACTGAGGGGCCTACATATAGAGTTAGTTTTAAAAACAAATCCTTTCCTCTAGGGGGCGCCCTGCTGGGTCTCTCTCCAGCTGTCACTGTCTAATAAAGCAGAAAATGATATGGACAGCTAACTGCTAATCAACTGCTGCTAACTGTATCTGCCGTTAGCAGGTGACTGAACTGGGTTCAGCTACCGGACCGGGATCGAACACAGCCTCCGAGGCCGACAGGGAATAACGTTACAGTACTGAGGTCATTTACAGAGTTTCTGATGGATAGATTGATAAGTAGCAAACCGCTAACTGTCGTTAGCTCGGTCAGATGCGCAGCTGACCTAACTGACTCAGGCCGGGACGCCAGGAGCCAAACCCGGCAAGAAAACCACCTCAGTACTGGATTCCCTTTTCACAGTAAATATGAGGAAGCAAACAGCGCTCTGCTTCCTGTTTCATGGAGACTTTAACTATAAGATTGTTAGCATTTATCCCAAAGCACCGAGTACATCCTCACAGACTATCATCACATGATCTGTGCAGCAGTAAATAAAATATTCTACTGACACTTTAAGTGCATTGAATAAATCCTGATCATTAGTCATCAGTTTACTGGGAGTAAACCATCTGGTTGCAAACAGTCACATCAGCAGCAATCAGAGCGGAGCAGCAGACTGCCGGCGCTGCAACCGCAGCGTGACGCGAGCTAAAAACTAATGACAATCAAACAGGACCGGGCTGCATTGTTCCAGCAGAGCAGCTAATGAGCTCATTCAGACCTGCCGGACACCCACACAGGTGATTTCAGTCTGATTGTGCCTCCTCTCACTCAGGTAGGAGCCGCACAGAGGAGCCGTTCTCGCTGTAAACTAAAGACTGCGTCAGCCGGCCCACAGAGGGTGTGACCACGCCAACGGGGGAGTCAGGTAGATGTCAATCAAACATTGTGCGTACGCCCCCGCGCCGTCTAATCAGCCTCTTCACACAACAATCAGCCTCTCAGCAGAATCACCTGCGTGGGCGCTCGGGCTGTTACAATCACTTTACAGCGAGCGCCACAGTTCGGTTCTGAATGACCCACTCGTTCCAAGTCGCTGTTTTTGTTGTTTTCAGCTGCTGTCGGCCGATAATGAGCTTTAATCTCTGCTGAAGCTCTGATGCTCTCTCCTCTGTCATCTCCAGTGACTCCCTCTGGCTCTGTTGTGGGCTTAAAGTGGTGGTTTCCACTAGGGGGGGAGGGCACCAGAGCTTCACAGGGGGTTCCAAGGACAAAAACAGTAAGTTTATAGGTTTTTCCTGTTTATTTTACAGACTTATTCTGTATGTTTTAAAATGGGAATATTAATAAAATTAATATCCTGTGAATTTACATGTCTAATGTAAAATAACATGAAACATCTCTAACTTAATAATCATAAAATTCCAATTCCTCCAAATTCTGCCTGACTTTGCAGTTTTGTCCAATCACAAACGCCTCCTCTTCCTCACTTTACAGGTTGTAGAGAAGATGCAGAACATAAACCTCACATTTTATTCTCACATGAACAAGTTGCCTTTGATCTTTAATGAATTTTACAAATAAAATCACAACTAGTTTCACAATTTTTAACAAAAAAAAACCTAAAAACATTGCAAAAGGCATGGCAATGCTTTTAGAGAAGCTGCAGTGAAGTTGGTAATTTTGTAAAAGTTTTTATCTACAGAGAGAGCGGGTTCTCTTCTGTTTCTACAGTAGCCCAGAACGGACAAACCAAACAACTGGCCACACTAGCTCAATTTTTTGTATTATAATTACACAAAATGTGTGATTAAATATTTACAACCTGACATGTGAAGCCTCTCGAGTCGATATGTGGTCGACTCAGTTTGTTCGCCCCCATGTTCACGTTCATTGATCCTGTTTTGCTGTTGTACTTCAGGGTTAGAGACGCTGTGGTCGGACACATTTCTGTGTTTTAGTTCAGTTATACGTTTACTTGCTAGGTTAAACTTAATGCTAATGTTTGCTGACATACTGTCTCATTTACTGTCTGTTACAGATTCACAACTGAACCGAGGATTTTTTTTTTAACCTCTAATAATAATTAATTTATACCACATGTGAAAAGGCTTGTGGGTGCCCAGAGATCCAGAGATCCAGAGGTCAGAGGTCAATAATAATAACCTTTTTAACTTTCGGTGTACGTGAGCACTTTGTATATTTAGATTACAGGGACAACAGTACGCCGTGCTCATATTGATCTACTGTGGTTCTGATTGACTGCTCAGATGAAAACTTATAGATCCATCAGGTTGTGAGCTCAGTGAACGGCTGTTGCCATGGTGATCTCATAAGTAAATTACACAGAACATTGGATCTTTGAGCCACCTACACTCAGACGATACGATAAGGAACCAGCAGCTCTTTGGCCTTCATCCACTCGACAAGGTGAAATGACTCCATTTGACTCACTTGGCTGTGAGAATATATTTTAGATATATATTTATATATAATTTATATATTATATCTCCTTGTGTGTGTGTGTGTGTGTGTGTCCCTGTTGTTTAATGTGAGTGTAATATATTCAGATACATTTCATCCTCCCATATGATTCAGTGCAATATGAGGTCCAACAGGATGAAATACAACTGGATTTAGTTCAGTAATCAGCAATACTAGTAAATATTGTTCATTTATTTTATGTTTTATATTATATATTATATATATATATTCAGTGACGTCCTATAACTTTAGTTAGTTTTCCTTTAAATCAGGAGTCTAAAAAAACATTAATATTCCAGCAGCTGAGGAGCCAACAATAATACACTCATTTTCCTTTAACTTTTTGGCTTTTTTAATTAAACACATTCAAACATGTAAAAACAATGAACAAAATGTACAGTTTATTTAATAGATTAAACTCAAATTCAAGTTTAATGCTGTTAATATATTTCTAAAATTATGCAAAATTTGTGACAATTAACAATAAAAACAATATTTGTTGTGTAATTTTAATGGATTTATTTGTTAATTGACAGATATCTTGTATAATTCTGGAAGTTTTCACAACAAAAACATTGAATAAATGGTAAACTGTCCAAATACAGTTTTTGGTTGCTGGTCGACGGGTTGCTGCCTCCACCTGCACGCAGACACCATCAGCCGCGTGATCAAACTGTAAATGTGACGGTGTTACTGTTGTATATTTGTCTCTCATTGGTTGACAGCGGAGTGCGGTGAACGCGGGGAATGAACTCATGAACTCAGCTGGAGAGTAAACACATCGTCACATCGACCGTCAGACAGAAACCGCCGTCAGCTGTAAGGTTTCTCTCAGCTTTGGCCAACTTTCACGCTGTTAGAATCAATGCGGAGAGATTTTTAGACAAAGAGTTTGGAGGTAGAGTTGTGGATTTGTCGGTGTGAGAGGAATCTGTGGCTTCGCTCAGCAGCCAGAGGGTCAGAGGCAGTCCTGGCTCCTGCTGTCAGACTGTGATCTTCACTTATCTGCTCGGTCTGAGCCGTCGGGGCTTAAACGCTGTCAGTCACACAGTTTACATGCTTCTCTCTGGTTGTAAACTTTTACCCCCTCAACCCCCCGTCACACAGCAGGGGGTGGGTTGAACAAGGCAGTCCTTGTAGTTCCTGTAATATCTGTATGTTTATTATAATGGTTAGAAACATAAAATAATTTAACCATTAATGTGCTGATTGATGGACAGTTTGTTCACTGAGTTTAAACTGATGTTAATTCTCACTATTAACTGTATAAAACTGGATATCATTATATTATTAGTCTGTTTTGGTTTGTTTCATTTTGCATTTGTGCTATTTGGGGCACAAGATGGATGTTTTAAGCATTTCTCTGTTACTTCCTTTTTAGATTGATGTGTTGTGTGTGTTGTAGCTACGTTAGCATATTGTTGGGTCGGTGGTTCAGGTTTGAGTCTCAGTCTGAGGTTGGCTGAAGGTTTGTCCACAGCGGCGTGTTGCTGACGCAGGCGTCACTCACAGGCCCTTTCTGATGTGAAAATGAAATAAAGGGATAAAAGAGCAGTGCGGGGGGGGGACTGGG
>NW_023339740.1:28974013-28974618 GCF_004916995.1 Morone saxatilis | reverse complement strand
CTCTCTGTCTGTCTCTCTGTATCTTTACAACTCTATACCAATTTAAACCAATTTAGTTTGAATACAGTTTAAGTTCATTAAAATAATAAATATTTATGTTACATTATAACCCCCAAAATGTCAGGTCTGTCTGTACAAGTTAACACACTAAGAAAAGTATTAAAAATCATATTTCAATTCAAGTAAAAAGATGCTACATTACTTTTATTTTTGAAGTGAACATGTTTTTTATGGGATATTGCAGTTCAACCAGAGGACATTTTCCAGTTATACAACTAATTGTAAAACTAGGAAAATGTTATTATGTACACACATGTGTTCTTCAACCCAAACACCAAACCCAACAGGAAGTCGGCCATTTTAAATTTAGTGGTTATTTTCTGCAATTTTGTGCGTTGTCTTTGAACAAACTCCTCCGAAGGAATTTATCGGGCCGACTTCAAATTCGGTCAGTGGATTCTGAAGACATTCACAATTAAAAGTTAGTTATGCTATTTGTGATGGTATGTACAAAGGTGGTTGTTTTTTGGCTCCCCATGCCATCCTAGATCCTGAAAGTGAGTCAGTTTGGTTGTTGTCACTTTGTTGTAGCATCAGCTGGCGCT
>NW_023339740.1:28969595-28973988 GCF_004916995.1 Morone saxatilis | reverse complement strand
CCACAAAATCCGCGATTTCGACTCTCTCACTGCACTCTTCTCCGTTAAACTCGCCATCCGTGCCGCCCTGAAGAGAAGGAAACGATAAGGCAGCTCCGTTCTGTTTTCACTGATGTGAATCATTTCCCAGATATTTCTTGTCTCGGCTGCTTTAAAGGGGCTGACCGGCGGCGTTGGAGGGACTGCAGCGGAGGGGGAGGGGGGGAATTTTCAATTCTTGGCTTTCTCGTCACTGTGGTCACTGAATTTGTCAGCAGACACACCCCCAGGTTTTCTGTCTGTCTGTCTCTCTCTCTGTCTGTTCTCTCTTATCTTACAAACTCTATACCAATTAACCAATTTAGGTTTGATACATATAAGTTCATTAAAATAATCTAAATTATTTATGTTACATTATACCCCCCAAAATGTCAGGTCTGTCTTGTACAAGTTAACACACTAAAGAAAAAGTATTAAAATTCATATTTCAATTCAAGTAAAAAGATGCTACATTACTTTTATTTTTGAAGTGAACATGTTTTTTATGGGATATTGCAGTTCAACCAGAGGACATTTTCCAGTTATACAACTAATTGTAAAACTAGGAAATGTTATTATGTACACCATTGTTTTTCAACCAACACCCACAACCCAACAGGAGTCGGCCATTTTTATAAATTTAGTTTGGCATTATTTTCTGCAATTTTGTGGTTGGTCTTTTGAACAAACTGCTCGACAGGATTTATCGGCCGGACTTTCAATATTCGCGTTCAGTGGTTTCTGAAGACACTTCACCAATTAAAGTTAGTTATGCATATTTGTGATGTATGCTACAAAGCGCTGTTGTTTTTTTGGTTCCCAATGCCATCTAGATCCCTGAAGTGAGTCAGTTTGGTTGTTGCTCACTTTGTTGTAGCATTCAGGCTTGGCGCTGGTGGCTTAGTTGGTTAAAGTGACCTGGTCTATTAAAACACCACCCTCCATCCGGGGATCCTGGTTTGAATCCGCGGTGCCTGCTTTGAGTTCTTTAAAAGAACTTTTGTACCAACCAACGTTGAAAGAACAAAACACATGTTGAAGAACATGTTTTGACTGAACAAACACGTCTCTGTTGTTAACCGAGAGGTTGGTGGTCCAAGCCCACCCAGGGACGAGCAAAGACAATGTATAGGTGTTGTCTTGAAACGTGTCAATCTTGATCATATACCAGTTGGTGCTGGGTTGTCCAGTTTCCACAGTCCTCAAAGGTTTTTTTGGCTCCTCCGGTCATCCTAGAGCCCGAAAGTAGTTGGTTTTGTTTGTTTTGTTGTAATGATGGTTGGCACCGTTGTTTAGTTGGTTCAAACTTCTGCGATGCCTGCTTTGAGTTCTTTACACTGTTGAACCAATTGACATTGGAAGAACAGTACACAAGATATTTTGACTGGCACAACTAAACCTGTCTCTGTGGCGCAATCGACCAGCTGTATTACGAGATTGACCAGGCGAGCCGACATTGTTCCTGGCTACGGACAAGTCAAAACTGCGCAGCCAATGAGGGCAGATCAACTCACAGTACGTCATTTCCGCTGCCTCCATTTTACTGTCATGGCAGCAGCCAAAACACTAACCTCAAAGCTTTAAAACAGCACTCCACAAACCAATGGGTGACGTCACAAAACGTCTTCACGAGCCCACCCAGGGACGAGCAAACATTGTTCTTCTTGAGTACAAAGTGTAAGCATTGTCTTGAAACTTGTCTATCAATCTTGATGATGTACTAGTTGCTTCTAGTCTCTCATATTTCACCTTAAAGCGCAGACCTTGTATTGCCTTGTGTTTCCAGAGGCATCAAAGGTGCTTCGAAGAGATTTTTTGGCTCCTTGTGCCATCCTAGATCCTGAAAGTGAGTCGCTTTGGTTGTTGTGTCAGTTTGTTGTAGCATCAGCTGGCGCTTAGTTGGTTAAAGGCCTGTCCCTAGTAAAACAGGACGATCCTCGGGGTTCAAAATCCCAGCGGCTGCCCTGCTTGTGAGTTCTTCGGTTAAAATGAACTTTGTACCAACCAACGTTGAAAGAACAAAATGTGTTGAAGAACATGTTTCGACTGCAACCAACAAATGTGTCTCTGCAGCAATCGATTGATTTGGTTCCATATTCACCAGGCTGTCAGAGTAGCTGAAATAAATGGGTTTTTGGAACATGTTTTTTAATTGACTGGGTAATCTAATTTCTATAAAATTTTCATGTCGTGTTCCATACATGATACGCTGGCAAATGACCTGACCACAGCACACCCCCAACATGCTCAGAGTTAAAAAAAACTAAATATGATCCAGCTGCAAGAGAAACAACAAATCTTTCTAAAAGAAAGAGCGGTAACTTAAAATCAAGGAAATATATATATATATATTTACAAATATTTGGTTGTGCCATCTGACATTGTTTGAGTGAAGTTCTTTAAAAAGTTATTAAGCATCTGAATCTTGTTAAAACACTTCCAGACACAAATATATAATAGCTGTTTGCTGGTCGTCTGGTCAGACTTTTTACATATCAGCATCATGATGTCGTTATTTTTAGCATCATTTTGATCCGTTTATTGACATTAAATTACAGAAAAATCTGATTATTTTGGACTCATACTGCTGTAGTCAGCCAGACTCAAGGACGAAGTGTTAAAGTAACACACTGGTTACATCTGTATCTCAGCTGAGTAACACACTGACTGTCCGTTGTTCTCACAGGACTCATCCTGAATAAAAAGTCTCACTTAAAACTTGCAGGTGCACTTCTGTGTTTTATTGTGCAGTTGAGCTGCAGATCTGTGTTAGTGTGTGTGTGTGTGTGTGTGTGAGCGATGAGGGCTTTACATCTTTCTCCCCATCTGCTTCACGGTAGTAAACAATCCCAGACCCGCAGAGAGAGGAAGACACAAAAGCAGTTTTATTTTTCTTTGTAAGAACTTAATTCTCATTTTTTGTGTTCAATGTGTGTGTGTGTGTGTGTGTGTATGTATGTGTGTGGTTAACAGTTTGACTTCTCATTAGGGCCCGAGCAGTGCTTTTATTCCCAAATGAATCACTTTTTTGGAGGCCATAACATCCTCCAAAACTCATGAAACAAGGCACAAACTGTGTGCTCCAGTTTGACTCCAGTTTGGCTCCAGTTTGCCTCCAGTTTGGGAGTTTGATGCTGGAAATGGTTTTTAATGTAAAAGTAAAATATGAAACGATTTCAATCTTTATTTCAGTAAATATTTAACTACCTTAAAACTTAAAAAATACCGTGTGTCTGAGCTACGGAGGTATTTAATATATTCTTAAATAAATTGTTCAAAGAATTTAATTCTGATCAATGGTCCAAAGCATAGACCAGGGATTAATCTAACACCCTGTGTAATCCTGCTTGAAATCCATGTGGGAAACTGGCATTGAACCATTGGACGAACCCTCCTACAACCTGTGTTTCAGTCCATGTTGTCCCCATGTTGTCCTCACACAGAGAATAATGACAGGGCTCATATGGGATGCAGAATTACTTTACGTTAGTGATGAGCTATTGCCATCAGAGTATGAATGTGTGTGAATGTGGCTGTAGAGTAAAAGCACTTTAAGTGGTTGGAAGATTAGAACGGAAACTTCACAGGTACAGTCCATTTACATTTATATTTGGACAATATTTAAGTAAATGTACTTTCCCCCACCGGTGCATGAAGTAGTTTGTCTCTCCATCAATTTACTACAACCTGAACCAGAGAAGAAGACAGATTGTATGTAAGAGCTCAGATTACAGGAACCAGTTCAAATAAAGCAGAACGGTGTCACCATGATACAACGCGCTGTAATACATCTTCCCTCTGACAGACAACCAGGTACAAAGTGAGACTTTTAGCAGGTTCAGAGACACTTTCAGGAGGGTTTATGTTTCAAATTACAGTCCTGACGAGGAGAGAACAATACAGAAAGTGACAGTGAGCTTAAAGAACCGTGGAGCAAACCTTCCTTGCCAGCGAGGGAACAAAGAGCAGCACAAACAGGAGATGGAGGGAGGGACGTCATGTTGTTGAGCTCAGTCAACGTGAATACAAATCAGAAAGCCCGTCCTCTTATCTGAGCTGCATGCAGGAGGATTACTCCACACGACAACACGCTGCACCGACTGCAGGTTAATAAAGACGGACACTTCACGGGTCGGTATCAAATCCAGCGTGTAGTAGCATTGCATTGTGGGGAGGAGACAAAGGAAGAGGGCGATAGAATAACACTTGATGGAGGTGCACCATGTTGATTAGCCTCATCCAGCACGAATACTAATGGGAGCATAATGAGACATTTAGATCTCTCCAGTCCACAAGAGTCCTCATACAGGATCCTTCCCACGGTCACACTCCACAGCACATCATAACACTCTCTCTTTATGGATGATATTGATCC
>NW_023339740.1:28967007-28969584 GCF_004916995.1 Morone saxatilis | reverse complement strand
CTGTGGACATATGACCGCCTTTAGCTCGGGTTGACCAAATCATAATTTTAACTATTTAATTATACTGATGCTGAATGGATAAGAAGACGTTTTAAATGTAGTCCATTATTGAGTGAAGGTGCTGCAGCTGTGTTACCTGAACACAACAGCAGGGTTAATGCATTATGGAAAGAACAAAGATAGGTCTGCTATGTTACATGTTTGTTTTAATGTGTTTTTTGGCTTTATTGCTGAAACATTATTAAATGATGTCCGACTGAATTTTAAAGCCAAAACTGTTCAAATCGACTGGATCAGGAGATCACGGCTGTGCATTCAGACGCTGCGGCCAGCTAGCTCCTTCAAACCTCTCTGTTTATGCTTTAATTTGACCCATCTAGTCAGATCAAACCATACCGGGTGCTGTCGCCCCAAGAGGAGAGGTAGAAACCCAGATATCTTGGACTTTAGGCTGATCCTGGCTAACGTCCGGTCTGGACCAAATGGGACTCAGAGGCTGAAATGAGAGGAGGCGGACTCTGTGTTTACAGCGATGGTGTTTGGTGCTCAAACGCAGTCAGTAGTTGGTAGTAAGTAGATGGACTCATATTATCATCACTATCTTGTTGCTGCTGTGTTTGCTGTATATATGGATATACATAACTGTTTATATTGGTTTATTATATATATATATATATTTCAGGTTTTATTGTACATTTAATGATCATTTTCTATGTATGTAGCGTGAATAAACTACAAGCTTTCATTCTGTTGTACAACCTTGTGTTTTCTGATGATGAATACATTTCCTTGATCCTTGAACACAGATGTTTGGAGAATGGATTAGAAATATCTTTCAGAAAACCCGCTGCAACTTGAGGATTAGCACACATGACAACATGCTAAATGTGCAGATTGTAAACATATCTGCGTCCTGGTGCAGCAGCGTTTGGATGGAGAAGAATGTTGAAGAAAGACAGACGGACCTCTGCAGTAGATTTGCCTGCACATTATATTGTGGGAATGCTGAGAACCAGAGATAGAGGGACCTTGTGTTGATTAGCCGAGTCCAAATAAATGCCAATTGATGGACAATGGATTGGGATTAGACGTTCAGATCCTTCCAGAAAACCCTCTGAAACTTTCTCTGCCCCTTTATCTCTCCTCTCTTTCATCTGGTCCGGAGGAGATTAGTCCAAATGCCAGCGTATAACGTTGATTAGCGTCAACTCACATTCTTTGCACTGCAGTGAATCTGCAGCAGTGTCCGGGTAATGCATGTGGATGGATTAGCTAATATATTTAGATTTCTTTTTAAATTTGCTTTCATAACACATGCCAGAAGTCATGCTAATAAAGACGGCTAAATTGGACTGAACTGAATTGAACTTTTAGTTGTCAAAGAAGTCCGTCAGAGAGCTCTGCGTGCAGTCGGTTGCTGCCAGATGATTATTTGCATTGCCTGAGGGTTGAAAATACATTTAGAAATTTCCTATAAAAAAAACTACACTTAAAGAGTTGAAACAACTTCACATCTGCAGCTCACATTGGAGGGAACAGACTGGCTGTAACTGAAAAAATCTGCAGCCAAAACAGGAGCAATAATCCCTTACTGGGGTCTAACTAACCACTGATTGATCACACTTGGGGAAACCACGCAGAAATGATCCTACAATGGTGAATTGGGACTGTGTAACAATGCAAGAACTCACCTTTTTACCCATAAAATAAAGCCTGAGTTGCCTACGAGAACATGAGTGGGCTGACCAAAGACAGATGGAGCGCCTACTCGCACCAGCAGCATGGACGGTCAATCCTGCTGTTAATAGTAAACAGAACACACTCAAGAGGGCCAAACAAGAACATCTTTACACCAGATCGAGGGCACAATTTTCAGTATAGTTTGTTTTCACGATGTAACAACATTTTTACTGTACGCTGAATACAAGTATAACTACACCCGCAAGCAGGTGCTACCAGGGTCCTAGGCCGTCAGTAACCTGCAGAGGTGGTGAAACTAACCAGTTCAAATAAGCATATTTCAAGTTTCTGCAACTTAAGTGCCATCTAGTTCTCCCTCCGTGAGGCATGGGAAACTGTAGCCCAAAGATTTGTGTTAATTGGACAAACCTATGTGGAGATAAATCATCACTTCCCATTTTGCAAACAGTAGATTGTTCTTTTAGAACATAACAAGACGTATTAGAAGGGTCCATAGATTCTTTGTTTAAAGGTCCGAACTTTCATGGTGTAGGCTGCAGTACCACTTTTATTAATGGAGGAATAATAATTAAAAATGTGAACAATTTCAATCGCCAGCCCCGAATAATTTGCAAAGAAAGCAGGAGCCCTTAGAGGTTATATGTATGAAATTCACTTACCACTGGATGTCACACTAGAGCACCAACATCTGAGACCAGAACAATGAGATAGTAACTAAATAAAACTCACCAAAACCGTCTTTGTTAGTTTTTCCAGTTGAACTACACCAATATTAACCATAACATTATAACCACTGAGCTCCCTAACTGGTCCCAGACCAACAGACTGCTCTGCACTGAGTGTTCTGACCCCTTTCTCAGCATTAACTGTGGATCG
>NW_023339740.1:28964600-28966982 GCF_004916995.1 Morone saxatilis | reverse complement strand
AATGTGGCCAATGGAAAGGATCCCTACAGAGATACCCGACCTTTCAGTTTACACAAACAGCCGTCAATATCCACACAATCACTCCGCATCTCCGCACCAGAACTTCCAGAGACAGAGAAACACTCATTTTACCTTCAGATAATCTTAACTTCATTCAGAGTGGACAGAAACAGAATAAAACTCAGTGAAACCGTCTCTGTTAGTGTTTCCAACAATCACCAACTCTTTGTTTGGTGGAAATAAATCCTTATTGACGTAGATGATAAAAACAGCAGTTTCCTATAGGAATGGTGGCTACAACTACAGAAATATGATCCAGATCGTACGAAACTTTTATTAAGATTATTAAGATACACATGTGTTTTGTTTATGACCAACAAGGTTTTTGTAATAATCGATATATAGCCATATTAATATAAAGGTTTGAAGTTATGTGTCTTTCTTATTGTACCTGAACAGACTATGATGTAAATGAAGCTTGCAGCTCGGGGCACAAGGCTTGGCAGCTTGCCTAAATTCATTTAGCTGTTTTTAATTTACTTGTTTGAACTACGACGGAGCACAAAACAAGGCGATGAATAAAATAAACTTAACATAAGAATAAAACTAATTAAAAGACACCAACGTGTGCAGGTGTGATTAAAAAGGGCGCTCTAAAAAAAATCTCTCCTCATTACAGCTAAGTGGTTGGTAAATCATTTGAAGCCACTTTGTGTCAACTGACTCAATTAATCATGTGATACTTTATTAAGCGCTGGAGGCAAACTCTTTGTGTTTACGCTCGTCCACGTAGAACAGGATCCCTTCAGAAGTCTGAACGCACGCAGCCCCGATCTCGTCGCCACTTACGCTTTCAATAACGTGATCAAGAAATAAGAGTCTCGAGCCACAGCTGAGCTGAGTCGTCTGAACTGTACATCAAAGTGGATCCTCAGATTAAAAGAATCTGGTTTGGGAACAACGTGCACCTTTTACCCCAATCCACATCTGGTGTGGATGATGATTGTAAAGAGTCCTTTACTTTAGGTACATGGCAGGTGATTGGATGAACCATCTGTCTATCGCGTCAACCAATCAGATCAATGAACCGTATAACGTATCAAACTCTTACTGAAGTCAGTCGGGAGAAGAAACAAGCATCTTTTCCGTTAAAGAAAAGCCTTCAGTGTCGTTCTGCTTTCAATGTACAAATACTCTCCAGTTCTGATTCTAGTAGCAGCTATGCTAACCTCTTTAGCAACCTCCATTGTCTTCTTTGTACAGATTTATTTGTTTTATATTTGTATCCTACAGAAATAATTTTAAAGAACAACATTTACAACCCAATGTAAAGTCTGTAAACCTGGAAGCTGCAAAACTCTGGACTTTCTTTCATTTTTAAATCATTATCCAATTGTCAGAACGTCAAATCTCAATGATGCTCAATAAGATTCTACTATTTATTCCTTTCTTGTATTTGTATAGCACCGTCCTGTCTCTCAATCTGTTATCTGTCATCATATTCTCCTTCTTGTCACACACTTGCACACTTGTTTATATTTGCATTCTGTATATATTATACGTGCTTTATTTCTGTATGTCTTCTTATCTTTGTATGTCAGAGTTCCTATCATGTGTAGTCTGTGATTATATTTGGTATTAGATTGTTCTATTTGTGGTTTCAGCTCCTGGCTGTATGAATAAACCATCTGTGTGTGTGATGCCAGTAGCAGCTAATGTAGCCTGCAGCAGAGATGAGCAGCTTGTCTTGAGGACATTTATTTAGGCTTTATACTACTTTAATAGAACTCCCCAACATAGGGAAACACACTTTGATGTGTTCCTCTTTAAATGTGAGTTCCCAAATCACAGGAAGAATTTGGAAGAGAAAATGTCTCTGTGTCGCCTCGAGGTAGTTTCAGGTCCTCGTCTTCACATTGACAGCATCCACCTCGCTCTCCTCTTCCTCCTCCATCTGCCTTCCTCCCCTCTCCACCTCAAAGTTTACTCCTTCATTCTTGGAACACACGGCCGGCGCTCGTTGCCAAAAAACACTTGATTTATGTCCTCCAAGCCTCACTACTCGGGAGAAGAAAGAACGAACGAGGGAGGGGAAGAGGCAGCATCGTCTACAGACACATGGTGAGAGAATCCCCCGGTTCTCAAATTAGTCAGAATCCATGAATCACACACACACACACACACACATATATACGGCTGTGCTTATGCTAATGCAATTAAATACTCAGGGAAGGAGGGAACGAGCGCCAGTGAGGGCGCTGCTCTCGCTGATGAGCTGAACAGAGAACATTGCATTACCATTACAGATGGGAGAGGAGGTGAAGAGCTGCATTGGGGGAGATTTCTGAGGGGGGAAACAAAAGGAGGAGGGACAGATGGAGA
>NW_023339740.1:28964123-28964545 GCF_004916995.1 Morone saxatilis | reverse complement strand
ATTTGTTAAGTCTGACTGTGTTTGCAGAGTCTGATGGTAGCAGAGTTTGGCCCACACAAAGACTTTGTTTTTGCCAATTAGGAGGACATTGTGTTAATTCAGCAAGAACCCAGACCACAACATGTCTAACACTAATGCTAGCTCTCACTGTTTACCTCTTGGGAACCAGCTTTTTGTCCCCACAATGCAATTAATATAAGTAACATGTCGGGGCCGAGGCTGCATTATCCTTCAGTATGAACTAGGGATGCCACAGAATAGTGAACTCAATCGTCTTAGAGCCAACTTCTCTTGTAACACAGGAAATCTCTCACTGCTGCATATGCTAACTGTACTAGCTGCTATTAGCTAACTAGGAGCTGGAAGGACAGGAGGAGTTGAGCCACATCTGGCTGATCTCCAGCGGCTCCAACCAGGACTCT
>NW_023339740.1:28948312-28964023 GCF_004916995.1 Morone saxatilis | reverse complement strand
TAAACCTGCATTCTCTGTAACTGCCAGCAGGGGGCGGCTCCATTACCACTCAGTCTTATGGAGAAATGAGTCGACTTCTCAGTTTCCTGATGAGTTTATGGTCTCAGTCTCTAGTTTTAGTCTTCTTCCATACAGAATGATGATGAAACTGTTTACTGAGCTCATAAATCAACTGAGAAGTCGGCTAATTTCTCCAGAAGACTGAATGGTATCAGTTTCATTATGGCAGCCAATGGAGCTCCCCCTGCTGGCCAAGACACTTCACAGACCCAGAAGCTCTGTTTGTTATTCATACTGTAAATGTCTGCAACCTTGATAATGATATCAGAACCATGTACACAAGTCCAATGTCCAGTTGCAGAGGTGGAAGTCGATGCCACCAACAGTTGATGGTTGATGGTGTCCTTCGTACTCCTGAGAGGAGCCAGGACCAGCCTCTCGAAGCACTTCATGATGGTGGGAGTGAGTGCAACAGGGTGGAAGTCCACAAGGCGATGAGGCAGAACAAGTGTGGAGAACTCCAGATTCAGGCTACATGCTGTTTTTCTCCAGTACGCTAATTTCTTAAACGTCATGTAAACCTGGTTTCTGTAATCAGTGATTAGAGAAACTTAATTTCCCCCAGCTAGATTTCTCTTGGAAAAGATTTCTAACTGGCTTCTAATCGTTGCTTTGCAGGTATTCACATGCAAAATAAGAAATCAGAGATCTATCTGTAACTAGCACAGAGTAGCCTCTATGAATCTAAGTAAGTCGGTTGTCAAAGCTGCACGTGTATCTGCTTGTTAAATTTAGACGAAGAGGTCTGTCTGCCTTCGTCCAGGTTCTGTCTCAAACAGATTCGTGTTCGAGGTCAGACGCAGGCAGTTTGAAGCTCGAGCTCAGACAGGAAGGAAGGAAGGTGCAGACGCTGACAGACAGATATGTTCGAGCTCAGGCTCGTTCTGGTTCAGAGGCAGATACAGAACCTGGCAAAGAGATGAAAGCTGGGGGGCTCATATCAAACTTCCCATCAGAGTCTGAAGACGAGGAAGAGGTATGCTGACACCATGATGGTTCCATTTTAATATAAGTCTGGAAATGTAAAGACGTGTGAGTATCTGTAATTAACGTCACTGCCATAAAACGAGACGTGAATGTGTGAATGCTGTTGGTTAGTGATGTTGATGTGTTGCATACTTCCACCACTGCTGATATACTGTTCAATATTCAGAATGATTTAAAAATGTAATATACAATAAACCTTTAATTAAAAATAACATGATGTTCACACCAAACGTAATTCACACACTTTAATCTGGTTTACTACACAGATGAACCCAATTAAATTAAAGTTGTTTTAAACGAATAAAAAGGATGCTGAAGTAACGACATCATGAAAAGTCTGAATTCAGAGTCTGTCGGTCTGTCTGCAAGAAATCAAGCAAACCGCTTTTCAAATGCTTGTTTTCTGAATGGAGTTTGGTTGACGCTAACTATGTTCATAGTAAAGTAAAACCCATCATTACATATGAGACTTAAAGAGACAGATTTTCTTTTCTCTTTAACATCTGACCTAAACACGTCTCTGGGCTTTGAGCAGTCGTATTTCAGTCTGTTTTAGATGTTTCTTTATATTTTATATTTATACTTTCTTGGATTGATTGGATTGCTCTGCTGAAGACACATAATGCTTGAAGTTACTTCCACCGTTTCTCTGTCCATCCTCCTGCCCACACCTCCCTCACTCTCGCTCTTTCATCCTGTCAAATTCATTCCTTTCCTTTCTCTCTTACATTTATCTTTCATCTTAAAATCTTCCACCCACCGTCTGTTTTTCATGCAGCCCTCCTGCTCTCAGCAATAACCAGGCTAATCAGAAGAAGAGGATCTGTGCTGTTTCAGTGGCTTTAGCTCTCCACACTTCACTTGTTCGTCTTCAATTCACACACTCTGAAATATACACTCTCTCTCTCTCTCTCTCTTTCTCTCTCAGACAATATCACTGGAAGAGGATACTGAATCAGAATCAGTGTGTCGCTGATCCTGTGCAGGTGGAGCGTGAGGACTCTGGGTAGTACTATAAGTGGAAATGAAAATGATTCATGTACTTTAATAGCTTCAGATTGTTTTATTATATTGTCTATAATTAGGGTTTTGCTTCCTTGTGTTCCCTAGAGCCGTAGATAATATGTCAGCAGCCTCGGGAGCTGGCTAAGATCTGTGTTTTATACTTTTCCAATGATGAATTTGTACATTCAGAAGACATTGGTCATCCTTTGGACTGTGGGTTTAGGGGAGCAGTGTGAATGCTGTAAACTCTATGTGCAGGTGTGAATTATATATGAACAGTGCACACCTACTGCTGATGAAATACAGGGTCGAGTGCTGCTAATGCTTAAAATATGCCCAGATTATTTCCAATGATGTGTGGATGTCATGTTGTAATGTGCTCCTGTTCTGCATCTGCACATTTTTGTCATTAATTCTGACTTCATCCAGACAGGTTTAATATGTTATAGATCATTATAGATCAACTGCATATTTGTCGCGCTGACCCAGTGTTTGGATGCTGCAGAAATTCTGGTCTCACCCAAAATTTACTTTGGCAGCAAACAGGCAGTTTTTGGGCCATTCAGCCGAATCGGTGCCGTTTCAGTCCCTATAGGACATTACGTTCATAAATATTCATGAAAACTATCTGTATCAGGGTTCCCACGCGTCCTGGAAAACCTGGAAATTTAGAGACTAGTTTTACAGTCATGAAAACACCTGGTTTTGGATTAAAAAGACCAAATATCCTGAAAATAATCTGCTGTCCTGAAACATTTTAGTTGACTTTTACTTGCCTATGCTCTGTTCAAATGAATGTTAAGGTTCAAGGAAGACTGCAGTCCATTCAATTTGTGTGTGTTTTCACACCTAAACTGTTTAGTTCGATTAAATCGAGCTCTGGTGCAGTACGTTTGTGGTCTGATAGCAACCAGACCAACAACACTCCAGGATTTTATGGTAGATGTCTAATTTTAGCATGATTTAAACAGCTCACTTGCTATTAAATGTATGTGCTAATTGTGAACATTAACTGTTAACTGTATATTCTTGGTTTGTTTGTAAAAGTTAGTAAGAACGTTTTTCGAGTCAGGTTTGTTACAAATATGGGAACCAAAAGAAAACTGAAGGGCCGTGTCAGATATTGTTCTAGTCTCATTTAGTCCTCTTTCCAGGTGTCTGTTGGAGCAGCTGTTGGGGAATTAAGTGAATTTGAAGCAAATGCAGCATGTTTTTTGAGGGATTTGTATTCAGAAATTCATCTTCATATGGAACTATAATACTACTTCCCTGTTAGTGTTATTTAGAAAGAATCACAACAGTAAGGACACTGACATGTGCAGCCAGCAGGTCATAATATGCTGTAATCTCAGTTTTTTCCATTTGTGCCCTGAACTGTAATTGTTAAAGAATCTCTGCAATACATACTTTTCAAAGCCGTCTGTCTGTACCATGTCATTGTGTTGCATCATGCAAATCTGATCACAGCGATAAAAGTAGCAGAGCGTGATGCAACCTTGCAAGGAAATAACTTGAAAGTTGAAACCGCTGGCTTGTCGGCGTGATAATCAATGTGATAAGTGGGTGGTTTTCAAGTCAATCAAAGCAGATAGATACCGGCTCTGTCATCAATTAGTCTCCTGCATTGGTGCATGCCAACTCTTCTTCTTCAGCAGATTACCATGTATTGTTGTTGTACACAGCTGTCATTCTGGGCAGGCAATTAGACTTCAGGATAAACTGTATGTAAACGTTCCCTGTTAACACTGCGACTGATATGATGCATCACTGAAACCCAAAAGTGATTGTTGATTGCGGTAAGTCATCCTCTCCTCTGCATGGATTTCCACAATATTTTGGAACCTGGCTCCCAATCAGTGAGAAACTACCTCTAGGTTGATGAAATCTAATTGGGCTTACCTTTCCCACCCCAGTCTTTCAGAGGCTGTAGCTCTGTTTTAAAGCTGGAGTGAAGATACTGGTATCATATGAAACCAGATCACCCAACACTTCTACTGGTGTAATGTAGATTCAGGGTAAAGGTCAGTGCTATAGATACCGGGTATAAGACAATACTTTAGATACAGGGCATAGGTGAGTGCTGTAGATGCAGGTCAGAGGTCTGTACTGTCTATTTGATAAATATAATTATAACATTAGTGACCTTGTTATGCTAGCATTCATTTTTATTAATTAAATTAATTGCATTATCTGTTATCACTTCATTCTTGTCTTCACTCCTTAGTTAATTTGTCTCATAATATTATATTTTATGTTTGTATGTTCTTACTGTCTGTGCTTTTAATGCGCAATCATAATTTTATTGAATGCATTAAGATTAAAAGTCCTGTTTGTCACACACATAATATCTGGAGCTAGCCTCCGGCGTGCTGCCTCATTGCGTTTATGCGCCCGTACGGAGAGGTGCAGGTTCAGTGAGGTGTTATCTTCCTCTGGGCTGGAAGCTGCTCACTGGCCCAGCGTAGAACCGGGAAGCTCCCGTGCAGGTGTGAATGTGTGCAGCTTTGTGAAAGTGAGTCAGTGCTGGGTTCCCTGGGTACGTCATCCATGTGTGAATAAGAGAAGAAACAGAGCAGCTCAGAAACTTTGCATGACAACCCCCCTCCTGCTGAGACACTGAAGGAGAAACTAGTTCTCTGCAGACAAACACTCACATTATGAATACACAAGCATCCAAAGACACGCTGCATCCATGCACCTGACGAGGTAAACATCTCTGTACGGACACACGGACACACACTAATGTATGCAATCACACACACACACACAAGAACTCCAGATCACCTCGGCTTTCTGTGCATGCAAAAACACTCCAAAATACACAGATTCATAATCTTTACTCATACAAGGAGACATACTCTGTGCTTCCATATTCACTACAAAACAACCCCAACTCATCAGATACTGCCATAAAAAGCCAAACCACAACAACTACACAAAACTGTAGTTGTGACTTAAATTTAACTTAAAAACGTTTTATCTCGTGACAAAGTTTAGTCTCGTCTTCAAAGACTGGACTCAGAGAATAACTCAGGTTTACTTCAGCGAAGGTTCAGAGAGGGGAGAAAACACAGAGGCTTAAGACCACACAGCTGTGAGGGGAATTCAGGCACAGGTGCAGGTGATTAAGGCGGGGCAAACAATTACAACAGGTGGGAAATACACAAGAGCAGGAAGTAAAGGGATCGGAAACGAAAGGGAAAGGTCAGTACAAGTACAAGTTACATCAGGTACTTAACATAAATTAAAATATTTTCCAAAACCAAACAGCGTTAACCACACCGTAAATCCTAACAAGGTAACACTTAATCCTTTAAAACATTTAAGTCACTCATTCACATGAATTAAACATTAACATCAACATTAAACTAAAAAAATAATTGTTGAAGTAAAAACTAGTAGTCGTAGTATTTCAATTGATGATTAAATTCCAGTTTGTTCCATTTACCCATTTTCTTTAAGTTGTAAATTAAATTTAAGTGGTAACATTTGTATAAAAAGATGCATTAAAGGTTAAAGGTCTTACATAATAACCTTAAAGTTCAATTAACTAAAAGAAATTAATTTACTAATGCTTAAATTGTTGGTTAAACTGTTTACTGAAATCAGTTTCCTCCAACCATTTAAGATGAACTCTTCAGGTTATACACGCAAGCTTTATTTTGAAAGTAAACTGATGTGTTATATTTAATATTGCCAGTTTGACAGCAGCGCCCTGCGGGTCCAGAAATGAGGCTACGTGAGCTCTTACGGTGTCATAAGCACTGACCAAGCAGTGTGTGAAACACACTCAGGTTCACATGAAGGCACATTATCACTTTCCGTCTCTGCCGACGACAGCCTGTGTTGTTTTCTTGCTGCTGATCATCTGATCAAATACTGACTGATGGTGGAGTCCTGACCTTTATTTAAGCTCTTGTTTTCACACACACACTCCCTTGTACCAGCTGGATACACACAGTCAACAAAACACCAGATAGTGGATACAGGTATAAAGCGAGTGGTACCTGCTGTTTACACGGCCTCCGCCCGTCTCCAACGCTGTGGAAACACAGCAATGAAAGAGCATGTGTAATTTTACAAAATGTAACTGACACAGAAAACACCTGAGGGAATCTGTTCACTGATGATGAAACAAACCCTCCATGAGCCGCTGGGGCAAGTTGTGCTCCTTAAGCATAGACTGAGTGATACTGCTACAGGAGCTAACCACTCGGGAAAAACGAGCTCTGAGAGACTGAAACTAATCCTCTTCAACCCCACTGACCCCCGATTCCAGAGGAGCTATCATCAGAATAGAATACTCATATTTTCATTAGTTTATAATCACCTGAACTGTTGAGAACTGTTGAGAACTGTTGTGTTTTTGTTACCTTGAATGAGACGTTTTCTGCTGTGGGTCCAATCATGGTCCTGTGAGGCCAAGTTATGCAGTAATAGTGAGATCAAGACTTTAACCTACCACGGTCATCTTTAAGCCTCAGCTTTGAATCAGCCAAAAAGGCCCCACCTGAGGACCTGAGGCTGCTAACTGGCTCATAAGGGGTCAACATTTCTGTGGTGTAGCTTGAGGCCAGACCCAGACTGGCTTTAAAAGTGATCAATGAAATCTTAAAATCAGTTCTAAGACTAACGCGGAGCCGATGGAGGGTTGTGGTAGATCAGTCATCTGCTCACTCATAAATGTGGAGTGGGCTTGGGGCCCTCATATTGTAAGCACTGGTGGGCTTTAGGGGCCCTAGCATTCACATTGCTCCACCAGAGGTGAAACAAAATGACTGACTGAATGAAGAACTGTTCAAATACAAAAAGCTAAGTAAGAACTAACAAAGGGTTAGAAATAAGAAACAAATAAATACAAATAAATGAATAAAATAACGATGTTGACCAGAGGTCACCTCCCCTACTCCCACCTCCTCCCTCTTCCCTTTACTCACCTCCACCTCACCCACCTGCCTCCCCATGCAGCTACCTTCACTGTTCCATCATCTCTATTACAATTAGTTTGTACTCAAGTGTAGATACTGGATTTATAGATAGATAGTGAGATATGCTGTGAGGGGTTTCCGGGTCTATCTTCTGGAGCACATCCTTTCCATATGAAGAGTGTCAGTCAGGTCTTTCAGACACATCTTAGAAGTAGAAACGGTTTCCAGCATGAGGATTCATCTCTTTGCCGTTATAAGGCAGTAAGTCAGAAAAGTCAGAAAACGCTGCTGTGCTGTGTTTAGCCTTCTGAATGTGTCAGATATACCGAGGATGATGAGCAGCGGCTCTGTGCAAACAGACAACAAGAACAAAACTATGAAAGAGGGATGCCACAGAAATGTATCGCACATAGAGGCCACCTCTGTCTCTCCACCGTAGTTTCTCCTACACTGTTGCAAGGTGAGTTATTCAGTTAGTTGCAATGTGCAACTTCACCACTAGATGCCACTAAATCCTACACAAACCTTTAAGTTTGAAGTTGAGGACAGGGTTTATTGCTGAAGCAGTCTGTGATTGCTGGTGAATGATAACCTCATTAATTCCTTTTCCAGCCACTACCAAGAACTGTTCTTCATTTGAAGGATTTAATGATGAATAAATTCAACCCACATGTTTCCAGCTGTGTCTCCATCATGAACTCATGTTTCTCTTTCATTTCAGCTGTTCTGCTGCATGTGACTGCAGAACTAATACTGTGGAGTTTTAATGCAAACATATACAGTACAACACACAGGGACACTTCACCGGAGCGGATGAATAGCTCCGAACCTCTTCGTAAAGCCTGCAGTCGCATCGAGAGCCAAAACTCAACATCCCTTTGTAAGACATCTGTGTGTGTTTCAGCTGCTACGTGTCAGTGTGTTTCAACTTGGCCGTGTGTGTGTGTGTGTGTGTGTGTGTGTGTGTGTCGGTAAATGTGCCTGTTTGTTGATTCAGTGCATGTATGTGTTTTGTGTTAATGTGTGTGTGTGTGTTTGTGCACAGCGGCAGCTCAGGGACGGATAATGTGCTGAACAGAAGCCTGACTGGCCTTCCTCCAGAGAAACCAGTGGATTTATGGACACACACACAACACTCACATCCACAGATGCACAAAGACACACATACACTCTATTAGACACACACACACACACAGAGGCTGAGCCAAAGCAAGGAAACAGAGAGCAGCATTTGGCAAAGCTTAACAAAACAATGAAGCATGAACATTATGCATGGAGCATGAAGCACACAAACGAACACACACACACACACACACACTGTATATCAGGAGCTGCCTTCCACTAAAACTCAAGTGGGCTCAAATGTGCAAATGAGATTTTGAAATGTAGGTTGGAGTGCAAAAAAAATATCTGCCCTTTTCATATTGTTCATTGATGTATTACACCAAAAAGTGTGACTCTTCAAAATAAAGTACATACGAAATATACAATACAGCTGTTTGCTGTAAGAAACAGTTTGTGCTCTGAACAGCAGAATGACCAACACAGTCTCACAGTCTCTTACAGTCTCACACTTGTGTCTAAACTTCATCAATCTACATTAACTATGCCAGCTTTATTTTTAAAATCTAACTGGACATTGCATGTTATACTTGCCAAGAGGACTGCGGAGGAATGACTGTATATGATTACCTACAGCGTCATTTTGTGAAGTGGAGGGTCAGTGTGCGAGCGGCAGTGTTTGAGGGTGAGAACGTGTTGACGGGACAGGATTGCAAACTTAAATATCAAAGCTTTAATTAGCTCCTGTATAACAATGCAACAGACTGTGTTTAAGTTAATCTGTAATGAGTTCAACTCTTGCTTAACTCAGTTGAAGTGAGAGTTAGTGCAGCATCAAGCATAATTACTGTTGCTTTGGGTACTCGCAGTGTGTTGCACCTTGTGATTTAGAACAGTAGCTGAACTGTTGACCAAAGCTTCTGTGGAGAATCCAATTATCTGTTTTTAGCACACACCTGTCAGCCAATCAAAGCCAGTGTTTATCGGTGGGCACGGCTTCATTCCAGTAAAGATACGGTGATAAAATGTGTTGGCACCGACACTGTAAGGTACTACAGCTGTGTCATTCATACTCCTTTGTTTTTAGCCAAGATGAAAAGAGTGAGACAGAGTGGAAACTGGGACAAAAATGAAGAAGGAAACTGCAGATAATGAAGAAGAATGGTGGTTAATTTGGTGGGCAGATTTAGTGAGCATTGATATGGGTTGATCAGAAGTTGCTATATTTATTAGAAAGCTATAGAACAGGATCAATGTTTCTGATCACTATTTAAGATGGATGGATACATTCCGCATTCACTGTAAATAAACTCAAATGAAATATATGCAGCTCAGATTAGAGTTCCACCTTTCAGGCTGTGTGCACCCTCCTTATCTTCATGCTGATGAACAAGTTTGTTTTGGTCATTCTCCTGTAGATGTGTTAATTTTATTCAAGTCTGTGTGTGTTTCTCTTTCTCTGATTCTCTCTCACACACACTCCACTTCACACACATGCTCACATTAGCATACACATTGCCACCACCGAGTCAGGCTTAATTGAAAAGCATCTTTTAAGAATGTTAAGAAGTGCCCTGTTAGCCTGGGGAGAGGATAAAGGCTGTTACATTATTCAGGGCACTTGGCCTTTCAAATGGTACACTTGAGTTGGGTTTTTACTCAGCCTTGATTTCCTCCTCCTTTTGATTTGTCTTTGTCTTGTGTTTTTCTGGCCTCGTGTGCCCCGTCAGGATAATTCTTTTTAATTCAATTTGACTTTTGCTGATTTTCTTTTTAAAAGGAACCTGCCACAAAGCCACATGTCCCTTTTTTATTGCCGATGTTTTAAATAGATAATTGAGCAGTTTTGAGCTGACAGTTGAGATGTCACAGAATCACACCATTCTGTCTTTTTGCCAAAACACACTTTACGCCACAAAACGGTGACAGTGTCAGACCACCAGGAGGCCACGGAGCATTAAATACTGTGCACTGTGTGTCCATGAAGTCTAAAAAATCGAATTAAAGGAGCACATAGGAAGCTTGAAACAGTGATAAGAATTAAATCTGGGCTCATTTTAAGGACAGTACCAGGCAGGACACCAACCAACAAATCCAAGGACTCTCTTTAAAAAGCAGGAACATCAAGTCCTGATATGTGATGAAGCTTCTCTTCTGACTAATTCTTGAATCGATTCAGGTTTTCTTTTTGGCCTGATGTAATACAAGTGTTTTCATTGGCCTTGTTGCATCAATCCAATTAATGGATGATTGCATTCAATGTTTATATTTTATGTCTAAAGATGAAAAGAGAAGCACTGCTATGACAAAAGCAATGTTCTTTTGTAGCACAGACCACCTTGATAAGGCCAGGCTATGCTACAAAACAATCTTACTTTGCAAGAGAGTGAAGCAAAGAGAAAGAAAAATAAGCATAAACGTATTAATTCCAGACAAACCCCTCCCAGAGGCAATTGTGTGCTCACTAAGGGTTCGATCACACAGAGATTTTCAACTTTTCAGCACAAACTGCAGAGTCGTGCTGCTCATCAATGTCACACTTGGCCCAAACAGCCAGTCAATTCAAGCAAGAGGCAGGCTTTACTACTTTACCACTTCCCTTATGTTTTGATGCCCTTTACTATACCAGGTAGCTGGCAAACTAGTTAGCTAGCTGTTGGCTTGGGGTGTACTGGGGGGTCAAACCCAAGTAACCTCATTTATTGATTGCCCGTGCTGCGCACAAAGCCCCGCTCCAGAATCGCATCAGCTGTCCAACGCTCTTTACTGAAGCGTTTTTGAAGCAGCCTCTAGTGGTTACTTGTAGGAATTAATTCAGTCAAGAGTCACCTCTTGGAATAATGCTGCAGGCATGTGCAGCGTTTGGACGTACAAACAGACAGAATAGTTAAAACAGGCACTGCTCGACCTCCGAAGTATGGCGACCACGCATACGTTGACATACAGCAGCTGCCAATGAGGTATCTACGTTTCTATATGTATGAGTTTTAGGGCACATTAGACCATCCAATGTTTGGAATAAGTGAATGTGTAAGTCATGAAGGTAGTGAAACCTTTTCCTGACAACCGTAATTCTTCATTAAATTGAGAGAAATATAAAAATAAAAACTAAAATATCACAAACACATACCATCACTCAATGTCACCTGTTTAGCCGGTTGAGGAATAAGAGTGGATTTTTTTAAGTGCTTCCTTTTGAAATGACACTTCATTTTCAGATGAAACCTGCTGTTAATCAGAACGAAATGACACCAACAAAATACCAAAACAAATATTTTAGGAATTGGAAAAAGTATTAGCTGCGTCACATAATCTCTGTATTGAAAACACTGGTGTTTTTGTTGTACACGAGCTCTACAGGCTTCCTTCAGTGACCTGATCATGCTATTCAAATTCAAACGCTTTCTCTGAAAACCAAAAAATGAGGTATGATTATGTTCACCAGCAGCAATCTCAGACTAAATGCTCTGGGTGTGCAGCGGGGGAATGAGGGCAGGAGGTACACAGCTGCGCCTGCTTAAATTTGGCAGAAAACAGGAAGCTTGCCTTTGCTCGGCTTTGAAATCCATCAACACAGTATTCAAAGTATTCTGGAGAAGACAAGCATTCATTGTAAAATGTAGATTATGTCCCAACACTGAATGATGACATGCTGATTATGCACAAATTAGATTTTTTTTTGTCATGTTGTAGCAATTTGCTGAACTTTTGGGCCATGAAACGCCTGTGGTTTAATGTTGAGTTCAGTAAAATGCTGAAACTAATTTGTTTAGGACAGACATTAAATTTATGCCGAATACAGAGTTAGTACTCAGATACTGCTGCTTGGTCAGTGGCCCTCCTTCAAAATATGACGCCGTATTTATCTGGCATCAGTGCTGCACTTGCAACATGCAACGTCCTGATAGACTTAAGTAAAACATGCTGAGAAACATTTCACATTTTATGAACTTAAAAGTTTAATGTTCACTGCAAAAACAGCTCTTCCCACAAATTAGCCAAATATTCTTAAATATAATCACATTGTCTTCTATTGTCATGAAAAAGCCCAATTGGCTAAACCAATTTTGCTAGGCTAAAATTCTTAAAAATAGCATAAAATCAGCCACTGAAAGACTGTAATAGGCCTTAAAACTAGAAAACATGCAAGAAAATGTAAGCAAGTTGTGCTCATTAAAAGCAATGAAAACTCAGTTATTTAAGATTCTTAAAATAAATATTTTGGTCTGTTCATTGAGCTGAATTTAAGAATTTGTACCTTAAGTCTTACAATTAGACAGAATTGTGAACATGCTTAACAATATTATTTTTCTTTTTAGACAGAAACAAGGCTTTTTCACTTCCTGTTTTGCATTGTTAGGAGCGATGGGGAGAGATGAGGTGCTGTTCAGCTTTGTGGTGATGAAGGAGCCTGTCCCATGTGTGTACTAAAAAATAATAAAAATCTTTAAATTTTTATTGCATTTTCTACTATTTTAGGAAAAAACTGTTGTCAAATTTGCTCAAAGACTGAATACAGTGTGATAAGAAATTGGCTGTATCTCAGAAACTATAGGAAGCACAAACAAGTATTTGATATCTACGAACTCATTACAAGTTAAATGTCAAAGATATGTAAACATTACATACATATAAGTACACAAAATTTTATTTTCCTCATTTTTGAAAAATCCTGACTTTGACCATTGATAAAAGTATGATTTTTCATGACATCTAAATGTTTCAAAGTTTTACTATCAGAAACTTACCAAAGTCGGTAAATTTCAAGATTTTAGACCAATTTAAACATAAGTTATGGAATCTTTCTTTATCATACTAAATATAGTCTTTAGGCACAAATGGATTAAATCAGTTTAGAAAGAGATCATAGTTCGTGTTAATATAAGTAGGTAAGAGTTCCTGGATAAGGTGAAAGTCCTTTGTTTGTTTGACCCATCCATCCCTAACCTTCTCCATATGTTGTGTTGTGTGTTGTGGATGTTAGAGGAGTACCAACAGCGTCCTGTAGTTAGATAGAAGTGTCGGGTCACTGACCAAGCTGCAGTTTTTGGCTTTGACCCTACGGCACAACTCGGCACGATAAAGTTCTAATGGAAAAGCCCAATCAGTGTGCCATGTGCCAGCAAAAGACAAATTCCCATCTTTGCATCAATACAGTTTTGTATCTTTAATCCTGAATATGATAAACGTACATTGTATTTCCATGTTTTCTGTATTTCTCTCAGCAAGCTGTTTGCATGGATCCTGCTGATTTCAGACTTTCATTCTACCCGCCTGCAGTGTGATTTGTTTGTTGGAATATTTTCAAATGGAAAAATATTTGCTTTATAAAAAATAAACAGCTGGATCCACTAGCTGGTTCCCATGGAGCGTGGCGCTGTGATCATCGTTAGCCACGACTGAAATTTCATCCCAGAGTGCCGTGCTGCCAGTGGCACACAGGATCCTGGCTGCACCGTTAGCAGTCGTGCCGGTTTAACACCTGTCACACTCTCAGTCAAAACACCTCAATTTGCCTCTTTTCATCTTTATTCATCCACTGAAGATCCTCCTTCCTCCCTTTCACTGTACCCACAAGAAAGTTGAGCTTTTAAGGGAGTGAATCTGAGTTAAAATCTTTCAGTCTCTCTGTGTCTGTTTCAGGGCTGCTGACTGTCTGTGAACTTCTGAATGGAGTCTGCAGTTTTTAACAGCTGGATGGTCTAATTGCCTGTCCGCACAATGCTGCCCTATCACTGACGTAGCCACATCGCTATGTCCGCCGCAGAGGTCCAAACCTTCAGGGCTGCCAGGAGACTCGCAGCTACCGCGGAGTACATTTCAAAGCAGCAGTGCTGGTCCAGATCCTCTGGAGACGTAGAAACCTGTTGAGTTGCAAACAGCTGGAAACAGCTGGCTTTTCTTCTAGCTGGGAACACAAGCAGCCAGTACACCATTACTCTGTCCATTACAGATGATATAACTTAACTGTAATTTTACACTGTGTCCAGCGGTCAAAAGACTGCACTTTTCTACCTTTAATGCACAGAGTGCTTTACAATTTGCCTGTCGTTCACCAACTCTCACACAGGCGCTGCCTGCTCATCGGGAGTAATTTGGGGTGTCTTGCTCAAGGACTTTTGTAAAGTAGAAAGCGATGAAGGTGACTGAGGGTTTTAACCATTCACAGTATGTATAATGCACAGAGCCTCTGGGTCTGTGAAGTGAAGCCAGCACCAACTGCACTCAATGTAATGGCCAGCAGGGGGCAGCTCCTTTGGCTGCATTAAAACGCTGATAGCATGCATGCGTCTTATGGAGTAATGAGCCGACTTACTCACATCATCGAACCGTTGCATTCAGAGAAATCTGAATTCTGAGCTTTTTGCTCACAGGGATTACTTTCACATAAGTTTACCTCATTGTTTGACACACACGCCTCGTTTCATATCAACATCCAACACTGTAACATTAATAATAGGTCTCATTTTCCCTCTGCTCTGGCTCTTTTTCTTGCAACCCATAGCAACACAAGTGTATTCTATTCTGTGGAGAACAGAACAGCTGTCTGAATTGAAGCCAAGGGTTTTGGATGTTGCAGCCAATCCCCCTTTCCACATTGTGAGTTATAGCATTATGGTGTCTTGACGGGGATATCCGCTTTAGAAACTGAGGCTGCCAACACAGCAGCAACTGCAAACCTTCCCCTTACTTAATATATGTATTAAGGAAGAAAAAATAAATAAATCTAAGTAAAAGAGACATGAGAACAGAATTCTTTGACGTTACAGATAAATGTAAGGAGATAAGGTCGGGTGGGAGATGAAAAACATGGATGGGAGAAAGGGGATGCAAAGCAGCTGAGATCACCACAGCTGAACTGTACCCAGAATTCTCTATGACCTCTACGAACACATGCCAGCAGTCGCTCTCTTCTTCTGTCTTTGGAGCAAATCTCTGTGGATCTGTTACATCTTTCCTCATCAATATTTCTTCTGCTTTCCTTTCAATATATTTCCAGTGTGTGTAATTTGCATGAAACTGTCCCCTCTGAACAAGATAATCTCTCAGAGGTACTTTGAGCCAAGCAGGAGCCGAACAACAGTTGCAAAGGAAAATACTGTATAACCGCAGCCAAGGATTGGGATACTGAGGGTGTGTTTGTGCCGTCTGGTGCCAGCGCGCCTGTTGGTTTTTTTCTTTGGCATCGCTCTGGTAGCCCTCCTCCACTCCTGTTCTCACCAGCAATCTGCCAACAGCCGGTCTCCTCTCCAATCCACATAAATTTTAAGTGATGACTTCCTGGCAGCCGTCCGTCATCGGTGTTTGATTCACAGTGTTGCGGTCTGGTTGCACCCAGCCAGGACACAATTTCAGTCATGGAAAGAAAAGTACTTTTTTTTAAAAATAAATCCACTCCAAACTGAAGGTGCTCTTGACTTCAGTGGAGATGGTACTTGACAAGTGACAACTGCCAAAAATTATATTCAGTACGTAAGTAGTTGTAAATGAGATTGTAACTCTCCTCTAGCAACCTACATACATTTTATGACTGATTCTTGAATGAATCAGCTACCAGTCAAAGACATACTGGTTTCTACTGGTATTTAAATGTAGGTACAGTGGAAGAAAACGGGGAGCCCGAAACAGGGAGAAATAAATTCTACATATAGAGATATACACTATACTA
>NW_023339740.1:28947728-28948212 GCF_004916995.1 Morone saxatilis | reverse complement strand
TAAAAAGTTTATACAAATGTCAGGAAAATTCATTCATCAATATTCACAGGAAATAATCTGCTCAAAATTCATCCAAAAACGTCCTGCAGTTATTGTGTTCACTGTTTAGTTGTTTCTTTACTGAAATGTCCATAAATAAAACAATATAGGGCCAAATAAAACTATTTCAGACTTGTTTTCTTATAACTGTAGAAGGTTTTGTGTCATCCAACGCTTTATGTCTTCAAAGCAGTTCATGAGACTGATTAAATTGGACCCGTCACTTGGTTTCAGGGGAAGATAAAGTTGTGTGTCGTCGGCATAACGGTGAAAGGAAAGCCATATTTGCCATAAGGCAGGTTGAGTTCAGTAAATGAAGCAAATAAAAGCCTGGGCTATTAATTAAAGTTTTATAGTAATTAAAATGGTTTATGAGAAGCTGAAGTAAACTACATTGTAAGTATAATACAGTGCAAATTATTATCAAAACTAATCAATAACAAAT
>NW_023339740.1:28941922-28947718 GCF_004916995.1 Morone saxatilis | reverse complement strand
TATTATTAATAAAAATATTAAATACTGTATACCCTGCAGGTTGTGTCGGGTTCAATCAGTTTAACGCAGGGAATCATTGAAATGTTCTGGTTTTCACCACATTTAAACTAATAATTAGAATATCATCAGTCACTTATTACAGGTTGTAGGTGGGTAAAATATGGATTCTATACTGATTATTTAAATCTCATGACACGCCAACAGGGTCGGTCAGGATCTAATTATTGTTCTGTGTTCTTCTGCTCATCTTAAAGGTCTCACACAGAGTTCAGGTTCAGTTCAGGAGTAAAACAGCTGTCGTCCTCCTGATGAAGACATCAGACAACATACATATTTGTCGATGTATCTTCAATGGTTCGTGTACATGCAGTGGTCAGCAGGACGTTAAAGGTTTCCTAGAGTCAGAGACCATCACATGATGTTTCTAACGGAGTGCTTTAATGTCACATGTTGTGGAAACTACTTACTCCACAGCCTTTGTGTTCGAGATACAAAATGTCCTGAGAGAAATACGGCAAAATAAAACATTTTAGTGTCACTCTCCATTAACTTTATGGCACTTTTTCAGTTTACTGCACCTTCCAAAAAGACTGAGAAAATGGGGGAAATACATTACAACAACACTAAGTCCTCTGATTGAAATGTCAGCGATCACATTACAGTTCAAAGTGCTTATCGCTCTTATCCCTCGCCTCTTGCTTTCCTCCCCTCTCAACCTGTCCATCCATCTCTCCCTTTCTTTGTTTCAAAAGCTCTCTTCTCCATTTTTCTGTCCTCCGCTCCACCGTTCTCTCTTTCCCTCCGTGACCAATCTACTCATTTCTTATCTCATTCCTCTCCCTCCATCTTTACTCCCTCTCTTTCCCTTGGCTCACACTTCTGTCTTTCTCTTCTTTCTATTCTTTCATCTCTCTCTCTCTCTCAGTATTTTGGACCACAAAGAGCTTAGTGCTGGGACGGATCAATAAACCATCAGTTGCATATTGAGAGCCAATGATAGCAGCTCTGCCCAGAAGGCTAATTCCTCCGATCCTCACTCCGTCTTCCACTTACAGTTTCTTGCTCTTCTTTCTGTGTTTCTGTAGGGTCCCGGTCTTCTCCTGGTCTTTCTTAACTTCAGTCATGGTATTTATTCATCCTTTTTCCAACAGAACCACCAACGCTGTCTGTGAACGCTACTGTCTTTGCAGTAGAGGTTGAAATCTGTGTGCAAACTATGTGAAACTGCAAGAATCCAAAGTAACAAAAGTGGAAGAACCCACACTGTCTCAACACCATAACTGCATTTTACTTTTACAGTAACTAAGCACTACTGTAATTGTGTATTGCAGTAAGATCTGTTGTGCTCCCGCTGGACTTAACTTCTCTCCGACAGATCTTACAAAAAACTTTCCTTTCTAGAATCCAAATGTCTTCCAGACTTTAGTATTGCTGGTGCGCTTTAAATTGTGTGTTAACGTTACTCTTGTTGCTTTTGTGGCAAGACCCTGGTGTTGATATTTTACCTTTCAGGAGAGTGGAGATGCTGTTAGCAGCAAAGCTACAGTCAACAGATTTATAACTTTAGAATCAGACCATCAACCGGTTCGTGGTACATTTAGATCCTTCCAGGGGTTGGCGTACCGATGTAGTCGGATCCTGAAACAATTTTCGACTTGTATCTGTTAATCTTTACACCGCTACTGGCTGCCCTGGCTTTAAGCAAGTAAGAGTATATGCAAAAATGTGCATGTCACGTCATTTGATGTTAATCAGTTGAGGCCAATCGCACACACTGAACACATTAGATCCACGTATCTAAATGCCTTAGAAAACTTTACTACGTGCATGTGAGAGGTCACAAGATCTTGAAGCAAACGGCATGTCTTGCTGCAGTGCCAGTACAACGCTAATTATACATGAATCCAAGTAAATGAGGTTATTAAGAGAAGCGACATTCCTTTGAACAATATAAACTTAATTAAAATGTTGCTTTAAGCCATAACTGCTGTTGGCGTGCGTATAAACATCAGTTTTCTTTGAGAAACCTGCTGCTCTCTGACTACAGGCTCATTTAATCTGTGTTTTTGTAAATGGAAGTTCTTCAGCTGCTGCCCACTAATACCAGAACACAGACCGTAACCATTTCTCTTTGCAGTGGAAGTGAACCGCTGCACAGGTGTGTTTATGTGTGTGTGTGTGTGCGCTCTGGAAATGACATCGATTTGCTGCGTTTTGTTAAACACAATATCTCCGATGGATAACCATGAGGAATATACTGCAGGCCTTTCATCCTCTCTGTTTCTTCATCCTCTCTACATTCGTCTCTTTATCTATCTTTGTGTGTTTCCTCTGTGCCTCCATCTCTTTAATTAACGATTCTGAGAATTTCTTTTTGTCCGGCAGTGCAGGAGGATGTTTAAAATCCTGATTCCAGAAAATGTATCAACAGGTTTTTACAGGGCTGATTTTGGAGACACTCCTTCGGATGATGAGGGGGACAGTGTTTGGTCCAGTTCTACACCAACAAGGGTAAGGATGTTGAATCAATATTAAATGTAAGAAAAAACTGGTCCATAAACCCATTTTTTGGATTCTTCTTTGAACATTAATACCTCTCACTGAAGCTGCTTGAGGAGATGTGTTCTTCAGTGGATTTCAGACACTGTCCCTGCTGTCTCACATTGGATTCACAATAAGCTTCTGGCTCAGGGGTAAACCATTGAAGTCTTTTTCTACGTGGGCCCCCTTTCTGGTCTATTTTGGAGATGACAGAGTGGTCTTTATGGACTAGCATGGACTGAAATGTTGATGCACATCTACATTTTTTCAGTGAGTGTTCATTGCATGTACAATTAAGATCACTGTCATGTATTTATCAACCACAGCAACAAGACTTTTAATGCTGTATGCTTGAATTTTGCTTTGAGTTTACATATCTGAGTAAGGGGATAAAACACAAACATTTCCAAGATGTTTGGTCATTTTAATCAATTTCCAGGTGTTTCCATCACTTGAAAACTTTCAAGGTTTTCCAGGACGCGTGGGAACTCTGCAGTATGAATATTTTTATATTTGCAGGCGAGTTTTGTAGTAGTCATTTGTTCATCTCGCCCCTGCTGTGCCATTACCCCCTTCATTATGCCTGATTACACTTGTTATATCTAATAGTATGAACCTTCTGTCTTTATGTTGTTGTTTTTGTGAAATGTATTTATTTATTTTCAGTGTTTTTAATACGTGGGGAGAAAATAGGCTACGTAGGATTATCTTAACTGTACGAGTCTTAGGAAATCAATAAATACACACTGTAAATTATTTCCAGGATTTCACAGTAAATTACATTGTTACATCAAAGGCTTCAACAGAGATATTTTACAATATAATACAATATTTTCTATTTACTTTTACTGAGGCCACAGTACACAGCTGCCATTTCACAATGATGGTGTGAAATCATTGTAAAAGATTTTATAGTAACATAATGTGAAACTAATCTACCAGTAATTTACTGTAAATATATAATCAAATATTTTACAGTGCGAATTTTATGATGACAATATTACAAAAACTGGAATAAATATGTTTAAATGTAATTTTCTCTTTTTGTTTGTTGTTCTGTCTTTATTCTTTATAACGGTCAGCATACAGAACATATACACACTATAACGTACTCTCTCTTTCCTCAGAGGGCTAAAGCTGCCAGAACTGCATCTTTCAGGGAGGGTTGTTGTTGTTGTTGTTGTTGATTTTCAATTATTTTGCTGATCTATACATATTTGATGTGTGTGTTGGTGTGTGTTTACACACATCAGTCTCGTGTTCCTGTGTGAACATCCATTGATTTGTCTCTTACGTCATGTCAAAAATGTCACGAGCACCTCGCTAATCTTTACATATATAATATATATAATGCATTATTAGTGATAATATAATATATATAATGCGTTATTAGTGATAATATAATATATATAATTCATTATTAGTAATAATGTAGTAATAATATATAATGTGATATTAGTAATAATAATTACTTTCCCCAGTAATGAGTAGAGAAACACAACCCGCTTGTTTTTTACTTACTTACTTTTTATTATTAATAAAATAATAGTTATTGTGTTTGCTGTTGGGGTTGATTTACAGTTTATTAGTTGTTCTTTACTGTTGTTGTTATGCATTAAATATAATACGAAATATCCATAAAATACAGTCAGTTTACTCACTGATAGACACGGTTGGGATCATGTATGATCATTTTAGACTCAGTGATCAGTTTTCTAATGCTTCCTTTAGATATTTCTGTTCAATGCTTTACTATTGTGCCACAATAATGAGTTCGAATATTTATTAAATTAAATTAGGTGATATTTCTGCCCCCCTCTGGCCACCCCATGAATATTTCTCTAGCTCTGCCCCTGTGTATGTGTATTTGTGCAGTATCTTAGTAAATGATAGTATGTTTTTATTTATTTTTTATGTGTGAGTGAATAACCAATCATATTTTCATGCAATTGTTTGTCAATTGTTGTGAATTTCACATTACGCGTCTCCAGCTGTTTGTTGTGTTTATCTGCCTGCAGCCGGATGCGTGAGAAAAACTCTGTGCCTCCTCAGCTTGCCTTAAAATTCACTCCGGCCCTCAGTGCTTTGAATTAGCACACAGAGACAGAGGGTTGATTTAGCATTTATTTATTCAGAGCGGCAGTTTAAAAAACAGCCGAGGGAGAGAGATGAACACGCTGGGAAGACAAGTTGAGTGGGAGGCAGAGGATTCAAAGTTTAACTGAGCGTTAACTTTTCCTATAGGTTGTCATTTTTATCTCTGTAATCAATGAAGAAATTTACTATAAATAACTGAAAATATGGAATAAAAAGCCAAATGTGAGACCTTTGGGTTAAACCTGGAATCAGTCTGGTCGTTTTATCAGTCAGTAACTGGACGATATTTCTCTGTAGATTTAAAGAACATATACATATATTGTAATCCATCATCTTCATTGTAAATGTATTGTACATTAGGTCCCATCGGTCTGAAGAGGCTCATCCTGATTGATTGAACTAACCCTTCAACATGAAACAGAATCTGTCATTTGTAACTTCTTCCAGAAGGACACATACTGGCATTTATAATGTGATGTCGTCAGAAGAGGAAATTAAATGCTACGGTTAAGGTTTGGTTTAAGTTAGGCACAGTTCGAGTTGGTTACAGTGTTTCTCAAACTTTTTATAGCGCCTACCACCTCAGAAAATATCTCCCAGTATCACCATTATGACCGATGTTAAAATACAGACAGCTATATATACAGCTTCAGACAGGGGGCAGGTTTACTCTTAATAATAAGAACATTTATTGTTTGTTGAATCCTCCTGGTCCACACACTGCTTGAGTCATCTGACTTCCGCCCACTATCTTACCATCACATTTTAGCTTCATACTAATCATGGATGTATGCGTGCGCTACATTCATGAACGCGACTGCATGGCTGCAGGCTGATATTGAAAGTAAACATTACAGGAAAAGCTTAAAGCTTATTGTGAATTACATTTTAACTGTAGTATTAACTATAGTATTAACTACTACAGTTATACACAGTTATACTATGGTTCATTTTCCTACTGCAGCTGCCATGTTGGGCCGACTCTCACCTCTGTTACAAATAAAAACGTCAATCAGCCTGTTAAAGGTTTTTATTCAAACAAAAAGGACAAATTCTGCACATCATGTGATAGAATTAAATATCAAAAGCTTCAAAGGGTAAAGAGAGAGAGAGACAGACAGAGAGAGAGAGAGAGTGAGACAGAGAGACAGAGAGAGA
>NW_023339740.1:28941731-28941852 GCF_004916995.1 Morone saxatilis | reverse complement strand
AGAGAGACAGAGAGAGAGACAGTACATGTCTCTCTACCTCAGCCTCATTTCCTCGAGCTGCTCTGAGGAGAGATTGACTTTCATGTGTGTGTGTGTGAGACAGGCCGACAGACAGACAGAC
>NW_023339740.1:28936590-28941631 GCF_004916995.1 Morone saxatilis | reverse complement strand
AACATCGGTTATAAAAATCCGATAATTCCTGATATTACATTTTTTAGTGAATATCGGCCAATAATATCGGAGGGCCGATATTATCGGACATCCCTAATTTTAATGTTCAGCTGCATCAGCTGACTGTAACTACATGTGACCGCTACGGAGATCCACACATTCAAGTGTAAATTATTGAAAAAATCATCTATAAATTGAGAAATTTAATCAAATTATCTAAAACTACCAGATAAATAATTGAAACTTGCAGCTTGTGCCACAAGTTGGATGCAAAGTTAGACAACAGAAACGCTGAGAGTTCAACTGTTTGATATTATATTCTAATAATATTTATATGGTTAATAGTTTGATCAACCGTATTGATCATCATGTAAAACACAGTGTCCATACACAGATACACCTTCTTCCAGCCTGTGAGCAGAGTCAGCTACACCCCCCACTCTACAACCCCCCCAACTCACCCACCCACTATCATTCTCACCCTTTCACTCTCTCTCTCTGATCTGTTCCTCTCTGCGACGTCAGCAGCTTGAAAGATGTAACTATTTATTAAAACTGACAAGATTCATTGCCTGTAAGTCTCAGGGTGTGTGTGTGTGTGTGTGAATGTGTTTGTGTTGGTTTTTGTGTATCAAGCAGACATTGGATATAAATACATGCCGACACTACGGGGACATTTTGTACTAGTAGGACAGGGTCAGTGTCCTGCTCAGTGTTTCTTAAAGAGCTCAAATCCAAAGTTTCTGCAAAAGTCCTTCAATTACCAGATATTGTGTATAATCTGTGTATCAACACAGCGCCCTCATAGTTTGAATGTGGTACTGCACCACCTCATGAATACTATATTTCACAGCTTTTGATTGGTTGACAGTCAGATAATTCTCAAACAGTGCTGATGATTCAGTTTTTTTAATCAAAGTGCTGTTACTCTGATTATAACTTTGATGTAAGGCTATCTGTTAACAAATGGAGCAGACAGAAAGTCCAGGGAAGTTTGTAGCCGGGATTTGAACCCACAACCTTCTTGCTGTGAGGCGACAGTGCTAACCACTGAGCCTTTGTGCCTCCCCAATACTTTTTTCCCATGATAAGTTAGGAGGGAGGAGCCATGGGGCACTTGGGCGGAGTTGCTGAGCAGATACCTGTGTTATGTGAAGTGAAAGAGAGGCCCCATGGGGCGGCCTTGGGCAGCAAACTGTTTGGGCTCTCTGCTCGTTGCTGAGCAATTTCTTAATTTGTTCCTCAATAACTATTTGTCTTTGTGGTGACACTCTGTAAGCTCTCTTTGCTCTGGCAGCTCATCTGTAGTCAAGATCTTGTGCTTTATGACATCTGTGGCACCTGTGGACCGAAGCTGTAGGCCACTTATGCAGCAATGGCCTAACCACCTCAGGCTCAGCCTCCAGGTTGGCAGGTTGACAGGAGGACAGCATCAACCTTTGAGCCTCAGATCCCCATTGGCACCACCAGGAGAGTGAGAACACCTGGCACAACTGCACCGTGCACTCTGACCTGACCAGTTTCAGGCTTTCTGGTGTGTTTTTTGGAAGAGCATTCTGAAGGGTTGGACTGTTATATATGATTCCCATAAGTCTTAAGAGTTACTAATTTCCTTTTCAATCATAGACACCACCTTGACCACCTGGTCCACAATAGTCACAATGCCCTTCACCAAGGCACTGGCTCAGATCTGGAGTTGGTCCCTGTTGGCACCGCACAGGGGATGCTCACTGCTCCTAACAGTTGGGAAGTAATGCAAGGAAAACAATTGCTTCACCCTCTGTTAGTCTGGGATTATATATTATATTATTTTATATTGTAGGGACCGTCAGCCGGGGGGCTGTGTCTGGGAATGGGGACCCACTCTCTGACTCTTCCAACTCATACTTACCTGGCAGGGGAGATACCATGATCAAGAAGGTGGTTCACCCAGGGCACTGTGTGGACGGTGTTTTAGCATTAATTAAAGGTAAAACTGTAAAAGCTTATTCATGTTTGGCCCTTTAATGCACGTTAGTGTCATTGTTGTGTGTTGTATAGCTGCTGTCCTACAAATTTATTTAGTCCTTGTAATTTATTTATCTAATTATCTTCTGTCCTCCTAATTAGGGATGTTGACATATTTTGAGTGGTGTTGTGTGTATTCAATATCTGAAGTGAAATTTGTGAGATTTTTTTATTTTCACCACGTCTCTGTGAAGCAAGTGGAAAGGGGTGTCCCTCTAATACAGCAATAAACCTGTTTGGGCAGCAGTGTCCTTTTAGCACACAAAAACCTGTATGTGTGTGTGTGTAAGTGTGGTGGGGGTAAACAGGGGTGGTGGGGGGGGATGGAGAATCAGCATCTTCTGTCAACACAGCTGATTGCCCTTTGTAAAGAAGTCTGTGTGTGTGTGTGTGTACGGTGGCCCAAGAGGTATCAGCGAACCTCAAACCACAACACAAGGGCAGAAAACATTGTTGTCAACATCTGTTGTCGCTTACGTCTGTAGTGTTTTGGGTTTTGCTGTTGTAGTGCTTTGGCTTGTAGTGTAACGTTAGCACTCCAGCTCGTAGCGTAACGTTAGCTCTCTGACTCGTCGGGTTATGTATCTAAGATTCGTCCTGTTTACTGTAGTAGTGAACAATTTAATACTAACAACGATATCAATAATAATGGCAGCATGAATGATAAACACATAAAACAATCAATGTATGGTAAAGAACTGATACCTCAGTGTGTGTGGAGGACACAACATTGTGTTATAACTGAGGATATATCTGAGCAGCAAAGGAATGAATTGATTGGAAGATTGTTTATTGTGGGGATGAAGGAAAGCGTATAATCTCTCTCTGTGACAGACTTGATTAAAAAACAAGTAGAATCGAAGTGAAACGACAGATATCGATATCAGAGCCGGATAAAGGTCACATACTGCTAAACACCCTTCGATGTCAAATCCTTGTAACTGAAAATTTGGTGGCTTTTCTTGTTGTTGTTTGTTTTTCTCTTTCTGTCTCCCTCACTGCCTGAAATGTCTGCAGTGCTTTGAGTTGAACAGGTTCATTATTGCAGGGGTCTGTGAGTCCTATTCAAAGCTCACAGCATGCCGGCAACAAATATAAGCTTCAGCGGAAAAACTTTCCAAACTCTTATTAGGAGTTTGTGGACTTTTTAGAAGATATGAGGCAGTAATCTGACAGCTGAACGGCGACAGTAATAGTTGAAGTTATGCAGTGCTTTCTTTACCTTTGTGTAAATTCTAAACATAAAATAATATATCTCTCACTTTGCTGGTTGAAATGTATACTTTTGAAATGTTGGCTCTGATACAAGAGGGACTGTTCAGTTCTCACTGTCGTACCTAAACTAAGCTGGGGTTTTTCAATACTTTGATACTTTTTCAATACAATCAAAATCCAAAGCATGTGACATTTATGCGCACTTCCGAGGGCCTTCTCTCTCTGCTTCCCTACACCGATGAATTTCTAACTAGCTAATGTAGCCAGATACTGTCAGTTAGCTTAATTCAGACTCCATGGTTGCTTGCTCGCTAATGTTATTGCTAGCAAAATAGTATGACTGAATATGATAGCTAGCGTTAGCTTACTAACTTATGTATTATATGAAACAATGTGGTTTTAATGATGCAATAAATGATGTAGCGGTACAAAGCTAACGAGCTTCGAGGTGTTGGCTGACTTAGTTAGTAGCGAGCTAGTTAGTATCATGGACCTAATTGTCCAAATAAAATATAGGAACATTGCAGATAGTAACATTATTATAAATATGATTGTCAGTTATTTTACAGCATTCAGTCTAGTACAGAGCGTGTGCAACAGACTGCAGTTCACTGAACGGCCACTGGCGGCGCTGTTAGCTATCTGCACATTGCTCTACGAACCCAGGCACACACACATACAGACAATGTCAGTACATGAAGGCAGACACAGCAAGACCGGATGTCCCCCTGGTGCCACATCACGTCTCCCTCCTCTGCAGAAAAATGTGAAGTAAAATCATCAAATCACATTTATTGTTCCTTCGGCTCCAACAAAGGAAGCTGTTTCTAGTAGTGACGGACTGTGTGAGAGGGTTTGTGTTAAATGAGTCAGTCCTGCTAGACCTCATCTAATGCTTATCACAAGAACTCAACATTGCAGAGCGGCTTTCTAATATTCTTCCACTTTCTGTACACGAGTAAATGTTTCACAGGTCTGAAGAGAAAAACGCTGAAAAGTTAAAGGATTTATTTTGTGTGCTTGAATTGTCAGTTTTGTTCCTCTCTGTCACAAAGTGGTGCAATTAAACACATAATTAATGTCTATATTCAAACTGTAAAACCTAATGAGCTCAAACTGTTGGAAACTGATCATAAAATAACTCAAATATTTATTGTTAAGGTAACTTGTGAATTGTACTAATTCCATTCAATTAACTGAAGTTCTTTAGTGGAAGAAAACTGAGAAAATTCAATTTAAATTGTAACATTTGTAAAAAGAAGATGCATATGAGTGTAATATACTAACTAGTTTTAAGTGAAATTAATGAAATTGGTGCAATTGATTTAATTTACTCAAGTTAAACAATATTTAGTTATTTCAGTACTCAAATCAAATGTTTTTTTCAGGCTTTAAATTCATCACCTCAATGATAACAATTAAACAGTTTAAGACGATTGGTTTCATCAAACAATTTGAGTTGAACTAACTCATCAGGTTTTACATAAAAAGTGTAATTTCATGTTTGTTTTATTTCAGTTTTGTTATAAAATAACTGAATTGAACCCAGTGAGCCGACCCTCAAGTTGGTGTTTATAACCTCATTCTTATCTGACAGAAACTGATGAGTTTCTGCGAAGAACAAAAGTGCAACTTGCTTTAATAAACACAGAAAGGACAGATTGAGATTCATTGAAGTTAAAGAGGGAAACGTTTTGCAAAAGGGAGACTAAATGTTACTCACTGTTGAGTCATTTTCACAGCAACAAGGCTGCAGTGTTGTTATCTGTCTGTCTGCTATTGAGAACACGTGTTCACATACTTGGACAATAAAGCTGAT
>NW_023339740.1:28935816-28936490 GCF_004916995.1 Morone saxatilis | reverse complement strand
CCCCCCCCCCCCCTCCTCTTCTTTCTCCTCATTAAGCAACACTGTGATTGATGTATTAAACCTTTACTTTTTCCATCCCGCTCCTTTCATTAGTCTGGGACAGATTGTTTCTCTTTCATCTCTCTCCTCCGTCCCTTCGTCCCGTCTTTGTCTTACTGTCTATTAAAGGTGTACTCAGAGGAGTGACAGGTGGGGAGTGATGAGAAAATGAACAAAGGGAGCGATGAGGAAGAGGAGAGGGGATGTCAGGTGTGTGTGTGAGTGCATGCAGAGAGGAATGTGGGGAGATGGTGACGCAGATTGTATCCTTCATGTTGGAACACGAGGAGGGTTTCCAGGGATCTGGATCCTGCCCCCCATCCTCCCCATAACACACCGTTGACTCAGGGATGACTGCATGAACACTGTGACTCCTCTCAGAGACCAAAACCACAATCAGGAATGTAAAAAAAAAGTTGTAGGGCAGAAAACATCCCTGAATCTGGACTTAATAGCACTTAAAATTATTGTCACGAATATCAAATGGTTATTATGCACATTTCTGTATTTTTGTAAAAAGCAAAAGATTTTTTATTGATTGACATTTATAGATGCTAATAGCGCTGATTATCAGGAAACTCTAAAATGAAAATTAAAAAAAACCCTATAAATGAAAACTCATTTAAAGCCCCTAT
>NW_023339740.1:28932657-28935791 GCF_004916995.1 Morone saxatilis | reverse complement strand
TTTTCATTATGGATTAATCTGTTTATTCTTAAATGAGTCATCGTTTAATTCATAAGAAAATAGTCAAAAACTGCCTGTAACAAGTTCCCACACATCTTCTTACAGCTTGATTGGTCCAACCAACGTACAGTCCAAAGATATTCACTGTACACTGATATAGTGCTGCAGAGATTGATTGAATTGATTAGTCGTCAACTATAAAATAAATTGCCAACTATTTTGATAAATGATTAATCAATTTGATTGATTAATCATTTATCAATCATCAAGAAAAAATATCAAAACTCTAATATGTGAATATTCTCTGGTTTGTTTCCTCCTCTGTGACAATAAACTCAATATAAAAAAACAAGACGTTTAAGGACGTCACCTTGGCTTCAATCAACCTTTTTATCAATCGATACTGAAAATAATTAATTTGTAAGTTGCAGCCCTAATATGAAGCAGAGAAAGGCAGACAATCCTCCCACTGGAGAAGGAAGAACTAGAGAATCGATCGTATTTGTGTTTGATATAAATAATTGGTTATCAAAAAAGTTGTCTTTCGATGGACTTATTGATTAATCAAGTAATATTTTAGAGCTCTAAACGTTTCTAATACTCCTGACAAAGTGTCCCAGCCGATGCAAACAGATCACTGTGTCTTCAGGGCTGTCTGTTATCTTTGTTATGGCTGACAGAGGTTTAGGAAGGTGTGTGTGAATCACCAGGGAGGAAGAGGGAAGAGGAGGCAGCTGCAGGGGAATTCTCAGGATTCTTAATGTGTTTTCTCTTTTTGTTCCCTCGACTGTATCTCTGTCTTCAGACAATGGAGGCAGACAGAACAAACACGTCTGAATGTGATCTTTACTTCTCCCCCGACTCCCTTTTTAATCCGCCGCCTTCATCATTTGTGTATAGAACACTCGGCTGGTTATTACCGAGGATTTGTTCAGCAAACACGACATAAAACTAACTTTTGTAACCCTTTCAGCTCAATGCTCAGGTAAAAGATATAAGATCAATTAAATATTTCAACCACACTGCCCCTTAAAGAGGGCTGAGACAGACAGATCAATAAAGGGAGACAGACAGAGAGGCAGACAGACAGACACGTTTGCATTCAAATATCTTGAGGTCAGAGGTCAAAAGATCCCTTTGAAAATGGCCATGCCAGTTTTTCCATCGCCAACATTTAGACTAAGCGTGTTATTTAGCTCCCTTTCCAACATGCTAGCATGACATGTATCTAAAGCACCAACCTATACCCTGTATCCGTAGCACTGACTTATGCCCTGTATCTACAGCACTGACCTATCCCTTGTATATAAATTATAATTGATGTGTTAGGTCACGTTTTATATGATACCAGTATCTTCACTCTGGCCCCCCCAGTGGGGGTGGAACAGGTAAGGATACTGGAATGGCCAATCAGATTTCAGGGTTGGCCCCCTCTGTAACCGCCCCTGCAGACAGATGAACTGACAGTTAGGAAATCTCCATATGGGCCAAACTGTTGTGACCAAAGAGTTGCAAATGTCATTCCTACATGGTGCAAGGTCCCTGCTTGGTGCCTCAGTATTGCTGAGATTTTCTACTGTGTGTGTGTGTGTGTGTGCGCGGCTAATGGCTAAAGACAGGAAAAGGGCTGGAACAAGGCTTTTTAAAAATTTGGGAGGTTCCTTTTTTGCAGTGCATTAATAAGTAAATCCAAATCAGCCGTTTGACAACAACACAGTCAACAAGTCATCCTGGAAACAAACTGCACAGCTGCCTCAGTGACTCCCCGGTGCACACAGTAGTGTAGATTCAGACAGTTAGGGCGTCTCCTTGTGGGCCAGGCCGCTATGTGCTGGACCAAAGAGCTGCAAATGTCATCCTGTGAGACTCCTGCTGCGTGTGTGATTCACTGACTGACGCTGCTAAAGCTGCAAACCTGTTTGTGTTTGGTTGAAATCAGCTTCAGTCCCTCAGATCCTCCCACAGATCCCACTGTGTACAAAAAATGACAATAACTGCAACATCATTTATTTTTCTGACCTCATTAAAACCCAGAATGCCAACAGTGGACACTCACAGTGAATCTGCACATTATTATGAAGGTTTGTTTGTTTATTATGATCTCCATTAGCTTCAGCAGCAGCAGGTCTTCTTCCTGGAATCCACACAGTTTACATGGTGACAGTACAAATATATACACATTCACAACCAGTGTGGGGCTAGTTAAAAACAATATTACTATAATATTATTACTGACATTTGTAATTAATGCAGTTATCTATTTTTCAATTCAAACCAACAGAGATATTCATACATTTGTTCTCAACCCACAAGAACGAGTCGCTTTATTCTGAACCAGCTGCAGTTTTCTTGTTTTTTCTGGAGTGAAATATTGAACTAAACTACTGAGCAATAGTACTTCAGCTTGAATTTCTTGTTTTATAGTTTTGTAGTTTTATAGTTTAATGAGTCAGATATTTTGCACATTTCTGTTTGACAATTTCTGAACAAACTGCAATAAAACTCCAATAACTTAAATCCAGAGAGAGTTATTTGGCGTTTGGGAGGAGTAGCGCTGCTAAAAGCTGCTGTCAGTATGAATCACAGATATAAAGCAGATGAAAATTTGTTTTATTTAACCAGGTTTTGTCATTTTCTGGAGTATCGAGCCGATAAAAGAATGTTAAAGATGTTTTTGAGCAGTCTGGAACGTAGAGGACCTCAAACAGGGAGGATACAGAGCACACACACTTGTTAAATGTTGTTCCTCAGGGTGCCAGGTACTGTATCATCATCCCCTCCCCTGTATGAAACATTCCTCTACATGTGAAACCTGGTCGACATCAACATAGTGTAAATATTGACTGTCTCACAGACCATCAGTCTCCTTTCTCTTCGTCTCCTCCTTGTCCTCTGAAGACTCAAGGAATGGCTATAAATACTAATGTTCACTCTGTCTAAAAATACACCTTCAGGGCCCCAAAGTATATTATAATCAGAAATATCAGTTCACCACTCTGAGTGTGTGTGTACAGTGTTTGAGTGTCAGCTTGTTTATGTGCCTGCTTGATTACCTGAATGTGTGTGTGTGTGTGTGCTCGTATACACCTCTAGTGCACATATTGTATCTGGACATTTTTTTGTAAGAGCTGATT
>NW_023339740.1:28925756-28932642 GCF_004916995.1 Morone saxatilis | reverse complement strand
CTTCCGAGGTTTGAGGCAGCATTATGACCAGCCAGGATTTCAGCTCAGACATCACAGTGAGAAAATATTTAATAAAGAAGAGCTGGAAAAATTAAGTTCTGGGTTTATTGAAAGTTTTCATTTTTAGTATTTATACTTGAGTGTAGATGAGGACTCACCACTGCATGAGTCATACAAGAAGTTAAAGGTCCAGTGTGTAACATTGAGGATCTATTGATAAAAACATAATATAATATTCATAGGTATGTTTTAATTGTGTATAATCACCAGAATGTGTTTTTTGTTACGTTATAATGAGTTTTTTTTTTTTAAATGAGAAGTGAGTGAGGTACAATCAACTCCTCAGTACATATCAACCCTGGTTCTTCAGCCACTCTCCAACACATCGTTATTTCAGCCTGTTTGGTAGCAACTCTCTCGGCCGTCAAGTGACATTTAAGATACGTTTTTTTCCTCGTGTTGGTGTTCTTAACTTGGTGTTTCCCGTTCCTCAAGATCACCACCTGTACTTCAGCCAGCCTGCCCGCTCCTTCTGCTCAGTCACACTGCCTTCAACCAGATCTCAGCCATTATCCTCTCACCACCACCAGCCGGAGCTTCACCATCTCATCAGCCACCAACTGGTTTACAATAAAGCCCTGCTTTGGTAATCATACTTGCTTCATGCTTCTGGGTTCCTGTTTAACACAGCAGTTACTGTGTCAGCTGAGGCCTGAAGTTACTGCGAGGCAGCTGGATCACAACCAAGTAATAATAATAATAATAATAATAATAATTTATATAGCACTTTTAATAAAAAAACAGTTTACAAAGTGCTTAACATACACACAAAAATAGCAGCAATAAAGAATAAGATTAAAAGCAATATGAGAACCAAAAACACACAAACAGTCAGTGTGCGCCAAAATGAAATAAAATAATTAAAATAAAAGAATATATGAGAAATATTGTGTGTGTACATACAGTTCTGTGTCTGTGCGACTTCATGTGCATGTGTAGGAGGGGAGAGTTTGTGCGCTGGAGGACATTCATGTTTATGTTTCTATACGTCCTCTTGCCTTTTTACTTGGTGTTTTTGCCCTCATTGGTGTTCCCAGATCAGTCGTCTGGGAGCCCGCCAGGAACTGCAGGGCATAAACAGCAAGTTTAAGGAATGTCTAAAGAGGAGAGCTGGCAGGACTCGAATACTCGCAGGGAATAAAGCTTCTGTTCTTAAAGCCTCTTTGATTCATAGACGCACATTTCCTATCTTTAGCTTTCAGCGATAAAACTCTGCTCAATCAAGGCGCAAGTAAACACTGCTGATTGACTCTTTGACTCTTGGGCTCTATCGCTCTTTTGGCAACCAGAAGATCATATTTATGTGCGAGGAACAGGAGGAGAACACTGGCATATCAAAGGACTGCTTCCATTCGCTGTCAGTTTGTGTTTCACACAGAGCTTTTCATTAAAGAGACTAAAATAGGCAGTGATTAGATGGAGGTTTAATGTTTTTTTCTTTGATCTTCAAGTTGAGATATTCTGATTTTTTAACACGTCAAACCAGAACACAGGGTCTGGTGTGTTCATGTGTTTGTTTGGACACTTGTTTTTGCCATAAGAGGTGAAAAGACAAGTGCAGTAGGTTTTGCATAAATACGAGCTTTATCTGCTGGAACTAGGTTCATTTGGAGCCATCAGCATCATCCCAACCACAGGCTCCGGTAGAGACCGTCCTCCCACAAACAACAGACAGAATATTGATTTATATTTACATTCATGACTCTAACCTCAATACCTCTGGTTCCCAACCTGTTTCCTTAAGGGATCCCTTTTCTACCATTAAGTAAACTGACTAATTATATGGACAATAACAGCAGAGAACAACTGATAAACTGCACATTGAACCCAAACAGTGAACAATTGCTGTTTACTGTTTGGGTTCAATGTCTAAGTCTGTATAATTATTATTTTTTTTTTTTTACTTTTTTTTGGAGCTACACAGAGAGAGTAGGTCCTGAATGATGGGACTTTTTTAGTTCTAGTTTTATTGTAAGCAAACCAGTTTTTGTACCTACAACCGTTGCAGCATCAGGTGAGATCAGAGCCTTCCATCGTTTTTTGAAGACAACAGTCAATAGAAATGTTTTGTGGAGGCCGTTACAAAAGTATCATTTCATCATTTAATTTGGAGAACTTGTTGAGTTCTTAGAGGCCTTGAACTCAGTGTGTGCTTTTCATTATGTGCTTTTCATTATGTGCTTAAAACCTTGAATATTATGAGACGTTCATAACTAATACGAATGCTACTGGAAACATATTTTGTAAATCAAAGTGGCTCCTTTAACGATCTGATCAGACCTTGGAATACGTAAGGTCACATTCATCCTCCAATCCATCCTGAATTGTACCCCCCAGCTTCTTTCATATTTCATCTTTAACTGACCGTCTAACCCTCATTAGTGTCAAACAACAGTGCCAGAAAGTGAAATGTCTCTGGAAGGCCACAGCAATAACACTTCCACATTTGTCTCTGAAGCGAGCTCGAGCCAGATTGTGCCAAGTCGTATCTCCTGCGGTGTCGAGGCTTCTTGCATACTTTATTAGGACGTGAGCTGAGAAGTTAAAGAAGTGAAATCGAATTATTTAGATTGAATTCTCTTTCTTTACAGACGCTTGCCGACTTCACATACAGCGGCATTCTCATGCTGATCTCGTGTCTGGGCACAGTGACAGTGGAAAGTGTACAGACAGCTGCTTAATCTGCAACAACCCATTTGTGTGCAGGACCAGACTACAGCAAGGAAAAAATAAAACATAAATAGAGGTCTGTGCATCACATTCAGAGCGCTCCCATATGCAGCAGAGCTGTCACTGCAGTCTGATTAGGCTTCAGGGTACAATATACAAAACACATTTAGGCGGCATTCGTTCTACGCTGATATCGTGACAATCTGGTCATTTTTCCACACTGACTAAAGGTTGCAGACAAAGTCTGATCATTTAAAAACAAACTGAACAAACTTTTCTTTCGGAGGAGTTTTTCTGCCTTAATGCTAGTTTGTTTTATTCTAATTGTTAAAACTTGACTCGACACACAGTATCAGAGAATAAATTAGTTTGTTTACTAGCAAAGGTTCAGTACCCGGGAGAGACAAAGGCAAAGGCAAGGAATCCAAAAACCAAACTGCAAACAACACGAGAGACAGAACGACTCTACAGACAAAGACGAACAGAGGCTTTAGACCACACAGCTGTGGGGTAATCAGGCACTGGTACAGGTTATTAGGGCAGGGCAAACAATTAGAACAGGTGGGAAACACACAAGGGCAGGAAGTGAAGCTAGAGGGAGAGGTCAGTACAAAATAAAACAGTAAACCCTTGAACTTCAAAATAAGACCAACTATAAAGACTGAACCATGAAATGTTTAAAAATGTACCCATGCAATGAAAATCTGCTCTTACAAAATCTTCTCATTAAATACTGCCACTGCTTCATCATATTGTGCTGTAGGTGATCCACAGCTTCATTTCTGGACACGGAGGGCTAAAGTTAACAAAAATAATCAAGATAGCAAGAATATCTGTTAAATATCCGGATAGAGTTCAAATAAAACAACACAAACAACTTGGATATGTTTTAGGAAAGGATTGTACATTATGTAACTTAAGCAAGTTATGTAAGTTAAAAGAAGTCAGCTTTGACTTTTGGTTTCAGACTAACCTCACAAGGCAGCTGGACTCATACACATATAAATATAGTTGTTTTTAATAATACACTCACAAATTAACTAAAGCTGCATTTATTTAGATTCTAACAGTTCCATCAGGTTTGTTGATCTCACTCACAGCGGGTAACTAATGGACTCTTTGAACAAATAATGAATGTACCTTGGAAAATAACCATTATACACCAAATGGTGTATAAGTCATTAAAAAATGTTAAAAATAGACCAAAGACTGTGTAATGAGTGGTGGCAGTCAGTGAGCTAATAAATAAAGCTGTCCGTCAGCTGTTTCCCTCAGTGAGCTCACTATAAATACTGTAGTAACTTATTGTTATAGTAATAATAATAAGTGTCCCCACTCCTGCATCATGTCATCAAATAATCAACAATAAGTTGTGTTTAGCGTTTAGTTTTCAGTACTGGAAGTTACACTGACAGGAGATCAACAGTTTTTACATAATAGGCAACTAAACATCAGTTATAGAAATATAAAATATAACGAGGGACACTTTGGCCTTTAATAAATACAAATTTATTGGAGCACCAAGGCCAACACTACCCAAAAGTAATTACAGTATATAAAATATCCTTTTTTTTACTGTTAATTGTCACTAATTTTACAATATCAACAGTATTAAACTTGAATTTAACAGTTTAATCTATTAAATAAACAGTAAATATCTAAAATCTCAAAAAAAAATTGGCGTCTGTGAGACATTAAAGTATCAGATTACTCTTCTACATTTAAAGGGGATCAGACCCCAACGTGGCCTCGATTCATGGGGTTAAATCCCCCCCCCGTGACTAGAGGCAACATCAAAGCGTCATTTGGGAGAAGCTGCAGGATCTTCCTCCAAAATAAGGGACTAAAGTTCGGGAATCATTTTTGGGAATGATCCTGTAGACTTTTTCATGTTGAACGAACAGCTCGAGTTAGAAATCAACCGTCAGTGTGAGAGAGATTAAACATCCCTGTGGTGACACCGAGATCGGTTGTATGTTTACGGGTTTTCCTAGTTTGTTTTATAGATTCTGTATTTTTAAAATTTTTCGTAGAATTAAATTAAATTACAAAAATATCCTGTGAATTTTACATGTCTAATGTAAAATAAATAAATTACTAATTTGCTGAAGTATGAAACCTAATCAATCAGTTCTCAGAATGGTAGTCAATTAAATGTGGGGCTTCAGTTGGTTTACTTCTGTAACTAAGATGTGTTATCAGTATCAATGCTATTGGGTCACTTTGTTCTAGTTAACCCACTTTTAGGGTGTTGTTTTGTTTTTTAATACTCATTAATATCTTAATACGTAACCAAAGTGAGCTGAACTTTTACTGATAACACTTCCTCCTCTGAGCCGAGCTGAACCTGTCTGTGGGGGGGAGGTGCTGCCAGGGAACGGCGAGCTCTCTCAGCCGCCCTAATCCGCCCCAATCTAATTAAGATTAGCCCCGGACATTCTCTGAGCTGTTGATATTACAAACATACCACACAACAGCCAGCCGAGCTCACAGAGACTGTGGACATGAGCCCGGCTGCAGGGTGGGAAGTGTGCGGCTCCACGTCGGGGTTCGTCTGCAGAGTGTGTAAAATCATTGAATCTGTCTGCACGTCCACTGGCACCCTGAGCGGACTCAAATTATAATTATAAGATTGTTATAGTTCTAAAAGTTATAATCATTTTGTAATGTTTTATTTCTAAATTGAACTTTAGGAAACTTCTGGTCTGTTTAATGATGTACAGTCAGTTGTCCTAAACCTTCTCATTACACAGCGTACAGTGAACACTTTAGGTCTGCATCAGTGAAGCTCTTTTAATGAAGTCAATATATTACAGGAAGTTTTAAAAGTCCACAATCTGATTTCTTTGGATGCTTTTGAATCTGTTTTTAAAGACAGAGCGCTGTTAGCTTTCTCATATTTACGTCTTTACTGTTTACCTCTCAGGCCGCACTCAGTTGATAATCAGTTATTCACTGTCAGTGCTCAGTGTGTTAGTGCTGATCGCTGTACGTTCAATGCAAACATCATAATACAAATAATATCTCCACTCCAGTCACAGTTAACCTTTGACCTCTGCAGGTAGAAACCTACATTGGTATTTTTGCTTATTGTGATCTTGAAATGATTAAATATTACAGGAATTCATCAGATTATATTTCTTAATGAAACTGTTCAGCTGCAACTGATGATTATTTTGTCTGTGAAATTCAAATGTCTGTTTCTGTTTGATCCCAAAGATTTAGATATATTCAGAGTTTCTCTCCTTTCTCACTCTGCTAACAACGTTTTTAATTTCATTCCTGCTCACAAAGACTTAAAGAGGCATCGAGACCAGAAGATCCAGAATAACCCAAATCCTGATCTTTTCCGCCTCCTCCACTGCAGGACATCAGCAGGTTCTATAGTTCTATAGCAACGGGCGGAGGTTTATAAAAAGCACTTTAACTAGCGGGTCTCTGCATGTGCTGATGTTTTATGTTTCTACGGTGTTTATAACGCGTTGGATTGTTTATGATTTTATAATATTACCTGTCTTATACTACTTATACTCATAGTCCTTCACAAATTCATCAGTACAGCATAATTATTATTATTATTATATATTTATAATATCCAAGGTATTGTTTTACTGTTTATAAGCACGTTACTCAGCTTTAACGTTGGTGGTGTGAATGAATACGTGTGATTGTTGATTTCTTCTTTGTGTATTATTTATATTTCTACGGGACCTTGGACCCGATCCTCGTGTACTCTGAAAAATGACAATAAACAAAGTTGAACCTTGCACTGTGTTCAGTGTATTGTATGATGATGGGTTTAATATCTGTTTGCCTGTCTCTAAGAGAAAATAAATTCCAATCAATTTATAATTATATATATGTAACAATAGGAAACAGAACAATGTCAGGGAGAGGTTTATATGAAGATAATCAATATAATCATACTTTAAAAAGAGAAAAACTGCTAAAAACTAAAATTGAATCCATCATTTAAGCAGCTGAAATACAATATTAACAGAAATGTACAATTATTTAACTGGTGAACATGTTGATATGTCAATAAAGTATTGAACCTTGAATCTTCTCATTTGAGACGCCTGTAATTAGGAGATTATTTAGGATATATTTCACAAAGTGAATAAATGAATCAAAAAGTGCTTCTGTATTGTTGCTT
>NW_023339740.1:28920446-28925731 GCF_004916995.1 Morone saxatilis | reverse complement strand
ATTATCTGGTTATCATGGATGCCTAGACGACTGAGTCAGAGCCATCTCCCAAAACGCAGCCTCTTTGTGGGGGGTTCGCCGCGTCTGCCAGACCGTCAGCTACCTATCAAAAGTGGTCAAGGACAGCGAACAGAACAGAGACAGGCGTCATGGGTGTTCAGGCTCATTGATGCAGGTGGGGAGTGGGAGGCTGGCCCGTGTGGTCCGCATCCAAACAGAAGAGCTTACTTGTAGCTCAAACTGCTGAAACAGTTTAATGCCTTGTTCTTTATAGACAAGGGCCTCAGAACACACAGCTGCAGAGCAGTCTGTTGTCTGGACCAGTCAGGGAGTTCCAGTACTCACAGGTGTTACTGCTGATCGGTGCTGTGATTTGTTCACATACCAGGACACTTTAACCTGATCCTCGCTGACCTCGCAGACACTAAACAAACCCCTTCGTTATCTCTTCTGTGACCAACAAACAAGCTCCCTCGCTCTCCCTCGCCCTACATTAACTCTCTGATCCGCTCCATCCACGTCGCTCTACCTCCCCGTTCTTCTGCTCGCCTTGAGTGGAAGGTGCAGTATTTGTTATGGAAAACACAATCCACATACCATCCTGCGTACATTCCCACACCACAGCCTGCGCAGCCTTGGAGGTGTTTTTTATTTTTATTTCTTAAAAGAATACTTGACAAAGAGAGTGTATTCTCAAACAGTTTTAATCTGTTTGGTAGCTGAAAGCCTTGAGTTCTGCACCGGTCGGTGATTGGACGTCACTCGCCTGGAAGTCTATATTCTGCAGCTGCCCTCATATCTCTCCTTACTTCCAATGTCTGCACTTGTATTGTTTTTCTGTCATATTGCTGCTTTCTTTCCCTTTATTTCTGCTATCCTCCACTCATCATCCCTTCCCTCCCTCCGCCTTTCAATTTCCTCTCTTCCCGAACCCGGAGCCATATTGCCAAAATGTGACAAATTTAGGGTTTAAAAAAAAAAAAAAAGATATCTGATCCATAAATGATGACCTACGTCTCGAGAAAACTGACAACATCGTTGTGGTTTTCAAGCAGGATTAATGTCAATAGGACTCCTTCATCTTCCTCCCTCGTCCTCATTCTCTGCCTTCTCTTCTTCCTCTCTTACATATCTTTTCTCCTATTAAACACACATCCCAAACCTCACTGTAAGAAAATTATTCCATAATAATTAATATTCCTGCAGATGGAGCAACAAACAAATATTATCATTTATTATTAAACATGTTTATGTTTAAGTTAAAGAGTCATTACACTGTAAAAACACATGATCTATAAATCCAGGTGGAACTCTGCTAAAACAATAATCAGCGCTTACATTACAGCAGAGTGCTTTAATTACTGGATTAAAAAGTTATAGAACTTGTAATAAAATGTAAATATTATCTGTGAACATTCAGTAATTATTGCTGTTTCACTGATAAAACTGTATTTGGACAGTTTACCACATGCTTATACACTGATAAACAACATTTGTTTAACAAACGTCAGAATTATGCATAAAGATGTCTATCAATTAACAAACAAACCCATGTAAAAGTACACAACAAAATTTTAAAAACATTTTTTACTGTTATTTGTCACTAAAATAAATGGTAAAAACCATTAAATTAACAGATTGTTTTTACAGTTCTCTTCTCTCCAACAGATTTATCTCAAATTAAGTTAAATTTAAATAGTTCTAACTGATGATCATTAAATTAAAACAACCACAGATTTGATGATAAATATTTTTTATATATATTATTAATATATAATTTTTGAATGGGAACCTTTTATCAGAAAATACACTTATTTATTTTTTCCCTCATTAGATGTAAATCTGACATTTCCTAATTAGCATGAAGCTGCATGTTGTTACGTTTTAAAATAGAAAAAATGTCCTATTATCATCTTTTACATAAAATCCTCCCTCTTATACTTCATTCGGCCTCATAACTAAACAGCAAAAGGACAAAAACAAGATCTTTCTTTGGCCAAAACTGAGATAAAAGTGGAAAAGTTAAAAACCTGATCAGATTTTATGGTTAAAATGTGTTTATGCTTATTAACTTTTGTGGTTTGATATGCAGATTTGACAAATGTTAGCAAAAGGAACAAGTTGCTAATCAGGAAGTACTCGTTGGAGGACATCGGGACCACAGTCAGAGGGCATAAAAGTAAGGAAACACAGCTTGGGAAGATTTGGGAAGAAGAACAGTACACATATTCTTTACATGTGGCACAAATGATCTATGTTTTTATTTTTTATTTTCATGTGAGGCATTAACAGGAGCAGAACGATTTCTGCATTTAACAGGAGACTAATCAGAGATCAGATTGAGATGCTGTTGACAGGGTTCCCGCTCTTTTTAAGACATTTTCTAGGAGTTTGTTTTGATGATACAGGACAGCACTCGCTCACAGCGGTGTGGAGCCTCCGGTCAATCGACATAAATAACAATAATAAAATAAGTGTCTTTACAATTAACTTCAATATGGATGTATTTATTAAGTGGTGTGAACAGCTCTTGACTGACATGGGAGCATGTTAAAAAGTTAAAAACATTATACATCCAGATGGACATCTGAGGGACCCGCAGGAGCATTAATAATGAGTCAGGATCACAAGGATGTTCGATGTGTTGCATTGTTTAGTCAATGCTGAATTTATTGTGTTAAACAGTAAAATAAACCTGATAATTTTTCCTGTTCAAAGACGCGGTTTAGTTTTTATACTTATCAGTTCCAACTAATTCCAGATAATCAGTAGAAAATTCAAAATGCATAGAAAATCAAAGCTCAGGATTTAAGAGGTCTTCCTACACTCAAAAGTCTGTTTCTTCTTGTTTCTACAGTTGGATGTTTGAGCTCCGCTGTGCAGAATAATGACCTTAAACAGGCTGGAAACCACCGGTTTAATCTGCAACAACGCAACATATTTTACAACATCCCTAATCTGAAGCATGACTACTACAGTAGTTAGTAACTACAGCTAACTTTAGCAAAGAACAGCCACCTCAGAGTTGTACTGAAATACTGTAGGAAGTATTTCTCCATCGTCTGCAGAATCAACTGTTGCATTCAAAGAAAATGGAGGACAAGAAGCAAAAATGGACCAAATACCAGATTTAATTACATCTTTCATGTCAGACATTTGTCATACTGAAGCAGGAAAAGACGCAAGCAACTAAAAGATGTCTCAGGAATTCAGCTTGCAGAGAACTGTAAAATGACTGTGTTTATTCTGCTGACACACGATGTAAATGCCCCTCTGAAGTCGTCCAGGAAGCTGCAACAATTAATCATCGAACCCCTGTGAATTCTGGTATGACTGCGACTTTTAGGCAAATGTTTGAGTTTTCACCAATCATAGCAGTCCTAAAAGTCCAAGTCACCAAACTACTCACATTTTTATTCTCACTGGACTGTTTGCAGGACTCCGTGGTTAGACTTTCAAAATAAAGCTTACATGGTTAACATTGTGAAACTGTAGCAGTTTGGTTCCGATTGGGTTACGTTACCTGACGTTAAATATGTTAAAATGAATTACTAATTGTTACACCGTTATAAATCTCCTGGGTTAAAGTGTTAGTTTGAGCCATCCACCCACCTCCATATGTGAACTGTCTCGCTCTTTATACTTCCTTATCTGACTCTGATGGCAGAAATGACCCCAGACAATCAAAGCGTCATATTTCCTGCTCATAAAGTTCACTTATAAAATCCCACAATGCACCACAGAGCATCTTTCCTGAATATATACAGTAATAATGGACACAATTAGAGCAGGAGCAGCCCGATACAAGTGTTTATTTGCATATAGTGCGGAGAAGTGAGAAGAGGTCACTGGAGACTTTAATAGCAGGTGTGAACAGGCTCCAATAGACAATATTTACAATATGACAGTTTAAATGGAAGCTGTACAGGAATCTGTAAAGTAGACAAGCAGAAAGTGTTTGTATATGTAGTTTCAATGCAAAATAACGGGTAAAAACAAAAAGAAGCACAGTATGTCCCTTGACAACTGCTGCTTGTATCAAACAAAGATGTCCTCCATGTGTAGCTGATAAGTAGGAATCAGTGTCTCAGACTTTGATTATACGCTGTTAGGGAGAGTAAGGCGGCGGTGGTGGCGGCGGTGGGAACAGAAGATATGCTGACGTGCAGGAACATAGAGACAGGGAGTGTCAAGATACTGTAGATGGTGTGTCAGCCTTTCTGTCAGCCTGTGTGCTGGTTTGTAGAAGAAGGAAAATGTTGACTCTTCCTCCCCAGACGACGGGCAGCGAGAGAACGAGCAAGAGAGAGAGAGATGGAGAGGCAGATGGCGAGGGAGCCGAGGAACACTCTTCTTCTCTCAGTCTTTCTCTACAGACTGAAGACGATGGCTCGAGTAGGCGGTTACGAAACACCTCTTGGTCACAATGTGGGCCTGAACTGTGAGTCATGATGTTGGTCAGAAGTAAGTCAAGGCTTGAGCTGTGACTCACCGTGATGTTAGTCAGTTTTTTTGTCATGTACACAATAATAAAGACTCTTCAGAAGCAGAGGAAGGATCAAGTAAAGTCTCTACTGCCGGAGTGCTTCTTGTTCTGCTGACTAACTAACACTTAGATTTATACACTCCACTGGTGCCAGTACCCTACTTCAGCACAACAGTAACCCTAAACACAACATAACCCTCATTTTTTTGTCATTTTTAATATTTTCACTGCTGTTTTCAAAGCATTAATCTAGCTGTGTTTAGCACCTCAACAGAATTGGTGCAGGGTTTTAGAAATACTGAACTTGCTAGGTGGGATTTAGGACAACTTTTATTTTATACCCCTCAGAATAAATTCTTCCATACCTTTGTGACCTCAGTGGTGGGTACATTCATGCTCAGAGGTGGCAGAAGTAAGGGTACTCATGTGGACAAAAATCATAGGTGACGGCACACTTTACCGACGTTTGTGGCCCCTCATAGGGAAAGGTATTTTCTTTCTAACACTCAAAATCCTGTTCTCCAACTATGGTACATGTCCTACTGGTGGTAGGCATGATATACATTAATTTAATAACATATAATACTGTCAAAAAACAAAAAAATGCATAGTAAAAATGCAGAAACTGTAAGATCACTGAAATGTAATTTAACACATGTTTTGCATCAGAATCAGAATCAGGTGAGTTGCCAGGCAGATTTTTACATACAAGGACTTTGTCTTGGTAAATTGGTGCATTACAGTAAACATAAAGAAATATTTATAAAGATAAAAATATAGACAATATGTACAATATAAC
>NW_023339740.1:28918685-28920421 GCF_004916995.1 Morone saxatilis | reverse complement strand
TTACATAGACATGGCTGCACAGCATTACGGCCAGATCGTCTCGTATGGCTTCCACACGTCCCGGGCGACCGCATATCCAAGGTGGTAACGGAAAGGAGGGGCTTGCCATTCTATAACAGCAGATGGTGTAAGCCGGGTCACTCACCATTAAAGAACAGCCTGAGCCGGATTTGAACTGCTGGCCGTTGGACTCCGTCCATTACCATAGCTGCCTAGAAGAGCCGCATCGTCATCATATGCTGTCTGTACATCCCTCCTCATGCAAAACCCAATCTGCCTGACATCATTCACTCCACCATCTCCAAATACAAACTCACACCCCAATTGCCTCATCATCATGTCGGGAGACTTAATCATGTCACCCATGAACAGAGTTTGCCGACCTCAACAGTATGTGGCTGTCCTACCAGAGAGGAGACGGACCCTGGACATGATGTATGCTAACATAAAGGCGCATAACATTCCTCTTCTCTCCCACCTCCTGGGCAGGTCAGATCACAACCTGGTTTCACTCAAACCCTGCTATGTGCCTCTGGTGAAGAGTGAAGCCTACGACCACGAGACTGTGAGGAGGGGGTCGGTGAGCTTATGAGTGGCCACTGCAGTGCCTTTGAGTGACTGACTGGCCTGCACTCTGTGAGCCCCACGGGAGGATATGATGGGCTCACAGAGTGTATCACGGATTACATCACTTCTGGTGGACTGCAATTTCAGCTAGAGACTGTACCTGTTATCGCCAACATAAATCCTGGTCACCAGACATTAAGGCCATCCTGAAGAGAAGAAGAGGCGTTCAGAGATGGCACCGTGATGAGGTGAGAGAGTGCAGGGTACTCAAAGTTAAAATTCAGGGGGAGGAAAAGACAAGTATAGAGAAAGCTGGAAGAATAAACTCCACAGCAAACAACATGAGGGACTTGAGTGCATGGAAACCATCACTGGTTCCAGAAAACTGGTGGCATGGGTTGGGAGGGTCAGTGTGGACCGGGCAATGAACTGAACCTATTTTTCAATAGTTTGATTACTGGGCGGCCATCCCCGCACAATCTCTGCTGCTGCGCGCCAACACTGCACTCTACCTCCCCCTACTTCACCTCTCCTCAACAGACCCCTGTCTGCTCCTCACCACCTCAATTCAACCACCTACTCCACCCCTCCCCCTGCCCTACATCATGTCCTCCACAACCTGAGACTCACCCCTCCCCCAACTGTCACCTCTACAGTGTCCTTCCGTGCCTGACCTGGTGAAGACACTGACCAAGACTCCACTCCGGCAAAGCTGCAGCCCCGATGGTGTATTTCCTAGGGGGGGGGGGGGATGCATTAGTGGTGGGGGCAGGTTGCTGAGTGGAAGATAGGAAAGAGGATAGCCAGTTTTTTCTTAACCCCATTGGTGCTGGCAAAATGTCAACACCGTAAACTGATACCATATGTTGTGCGTATGCAATATACAGGGGCCGGACAAAATAAACACCTAACTAAATATGATTTCAAGTTGCTGTAGAAGTGAGTCATATCAGGTTGTATGTGACCATCATGAAAGCTGTTTTTAGATCCAAAACGCCTTGTCAGGTCTCAAGTCCTTCAGGGTAAATTTATCAGCTCAACAAGTCTTATAAAGACATTTATAAGTAATTAATGACCATTACAATAATCTGGCATTTGAGCATTTTCCATTCAAAGTTGTGTCACAGGAATAGTAATAATTAAGTCAGTGTATCAGTAAAACTTTCAAT
>NW_023339740.1:28914206-28918642 GCF_004916995.1 Morone saxatilis | reverse complement strand
CTATTTATCAGGCTGCAATACAATATTCCCTCGTAGAAACGGTTCAGGAAATTTATGTTAAGGAACTTGACTTTTTTGACTTTTTCCCTGACTGACAAACTGACAAATGTGAAAAATACTGAAATACTGGAAATTTTAAAAGGGTTATGAATGAGTTAAACACTTTGGCATGCATGAGCTAAAGACCTCAATGATGTCAATGGACAGTGACGGACATAAAGGACCCACAGACCTTTACACTTTATTTTCTATTAGTATTAGTGGTAGTAAATAAATGTGATTCTAGGACACAAGGTTGGAATATTCAGTTAGTCACCTGCAACTGGAGCTTGTCTAATATTTGTTTGTCGCCTCATGTTAAGGTGCGTTGTGAATGTGTGTGAGACGCGTCCGCTGTGGCTCCCATCGCAGTCACAGAGCTAGATTAATGGACCTCAGTCTTTTGTGTTGAGGCTGAGGAATGTGCTCCCTTTTCTCACACAAACACAGTTACACATAGTTACACACAGTTACACACTGAGCCATTTAGTGCACACCTCTCTTGTCAAGCTCCACCCACACCGGCTAATCTAATTGGTCTTCCCTTTAGAGGCTTGTGACTGTATGTCACACACATATAAAACATGGTGTACTGTTGAGGAAGGTGTCATTTCAGGTGAACCATGACCTAACATTTTACTGAGGAGAGAGAGAGAGAGAGAGAGAGAGAGAGAGACAATATATAGAAAATGGAGAGAGAGAGCATCTCAGCTACATCCTGGAAGGAGGGGAAGAAAACAAATTAGGGGAGAGAAAAGCAGAGGATAAAGAGGGACCCCATGTTGATCTGCTTGAACCAGCATGAATACCAATGAATGAAGTGTGGATTAGTATTGCAGATGTAAATCTTTCAGAAAACCCTCTGGAACCTTCACTCCCCTCTTATCTGAGCTGCAGGAGGCTTTCTCTGCATACCAGCCCTCTCTGCTCCCCGCGCCCTGGCCTCCACGCCTGGATGACGTCGATGCTCGCTAACTTTCCGTAACATGAAGTTTTTACCTTCCACTTGTCAGTCAAGAAGTGCGCATTGTGAAGTAGGAGCGGGAGGGGATACCCCGTATTGATCAGCTCAGTCCAGCATGAATACAAATGGAAGATTAATGGCTTAGCTTGAGGCATGTGGATCTCTTCGCTCAACTGCAGCATTATTAGGAGACGTGCCAACATGGCTGTGCTGCATCAGGTACAGCGAGTATGTACCCTGCTGGTGCACTAGTGCTTGGGAAAATATTTCAGAATTATAGATTCTGCTACACTTTTCTACTCATACAGATGTTATTGTGTCTGATTTAGTGGAAAGGACAGGCTATTTATTTGTCTCATTACTGGGAGTCAACTACTCTCACCAACATCCTGCTCTCACTCCCAGTCAAATACTGCAGCTTGGTTCAGTATATAGTCGGTATCCATCCAGCAGTTTCTCCTACACGCTTGAAACAGGAGGGTGAGGCGAGTTGATTGCAATCTCCAACTACACCAGTAGATGCCACTAAATCCTACACACTGTTCTTTAAGTCAATGGCTCCTAACCTTGGTGGGGAGGGACCCCCACTAGGGGTCACTAAAGCTTCACAAGGGATTGCGAAACCATCTTTATTAGGCCTGTAAGAAAACTATAAAAACGTACACATTAGGCCTGTATCTCAGCATTTCTTTCATTTCTGTGAAGAAAACTAAACTAAACTTTGAAGACAAGCTATTCACAGAGTCTTCACTCTGAACTTTTCTAATGCAGGACGAGGCTGTTTATCAGACAACCAATGAGCTGATAGAACAATGAGAAGAAAACACTGAATTTGTCAGAAAAGAAGCTTATAAGTCTGTATGATTGTTAAAAATGATTTAAAAAAGAAGATAATACAGACAGAGAATTGCTAAAACACACCAGCGCCGCGGCAAATCGCCCACCCCGAGCACAGACAGGAAGTTTCAAATTACATAAGTTGTGTTATGTGTGTCGCCATCTGCGAGTTGGAGCTTTACTTACGTAACATAGTTATTGTGTCAAAACCACAATCTTTTCCTAAAGATAACAAAGTAGTTTTGAAATTGTGACCCCTTCATAACGTGTTGAAAAACGTCTGTATGAGACGCTATAGGCAGCCATGTGTATGATACACTGAGAGGCTGTGACATAAGGTCGATATTTAACAGACTGGGATGAGAACAGTTTGTAGAAACATCGTCATACTAGAACATTTTCATATTCATATCTTAAATCTTGAGGTTTGTTAAAATTAACGCCACAAACTGGTGCATGTTCGTGAGATTAGAGTGAACCAACCCTTTAATTAACAATTAGATGTTTTCTGTCAAATACGAATATGAATGCAGACACAGACAGACAGACGAGAGACAGACAGGGAATGAAAGACATACAAAAACAGACATAACAAAAATTGACACAATAACGAACCAATAAACAGCCTGAGAGAGGCAGTGGATGACAAACCTTCACAGGTATAATTAGAGTCCATTGATTGCAGAGCACTCTAGCACTCTCCCAAATGGCTACAATCCATCTATTATTCTGATTCATATGCTGATACTGTATATTGTAGAGAGCAACACCAGCCTCCTCACATTTCTGCTCCCTATTTTACATCCTCATTTCAGACACACGTCACAGAATGCAAAACGATTTCACAATTCAACAACAGTTTGATGATTATATTATAACAACATAATAAGAAAATATTTGCTGTGTGCAGTACGTACAGTATGTATGCAGAGGCACAAATCATCCATGCAGGTGATAATTAACATAAAGTACACAGCTCACTCTGTTCTGAGCTGATGTGCATTTAAAAACATTTTCATCTGACAACTGTTCTCTCACCGTTTGCAGCCTTCAAACATCTGCTACAAGTTAAAGAGATACTCCACACTTATATCATATAAAAGATGAAACACATCAGTTCTGGTGTTAATATTCAGATGGAGACGCATCGTTCACAGGAGCATATGCTAGTTGTTGCCCTCTACTTAGTATTTTTAGCGACTTTTGACAGCCGGATAAGCACCAGATTTCTCTTGATGATGATCCACCGCACTGACAGCCCCCCCCAGCCATTAGCTTAGCTACAACACAGGTAGCAGACATAAACCTTTACAAACAGCTGTGAGTGTGCTTCTAGTGAATCTCCAGCAGACCTTATATCAATTCAATTCAATTGCAACAGAAGTTAGCTCATGGCAGGGAAGGGGAGGCTGAGTTTTTTTTGCAGTAAGATAGAGCGAGCGTCTAGTACCCGGCGCCCGATCTTTATACACATTTACAGAGACCCAACAGTACAACCACCCATGACAACGACCCCGTTGTGACGGGGGCAAGGAAAAACTGCCTGTTAAAGGGCAGAAACCTAGGACAGACCCTTCGGCTCTAGGTGGGTGGTCGTCATCTGTGCTTTCTCTAAAGTCACCGGAGTAAACTGGTATTAACAGTCCAAGTCCCCCAGCCGACCTGTGAAGGTGACGTGAGTCAAACCCGCAGACCCACAAGTGGATCCAAGTCACAGGTTGAGACCAGCACAGAGACTGGACAACATCTGGTTCAAAAACAGGAATTCAGGACCTCAATTTCAGCATATTTCATAATTGTGCAACAAAAGCACCACCCAGTGGCTGATTTAGTCCATATCTTCACAGAGCCTCAGTGCAACGTGGAACTACTGCACTGAGTTTCGTGTTAATCAGACAAAGTTACATCATATCTCCATATGAGTTTCCTAAGAACTTTTTTTTTCAAAATCAATATTCTTTACACAACTTATGATCATGATAGTTTGATGATTCTACGTGCAAAGTTGTGTGCAGATCAGACTTACCACGTAGGAGTTTTAAAAAGTAGGTTTTATTGATGGACTCTGTCACAGTTAGCTAGCTAGTACTTTGATTATCTTCTGTACTCCTGTTGACTTCTCCAAACTGGGGGCACCATCGTCTGCTGACTGTGGATAAGTACCTCATACAATCCCACTTAAAAATACCTGAACTGTCAAACCTCATTCTTAAGAGAAACATGTTTAAGCACCTTTAACTCAGCAGTCTGGAGCTTTACAGGTGTGTGTGCTTGTACAGTATCAGCGGGAGTGAACTGAATGAGGCCACCTAATTACAGTGCAGCTCAACGAGTAAGTCATGTTTAATTGATGAGGTCTGACATTTCTCAGCGCTCTGCAGGGTTTCATGTACAGTAGTTTGTACAGTATGCATGTTCCACAGTGCTGATGGGTCAATGGATCAATTTTCTTTAAAGTCAGCTGCTTCAAATTCTGTTCTCAAGTTAAAGCTTCAGAACTGTTGTAACTGTAAAGAAAACCAGTCCTTCATATTCTTTTTATCGAAACATCATCTGATACACGCATTCCCAGATGACTCGGGGGGGGGGGGGGGGG
>NW_023339740.1:28904212-28914106 GCF_004916995.1 Morone saxatilis | reverse complement strand
GGCTTTTCATTGTATTAGGTATTCCAATACCCCCAAATCCTCCCTCTCGCCCATTCTTCCTCTCCTCTCACAAAGAAAGCGGCAGTGTGTGTGCGCCCTAGCAGCAGGGAAAGCCCGCACACGGCACACACACATGCTCGGGCCTGCATGCGCGGATGTAGGACAGCAGGTGTTTGCATGCGTACAAGAGCACACGTACACAGCGGCAGGAACATGTGTGAACGGGGTCAAACTCATAGATATACTCCTTGGCTGAGCCTTACCTGGCAGACGGCAGTGTGTGTGGAAACCAGTCAGCCACTCCTTCTGTCTGACTGATCTATTATTAGAAGCCACTGTTTGGCAACCCTACATCAAATACTCATTCTTCCCTGAGCACAAGCACCATCGTAAACCTCTTTATCAGGCCCTCACTGAAAACATATTCCAATGACAACCTTTATTTTATTTTCCAAGTGGCATGCATGACTGGAATTAATCTGTGAGCTGCTGGAATTCCTTCTAAAACACTTTGACAGGAGTTATTCTTGCTTCTAGTCCACAGAGTTTATCATCTATTGAGAATAAAATGTCACTGACCTCAGAGCAGCATGATTTGTCCAGGGAGTTGCGAATAGAATTGGATTGTATTGCCAGAATATCTTTCTGGTGAGTGTAGAGAAAGTGTGAATCCATCGTGACGTCTCTCACTGGTCTGTGGAGGACTATTTTGAAGCCTTAAGTTCTGCATTTTAACCGTAGCCATGTTGGTTTTCTGGAGCCGGCAGCGGTGATGTACTGCGAGTTAAGTGGCGCTCATTGGCTTAGTTCAGACTCGTCTGTAGCACAAACAACAGTCAGAGCCTTTCCCACAGTCCCATAGAGGTGACCCTCTTGTTCTCTGGGGAAAAGTCCAACACAGCGGCACTCTAAGCCTAACACTTCTCCCCCACATTTGTCCAGAAAAGAAGAGAGTCTAGTTTGGTTCCAGAACCAGCGCTATGTATAGAGCTAAGCCCAACTGTATCTAGTTGGTACCACTCCGCCTCCTGCATCAGTTCTGGTTCCTTCCCTGCCAGAGAAGTGACATTGCTTGATGCCGTGATTGAGCACACGTAAATCCCCGCCTTTGCCTACCGATGGCTTGCAGAGCACCCAACCCCAATGCTTGTGGGTGGATGTTGTGTGGACCAGGTGTAAATCTTCTGTGGGATAATTGATTATTGTCAATGTCTCCCAGTAGGACCCAACTGATATAAAAGAAGAGGCTGGAGTTTCTGGGGGTTCAGTTGTTGTCAGAGATAAGCCAGTGTGGAGGAGGTCCAAGGGCCCAAGAGTTAAAGGGGCATTAAGAGGAATAGCCTAGTGTAGAGTCTTTTTTTAGTTTTTGAACTGTACATGTTGTTGCACAGGAGTTTTGGTTTCCACTAGTTTTTCTGTCTTAGCCACTTGACCAACCATACACCTTTTATTATTGGAATTATAAATAATATTCAGATAAAATAACTTTCTTCTCGTACAAAGCATGACATTAAGTATAATACCATGTTCAAGCACTGATGGTGAAGGTGTATCGAAGCAGGACCTCCTCCCCTGTGACTTTATCTCTCCGCAGTGCAGAAATAACAATAAGAGTTCATATGCAGCATTTCAAAGGTGATGCCTAATTTACACAATTACATAATCACACAATTGAACACTGACATATTTCCCAACAGCTGGTGTAATCTGGTGCTGGGATTTTTTTTAATCTCATCACACAGTGGTTACGGTAACTAACCTGACAGCTATGAGGAACATTATTATTATGTAAGCCATCAGATGGAACAGGTATATTTGGCATGAGAAGAAATCATTATGAATATTTTTGTTTACAACACATAGCTCCGTTATGAGGATTGAAATACACGTGTTCATTTAAAGGTGCCACCACGCCCACAGATGAAGACGTAGTGTCACTATTTCCTCATCACAAGCGTATAAATTACAGCACCTGCAGTCAGTGAATCAGTCTCCTTACAGGTTAGACACTCAGACACATTGTAGACCTTCATCGTGGTTTTCGTCCTTCTGACCGGTAAGAACATTAACTTCTCATTTGTAATTGACACTATGAAGTGCTTAGAGAAGGGTTATTATTCATATAATGTGTATACCCTTGTAAAGATTAGGACTGCATTACCTGAAGATCCTGCCAGCAGCACTTTGTGGTTCAGCACCTGTCATTATTGTTAAAATGCTATGTTTCTATTATGTTGATGATGATTATTAACCCTTTTTTTAAAACATTTTTTATGCCTTTATTTGATAGAGATAGCTGGAGAGAGACAGGAAAAGGGGAGAAGAGAGAGATGATGACATGCAGCAAAGGGCTGGAGGTCAGGCTCGAACCCAGGCTGCTGTGTATATGGGTCACCAGCTCTACCAACTGAGCTAACTGGGTGCCTGACTATTAACCCTTTTTAACCACATGTTGTTTGCAGCTGAACACAGAGCACAAGACTATGATAATAGTTTTGGTGGCAAACTGGAGGCCCTCAGCAGTTATCTCTCGGTAACGGATGCATTCAAAACGGCATCATCCAGCATGAGTTCATTCACGCACTCGGCTTCTGGCATGAGCAGAGTACGACCGACAGGGACATCTACGTCAAGATCAACTGTGAAAACATCCAGGACAAACAAGTAGATAACTTCGAACAATTGCAAACAAACAACCTCAATGTCCCATATGACTACTCCTCCATTATTCATTATGGACCAAAGGACTTCTCAAAGAATAGACAGGAAACCATCACTCCCTTGCGCCACCAGCACAAATAGGCCAAAGGGTATGCATGTCAGAAAATGACATTCTGAAGCTCAACAAACTTTACGACTGCAGTAAGTATAATACATCAAATTAACAACATTTCCAGTCTGTGAGACCTTTCCTAGTTTGTCTGTAACTCACCAAGCAAACTTGTTCTTAGAGATTATCACCAGAAAGACCATTAAGTGATTCTTAGCATTTGTTTTGTGCACCAAATGCATGATATAGTAAGAATGAAGGATATATTTTATGCTGTTGAAATGCATTTTTTATGAGCACAACTGGTTGAACGAAAAGGAAAAACTGTAGAACAAATGTATAGATTTCTATCTCCACCACCTGCAAATGATGGTCAGCATTCATAAAGATCAGAAGTGCTGATGTAAGATCATTAACAAAGTGCCTCTAGCTATTTTCTTTAATAATGGCCTGAACACAGAAACTGGTCTCAGTGTGTTGATTCAAAGGCTCAATGATTTCCTTGGAGTTGTCCCCTGATGTCACACAGCGTCTAAGGTTGGTGGGCTGTGTATGTTTAGTGTAGCTGGCAATGTAGATATGTTGGTACATTGTGTTTCATGTCTTGTGCAATCTCTCTCTCCTGGTTTGTTTTATAGCATTTGGGATGTTAAATATTTGAATAATGTTTGTTGTTTGATCTAGATTAGATCAGGTCGCTCTCAGTCAGGTGAAACAGGCTTTTGTGATGAAAGATTTTATATGTGAACCTGACTTAACTCTAATACTTTGATGAGGTGTGTATATATATATGTGTCAGTGTATAACATTCATTCATGGATCGATTCTTGTGTTACTGCAATGTATCTATGTAGATATGAAAAATGTGATACAACACTGTATTTGCTGAGCTGTGTGTTACTGTATTTACTTACTTATAGCCTCAGGTCCTCAGGTGGGTCCTTCAGGCTGTTTCAAAGCTGAGGGTTAAATCTAAAGGTGACTATGCCTTTACCATCAGGACCCATCTGCTTTGGAATGACCTGCATGATCACTAAAAACCCATTTTTATAGACTTTCCCTTTATGTGATGTGTTTTTACTGTATTCTAGTTGTGGTGTTTGTTGTGGTTTATTTGACAGATGAGATCTGTTGAATCAGTACTGCTACATATTTAAATGTAATATTTAGTTTATTTAATGTTCGGTACCATTGGATACAATATGTAATTTGATCTGGTGTAAATCTGACATTTAAGTTGCCAAATGAAAAACTTATTTGATCTTAATTTTTTTTTAAAGGTAATATACTTTGTCTACCAATTTAAAATGTAGAATTTGTCTTGTGTAGCCACATGTAGTGGAGGCTAAATAAAGTCGGTAGTCATTAAAGGATAACTAACTGTCACATGAGTTTCTGTTGGCTCCTGTTTATCCATTAAAGGCTTGCTGAATATTAGTGTGACCTATTAATTACACAAAACCAGTTTGAGCCCACATGTCAGGAAGATGTCTCTAAATACCAGTAAGTGACTCTCACTGAATTACAGCAGCAGATTCCCCACCGAATGACAGCGAACCATATTCAACACAGCCAATGAGTTCCTTCTGGTTCTGAAAGCTATTACTAGCATGTGTCACCTCTCTGGCTCTTTTTGTGTTGCATGCTTTTTCAGATGTAATTGATGACTAATGGTTGAGAGCTGTGTTTAAAACTGGACACAAGCCATCTTCCACATGCAGGTGGAATATTAATAGTAGGATTAACTGTCATTCAGCACGACATCGGGCACCGAGGAAGCAATTGTGAAACGTCCCAGTGTTTGTCTACACCTGCTGGATTGTTTTGGCACACCTGGAGTCCCTCTATAAAACATTTTTTTATATAGCGCAGTGGATTATTTAAGCTTTTAACACTCAACAGAAACAGACTCTTCTATTGCAATGTGAACACATCTTTACAAACTCATCAAATTTAAGCACAAATATTGAACACAGGGCCGTAATCAACCACAGAAATCTTGGTCGACTGAAATTCTACCGACTATCCAACCAATCGATTGGTTGGAAGCACTGGTTACTGGCATCCAACCTATTACACTCATTATTAAGAGGTTTAACGTCCACACAATTTCTCTCAACTGTCCCTCAATTTGTCCAACATCCCCCAGCTTCAGGCAGTAACTGCTTAGCAACATGCTAAAGCAAAGTTCAGCAGGATAAATAAATGAACACAAACAACATAAAACAGGCAAAACGTTAAAGTTTTAAGTTGGGTCACAGGCAGTCTAATGTTATCGACCTTTGGTGGACTACGCAGTCTACCTACTGAGGCACGGCCACCCCAGTACTCACTTCTAAAAACCAAATGTATAATTAACTGTCACACTCCCTGTCCAAGGTTGTTTTCCTCGTTTCCATTTTCAGTTACCATTTCCTGTTTTATTTTGATGTACTCGGATTGTTTCTCGTTGCAGACACTTTACTTCCTGTTTCTGTGTGATTACCTGTTCCTTATTGCCTGTTCCTCCCTTGTGTACTCAGTATCTGTGCTCTTTGTTCAGCGTTCCAGCCTTGCTCCTAGTGTGATTTGGATACCTTTGCCATCGTGGACTTTAGAGTGTTCAGATATTACTGTATCCAGGTGTACAGCCTCCTTTAACTCCAGAAGAGCCTGCTGTTGCAAAGAAAGCAACAATTACAACAATAAAGCTGTTGTAAAAGTTTAACATTTACAACATCCACTTCCCAGCTGTTTACCTCTGTTACACATTGACTGTTGCGCTTTAGGTTACGATTTGAGAAAATAACTTTTCATTCTCTCTCTGCTGTGACAGCTATGACGAACATGTTGGATTTATGATTCATCAGATGAAAAAGGTATCTTTGGCATTAGAAGAGAAGATGATTTTGAACACTCTGCTGTTTGGTGTGTAAACGTGTGAACACGCCTACATAATAAGGTGTGGTGTCACCATTTCCTCATCACAAGTGTAAGTCTGCTCACAGGTTACCAGACACAATGTGGACCTTCATCGTGGTTTTAGTTATTCTGACAGGTAAAAAACATCAAACTCTCATTTGTAATTGACAGTAAAGGAGTTGAGTATAAAGTGTGTATTCATTTTGTAAAGATTAGGGCCAAATTACCTTAAAATCCTGCCGGCAGCACTTGTCTAAGCAATAGCTGTTATAAAGACTTTGTATTATGTTGATAATCCATTCTAACTACATGTTGTTTGCAGCTGAACACAGAGCACAGGACCATGACGATGCTCTTGGAGACACTTTGTTGCGTCTTTGTCCAGGAAGGCATGTTGTGTCTCAGATTAAAAGGTAAATTACACATTAAGATGAAACTTCTCTGTGATTCTCCACATTAATCTGTTTCAGGCCCGAGCACTGACAGGCTTTATTGTAAATGCAAATTATTTGTATTCCGAAACTCTAACGTGACACGTGTCAGAGGTGGAAAACAAAAAAGCCCTGGCAGCCTGTTTCACTGAGATGTACAAAAATCAACAGGCACGTGTGTCAGTTCCAGACTTAAACCAACAGGAAGTCATTTTGTTTGTTTGTTTTCTTTTCTGTTCTGCAGTTGTTGTTTTTTTTTTTACCATTTTCAGGCTTTGTACTTTTACAGACTCTTCATGGAGAAGTGATGGGATTGACTTAATTGGGTCAGTTTGATCTAAAGATATAAGCGATGTAAGGGGTGTCCGTGATGTGGCATCGGATTTTGATGATTCACCATGACAAGTTGTTGTAACTTGGATGTTCAATTTGCCAAAACATCATGTTTGTTAAGAGTCTCAGCCTGAACATACACTATTGGCAACACCACCGCTTTCAGCTTTGATTAATATTTACTTTATATGATATATATTTTACTGGTACTTACTTACTGGTAATATTTTGATTTTAAGCTCCCACAGTCCCACTCACAATGATCGTCAATGGAAGATTGAATGCAAGGCTTTGGACTCTATCAAACATTGCTCCTGGTCAGGTATCATCAATGCTTATGACCAAGAATTCATCTTCGATTGCCCAAAAAATCATGTGGTTGCTGGCATCTGGAGCGAGTACGTGAGCTACAGAAGGTTGGTAGCTTTTTGAAATTATGCATTTAAATTTATATGATAAATTATTGTAGGAATTTCAATTTAAACAATATCTACGCGCAGTTATACTTCATTACAACTGAGATTTTATTTTCGTACACATCCATACTTGTTGCTTGTACTAATTCCACTTGTAAATTAATGTTTACAAATGTGTTTAACATAAATGCTAACATGTAAATATTAAACTGATAAATGTGTCATTCATTTTGAAGCGTTAATGTAAGCCTGTCTAACCCAACCCATTTGATTTTTGATTGAGTCTGAAAAATTACAGGCTTCCACACAGGCGGAGGTCTAATCATCTACAAACGTCTTCATGACAGCATGTTAAGGTGGACTGGTGCTATTTTAATATAAATTGTTATTTCATAGTGTCATTACTTTTTTAAATATTAAAGGTCCAGTGTGTAATGTTAAGGATGATCTATTGTCAGAAATATAATAAAATATTCATAGGTATGTTTTCATTAGTAAATAATCACCTAAAAAAAAATAATCATCGTGTTTTCGTTACCTTAGAATGACACGTTTTTATCTACATGGGGAGCGGGTCCTCTTCTGGCAGAGTCCGCCATGTTGAACCGCCATGTTTCTACTGTAGCCCAGAACGGACAAACCAAACACTGTATGCAAATAGGTACATTAGTGTTTTCCGTGGCCACCGTTGTGATCAGCAACTACACCGTTAGATACCACTAAATCCTTAACACTGGACCTTTCTGCTTTCAATGTTTTTCAGTGAAGGCAAATTAAAAATCTATGATGATTTTCTTGATCTGATCTTGTTTCAGATGGAGTTTCTTTTGCTGCTCTGCTGAAAAACTGATCACATCTGAATGCCAGGAAACTCCAATGGTCAACTACTGGAATGAAGACTTCCACTGGTACGTCCCTGATGGCAACTTCCTAACAGGCATCTCTTCCCATAACAAGAACAACAATGGGTAAGTTTACTGACATCAGTTATGTTGTCTTTTGTTTTTCCCCAGACGGAAATTTGTTCTCTGCATTTAACCAATCCTAAGTGTTACAAGTAGTTTTTTATTGACAGGGATTATCGCTGGCGATTCAAATACTGCAGAGGAACAACACAAGGTGACTGGTCTTATTACACTTTACTGCCTATGGCTGCCAGAGATTAATAAAGGAGAAAGACATTTTTTTGCATAAATGTTAGTTGATTGAATCTTTTTTTTCCTCTGATTTAAATTCCCAAAACAATTCAGAGTTCCTTCCTGCCGTCGGACCAACTGATATAGGTGAAGCTCTCCGAACAATATTCATCGATCCCCTGCCGAATGTAACTAGTTTATCTGGTTACTTTACTTACTCTGCTTTATTTGTGCTTTACTTTGTTGTTTCTTCTTTTATTTGCATGCTCCTTTCTAAATCTAATACACGAAATTTCAAATTTCAAGTATTAATACTTCACTTAGTATTCTCAACTCATGCCACTTTATACTTCTACTTTACTACATTTCAGAGGGAAATATTCTTCTTTTTACTTCACTACATTTATCTGTTATTTAGATTTAGTTACTAGTTACTTAACAATTAAGATTTTTGCATGCAGTACATTGGCTGTTGAGGCCCCCTAATGGCATATTTATGTGCTCTTGATGCTGGGTGCACCGACTAAGAATCATAATCACTGAGAGATTCTTAGTATTTGATTTAAGGACCATGATGGTGTGTCTCATATTGTTCAGCAAAGATTCTGATTTCTTGGGCGTCCCCTGATGTCACACAGTGTCTAAGATTGGTGGGGCTGGGTATGTTTAACGTAGCTGGCCGGTTAGATACGTCTCTTGGTGTTTTTATTTGGTTTGGGATGTTAAATATTTGAATAATATTAATGTTGTGCAATTAAATGCTGATCTAGATTAGATTGCTACAGTTACTGTTGTTACTGTTGTCGCTGCTCGCTGTCCCCCATCGTTGCTGCTGTCATCGTCATCGTCTTTTTCATGATCGTCATCGATCATTACTATTAATGTAGTTGTTGCTTTACATTTGTTTTGTTCTTTCCTGTTCTTTTCTTTCTCCTCTGTTGTCTCTCTTCTCTCTGCTCTCTCTTTCTCTTTCTTCCCCCAACTGGTCAAGGCAGATGACCACGCCACTAGGCCGGACCAAGGGGCTGTCCTAGGTTTCTGCCTGTTAAAAGGCAGTTTTTCCTTGCCCCCGTCGCCAAGTGCTTGCTCATGGGTACTGTTGGGTCTCTGTAAATGTTAAAAAGGAGTTCGGTCTAGAACCTGCTCTATTTGGATTGAAAAGTGTCCGGAGATAACTTCTGTTATGAATTGGCACTATACAAATAAAATTGAATTGAATTGAAGTTCTGGCTTGTAGTGAAGGGAAAAGTGTCAGAGGATTTACCTTTCTTCTAAATTAGAGTCTGAATTTCTGTAACCTCAACATTGTATGCTGCATGCATGCTAGGGACATGCGAAATGGCTTTTTGAACCATGATATTCCACTTTATAAACTTTCCAAATATAACTTCTCTGATAAACTTCTACCAAGGTTCAAATCCTGAACAAGAAGTACATTTTCTTAGAGTGAAACAGGAGACCCACAGGGTTCTATTCTTGGCCCCAAAGGGTTCTATACTTGGTCCCTGTCTCCTCATTTCAAAATGAACAGAATCACGTGTTGAAGCAGATTTTCAGATGCAGACGATATGATCATATGTGTATCCTGTAGAACTATATATATCAGCTTCCACCCACTTAACATTAAGATAACTGTGTCAGTTTTGTTTTTTTCCAGGGCTCGGCCCTCGGCAGAAGTTAAAGTTCAGTTTATGATGAACGTACAATGTATTTGGAAGCATGAAATTTTAGAAATATGTTAAAATGGTAAGCAGGGTTGCAAAAGCAAGCTTGTTTACCATTGTCTTTATTTTTAAGAAACTAAAATAACCAGGCTCCTAAGGTGCATAGTGACCTGGTGGTTCTCAGGCTTTCTGGCTCAGTCACTTTTGGTGCATCTACTGTATGGAGAACTGTGAGAAGCCGTA
>NW_023339740.1:28901682-28904112 GCF_004916995.1 Morone saxatilis | reverse complement strand
GTGTGTGTGTATATATATGTATAACATTAATTTATGGATTGATTACTGCAATTCATGTACATAAATGTGAACATGAAAGCATTGCATTTAATGTACTTGGAAATAAAGTCAACATGAATTATAATATCTGAGTTTCTGGGCTTAATCCTCCGGTGTAATAAAGACTCCATACAGTCTGGTCTTTAACACCTAATATATGAATACAGAAGACAGAAGAGGGCACATTAACATTCACATTTTTGCTCAACACTGATGATGCAACCAACTTTTGTAAAAGGTCAAACAACACAAACATAAAAGAGTGAATGTTACATCAGGACAGACCAACAAGTGTTAAAGAAATAAATATCTGCTGATATCCCATTAGCTTAAAACTTTTACAGATACAGGATATGTACCTCTACTATTCTGATAAGGATTCATGGCAGAGGTCTGTGCTGTCTATTTGATTAATATAATTGTAACAATTAATATTAACTTTATTTCATACATTTTAATGAAGTCCAACAGGGTAGAGGTCAGTTCTGTGGACATAGGGCAGTGGTCCGTGCTCTAGATACAGGGCAGTGGTCCATCTACAGTAATTTGTGAATTTTTTTCAGAATAGGCAGAACAGATGCACACAAACATACAGTTATGTAATCCTTTATGAAGATGGTGTGTTCATACTATCTAAAACACATTTCAGACAGATGTCCAATCGTGTATTTGAGCCAAACCATCAGGCAACCGATCACTTAATTATTATATAATTATAAAGTCGATCTAGCAGCCATCCACATGCAAACCTTGCCAGCCTGTCAGCCACTTACATGCATGAAGAGGGTCAAATAAGGTAAAGGTATGATTGAACATGACTGTAAAAATGAATCTAAAATATATTGCAGCAGTGACTGATGAAGAAATATAAATCCCGATACAACAAATGAGATAAAAAAAAGATCAAAAACAACACAGCTCTCACAAGAAGATAGAATTTCTAGAGCCACAAACCTGAGAGCTGAAACGAGCAGAGGAAAATGGAGAGGGAAGGGTGGAAAATAGGAAAAAAGAAATACATCAAAGTGGGGGTAATGAAGCTTGTCCAATCCTGAAGAGCCACATAAGAAAACAGAGATACAGTGATTGTGGCAGGGTTGCAGGGAGAGAGATGGGGATGAATTATGATGAAGTTGTGGGTGATGAAGGGAGAGGGAAAAGAAAGAGAAACAGATGGGCAAGGCGGCAGGTGGATGGTATTACTTTGGCATTGTTAAAGTCACTCCCTCTACCTCTTCGTTTTCTTTTGCTCTATTATCCCCCCCCCCTCTTTTTTTCTCTCTCTCTGTGTCCTGTGAAGCGAAACCTGGCCCTAAATGGGAACAGAGGTAGCAGTGATCACGCTGGTCTTCTCCAGCAGGGCCCCTTCCTCAGCTCATTAAGCCCACAGCAGAGCTCTACTTACCTGCCTGGGATATAGCGGGATTTGGAGAAAGAGGGGAGAGGGGGATGAGGAGGGGGGGTATGCTGTGGGCCTTCAGGGTTGGGTGGGGGGGCGCTGAGAGAAAGAGAGCGATAAAAAGCAGACAGTCGGTGCATGAGAGAGATTACACCCAGTATAAGAAAGGATCTGTGTGGTGACTCAGAGAATCCTCCGATTCTGATCCTTTAAACAGTGAATGTTTGCAGCCACAAAATAGCAGCTACAGGTGGCGAGACATTTTCACTGTCTGTGCACGTCTTATATTGTGTTCTTGGCTTTATTGTGTATTTTATGTCTGTGTACTGTCTGCTTTGCATGTTTCAATTAGCGCCTAATAATGTAGCACAAGGTACAAGATCTTCATTTTAAACATCACATTGAAACACTAAGAAAATGTTTATGTTGGGTTTCTTTAACAGGTTAAAGAGTAACTAAACCCCCAAACCTCTGTATCTGGGTATTTACTAGTGTTGTTGATTCAGGTCATTTTCACAACATTTTAGTGTGTTTGAATTCTACGTATTTTGCGACCACCCTTTACCGGTTAAAACTGGCTTTTGAATTTTGTCATTGGCTGATCTGGAGGCATCTACAATCTTAGAGGAGGTATTAAAGGATTAAAGTGGAATGGATCTTTAATTTGCCCTGCATGTTGAAACTATTATAAACTTTTTATTTTATTTTAATCTAAATATATATTTGATGACTGTAATATCACAGATGAAAAATAGTCCGTTGGCTGACTCATTTACAGCAATATTTATTCATGTGTACTGTCCTGTAAGATAAATAGTAGTAATGCTAGTAGTAATCTTTATTATGGTGGTTGGTGGTGAGCAGGGTCGTGTCCAGAGGGAGTGTTAGGGGTAGCACTGGCCACCCCTGAAATCTCATTACCCATCCCAAGTGCCACCCTACGGAAGCCCTAAAGGGCCATGCATTCATACATTTCATTTCCTCCGTTTTCC
>NW_023339740.1:28892589-28901582 GCF_004916995.1 Morone saxatilis | reverse complement strand
AGGTTTGAATTATAGCTTACTGTTCTTAATACCTTTATTTTGAAAACCGGAAGTGAATACGCTGTTTCTCCGCATTTACCATAATGCTGAGAATACTTGTACACTCGAAATTTAAGTGCGGCTGATTTGACCACGGAGATCGGAGTAACGGCTGGCTTGACCGCAGTTATCATATCACAGTCATTATCTCGAGATCTCAAATTAATTATATCGTTATCTCGGAAAACAAAGTTTCGTTATCCTGCGAGATCTCGAGAAAATTAACCTCGTTATCACAGGAAAACGGAGGAAATAAAATGTATGAATGCATGGCCCTTTAGGGCTTCCGTACCACACCATCATCCTTTCCCCTTTGCAGACAGATGCCCCTGGTGGTGACCAAAAACAGAGCTAACAGAGAACGAATAATGTAATAATACTGGGCTGATGGCCAGAAACACGACTCCAAATAACAGATAATGTTGCTCTATAAAAGGCAACTGTCTGCTAACAAGATCAACTGATAATAAGCTGCTAATAAACTCATGTTGTGTTTACAGCTTGTGCAAACTAAAGGCCCAGACACACCAGAAATAAAAATCAATTAATCAATTAATTCCAATTAAATTGCCACAATCTGAGAGGAAATTCTTCGACAGAAATAATGTGAGACAGGAATCAATGGTTTAACTTATCGCCTTGTTAGCAACCGAGCTAAGCTCACATGTTTGCTAACTGACTGTTAGCAGGGAAAGTGCTCATCGATCAGCAGAGAAAAGGGAAGTCTAAATGAGGTTGAGTTAGCCGATAAGGACCATTTTCATCTGACCTCCCTCACACAAACATTTCTTATAAAATGTTTGACATACTGACCTTCATTCCGTTGGATTCCTGCTGCATATTTAAAAAAGTTCACCTGAACATTTTTATTACGTCCGATGCAAAATAGTTTGTGGCCTCGCAGCTTTCCTTCACAATAAACAAAGCTGCCTCTCCAAGACTATAAATGTGGATTTACTGCTGTAGAGTTGGTTACTTTACACCTCTGGAGCTCGTAAAAAACAAATACAGTTTCCTGCATAAACACATTTTCATTGTTATTATCATATAGAAGCATGTCAGTGAGCTGCTATTATGGTGCTCAAAACTGCTTTTTAATAGGTGTAACAAGATAAAGTAAAAAATAAAGTGAACAACAAAGCAGAAAAAGAATAACAGTGGTCAGGAGGAAGCAGTCAGCAGAAGAAAGAGGGAAACATGGGAAGGAGAGAGGGAATGAGAAAACTGGGCTTTGAAGCAAGACAACTGTATAGTGAGGAGGAAAAATTACTCCTCTGTAATGCTGTGCTCAATGAGGGGGAACCCGATGAGAATAAATTTAAGTCCTGGAGATGAGGGCTTTACACGCTGCAACATTCTGCAAATCACTTCACATCACTCAGACCTACACTTCCACATAAGCCTCAGCACGGCTCCTGCTCTCCACCGTTCTGTCTCCTTTAACTTTGATATTTTACACCTTCAGCTAAGACAATTATTGATGTGGGACAATATGTCCATATACCTGTGGTTTCCAGCCTGAGGGGTCGCCAAAGCTTCCCTTTCTCATTTCTATTAGATACCTCAAGTAAATACCTATTTTGACAGTTATTTTTAGATTATTATCTAAGACAGTGGATACTAACCTTTTTCCTTAAAGGGACCCTTTTTCTATCATTTAATAAACTGACTCAGTGACATATTTTATGGATATTTCTTTTTATATTAAAAACTGTACAATGAACCCAAACACTGAACTCAGGAACTGAAAGGAGATTTCATAAAACGAGGGATTTGGATGAATTCTGAATAGATTATTTCCTGTTTAGGGAATTCTTTATACAATTCTGTCTGTATTATGTGTTTTGTTTAATATTTAACAATCATCAGACTTAATAGGCTTCTTTTTTGTGTTTTCTTCTCCCTGACGCTTTACATTTATTTTTCTTTTATCTTTCTTTCACAGAAGTGAACCAAATGCTGAGATATCGGCCTACTGTGTATATTTTCATAAAATTTTAGCGCACCTTAAAATCAAGAAAGCCTTGCGACCCACCCTGAAGCTTTGGCGACTCCTAATGGGGGTCAGGTTGGGAACCACTGATCTAAGATATAAACCGGATGAGGACACGTTCAGGGTGTGAACTACAGGGGAGGTCAGCTCCTCTTCATCAGACTGCCCTGGAAACATGATTTGTGAAATTTTGGGGGTCTTTAAAATACTGACAGAATCACCCCCTCCAGGATTTAGGCTATTTTTGGGATTGTTGCAGCTTAAAATGTCTGATTTCATCAGCAGCAGCAGCCTTTTAAAAAACTGCCACACATAAAGTGAAATAATTCATTAAAAATTGAAGGCAACTTGTTCCAGTGAGAATAAAATCACACGGTTTGGAGGGTCAGTGAAAGACGTTCATCTCGCACACGTCTGCACCTTTAACACTAGAAATGAGAAAGTGAGTATGGTGATGTATGACTCAGCATTTGGGGAGGAAACTACAATGATTGGTCAAAAACAGAACGGAAAAAGCCGCGCACAACTTCACAGGGATCGGTTTTTGTTACCTTCCTGGAGGAACTGCAGTATGCTATTTTTTCTGTTTTCCTGCATCTTCATCATCATGGATTTTCTGTAAACTTAGGCTACTATTGTGCGTGAGGATAACGCATCACTAATTCACTTTAATAAACATACTGCTGTTCATGCCATCACCATGGAAGTGTGGCTGCACAATTTCATTAGCTTCAGATCAGAAAATATCAGAAAATACAAACCAACCTCCTGCAGTGAAACCTTTTGTACAGCAGCATTTGTTTTGTTTGAGGTCCTATTTCCACATTTTTGGAAACCTTTTCTCTAAAGAACAGAAACTCTCTCAATCAAACTGTCTGCTTTACAGGGACGCTCAGCAATCAGCCTACTGGACCATTTAACAGTTACAGTGGATAACTGCCTCGATTTTAAATGACGACTCCCCCCATTTGCACAGTGGATTTCAGATACTTCCTTCTGGGCGGAGGTCTATAGTCCCAACATGTAGAACAAAGCGGTAAGAATAGCTTTGTTCCAGCAGTGATCATTGAGATCAACAAGTTGTAGTAACATGGAACAGTTTTTATTGTTTTTATCTGCATTTTTAACTTCCACTGGTTATGTATTGATCTCTCTTTGTAAGTCCTGATGTTTAGAGTCCGCAGCACTTTTACCTTGATCCTTTATCATGTTATCACGTCATATCACGTCTGTTGTCTGAGTTGTATGTTTTTACATTTTTGTCAAGAGGAATGCCTTATTGTCTTTTACTGCAAACCAAATCTACACTTGGGAACAAATAAAGTCACCTTGAACCTTATCTATAGTCCCAGTATGATACCAGTTTGTAGTATGTACTGGGGAACCTTGGCAAATGCCAGTTTGACCCGGTCATCTCGTGTTGTTTGTCTGACACAACTGCCGCCTCCTGTCTCGAACAGACTTGCTGCCCTTCAGACGCGCCAGCTGTATGCTGCTCCTGCACGTGCATGTAAACATGTAGAGGTCCAGTAAAGCCAGCATCATATAAAGTAACACACAGAATACTGAATATGTTTTAATTTAGACCAAAGGAAGCTGATTCTTTCTCTCTCTGCTATGAAGAACCCTTTATTTCCTATTGTTTTCTTCCAGCACTTTGTACTGACGCCATAATACACCACATGCACCCATTTGTTCTCATGCTGGCACCTGTGGCCAGCTGTGTCTGTCTATGAAGCACAGAAACCAAAACCTGGCATGTTTTTGCCGAGAAGAGGTGGGCGGTGGGGTTGGTGGGTGGGTCCATAGTGGGAAAGAAACATAAAGGTGATTGGTTAGATGGAAGAGAAGAGGAGGAATTGATTGATTAGATGCCACAAAGGAAAGCGAGAAAGAGAGATTAGTTAGAACTCTCATTGGAAAATGATGAAAGGAGAAGAGAGAGATTTAGAAAGAGGAGTGGAGGAGCGAGAGCTGGGGTAATGAAGGGTTTTAGGTCAAAGCTTTGGATCCCCGCGGAGAGACAGAGAGTTAAAAAAAAGGAAAACAAAGAATTTAAAGTCATAAAGGGAAAGCCCGCAGTAATGAAAGGTTCCAGGTTACATGAACGAGCTATTGAAATGAAAGGTCCGGGGGGGTCGCCGTCTGAAGCTTTATGGAGCAATGAGACTAAAGACTCGCCAACAGACAGAGAAATAAAAGTCGACACAAATAGCACTGCCCTTCCCCTTGACCTTGACTGAGGAATGTGCGGCCCCCTCCTTTGTGTTCAGGGTCAAACGCCATATTCCCCGAATATCATGGGTCTCTGTGAACTATACAGGGTCTGGGTCAAAGATCAAAACCCAAAGACAACAGACGCTCCGCTGGTAACTGAAGAATGAACGCCGGGCCCCTCCTCTCCTGATGCCCCCGGGGACAGACGACAAGGTGCATCTAAAGTACTTGTGTTTTTGATTTGAGCTCGGTTCGAGGACATCCTTTTGTTTTGGATTTCTTCGTGTCTGTGTGAACGTCTGGTGTTTTCTCTGTCTTATCATCATTTGGAAACATTGTTGAGACTCCTTAGGGAGGTTTGGTTCTGGTATGTAAGGAGAAATGTTCATGTATTTTGTATTTTCTTTGAGCAGGGCCTCTGGGTGAAAAAAGGAACTCCATCTCCATTACCTGTTTTAACCACTGACCTATAACAGATCTCCACTTCCTTCCACTGTACAAAACTGAAACCAAAATATTGCAATGGTACCCATATACCGAATCAGAGCAGAGCCCAGCTGTCAATCAAAGTGTAAAACCCCCTCTTTATATCTTCAAGTAACAAATTATAAAACTAAATAACGAATTAAAACCAAACTGATGATAAAATTAAACAATTCTGTCCCTTCTACGATGATCTGATATGAATCCAGATAAATCGGCGATTACATTATTAATATGGAACAACTGGAAAGGATTTGATGCAATCTGATAAACTTCTTAGCATTTGTTTAATGTTGACTCTAGATTCCAGAGCTGTTATGTTTTCCATCTGTTTATATGCAGTTGGTTTAAACATGCTGAGCTGGGTGCCTGGTTAGCTCAGTTGGTAGAGCTGGTAACCCATGTACCAAGGCTGAGTCCTTGCTGCAGCGGCCCAGGGTTCGAATCTAACCTGCGGCCCTTTGCTGCGTGTCATCCTCTCTCTCTAAAAAAAGCATAAAAAAGCCGAAAAAAATATACTAAATTTGCCGAGCTGCCCCGAGATCGACCATTGCCGGAGTTGGGCCAAAGCATGTGACAATCGAACCCATGTCAACTACAGTTGAGTCGAGTACTCCACTGAACCAAGTATCCGGTACAGATAATGTGCTTTTTACGAGTCACATTTCTGGTTTAAGCCCCATCCCTTACGAGTACAGATACCAATACAGATCATTTAGTTGGTTGAACAGATACAGATAAGGTCAGAGGTCACACAAAACACATTTTTGGCCCAAACTCAAGAATTTCACAACTGTCAGACGTTGAATTTCCTTCGGGATAAATAAAGTATCTATCTATCTTGGTGACACTTTTGATACAAAGGTCACAGTGACCTCCAACAAACCTTGGCAAAAATGTTTTTGGTTGTAATTCAACAACTAATGCTGTAATTTTGATAAAAACTGAAACTGAATTAAGGTACTCTGCCTTTGCTATGTTGTGCCTTTACGGCAGAATAGAGGCCTGTTCCAAACAAAAGCAGGTTGAGTTCAGTGATTGATTAATTGCCACACAGACACCCTGAAGCCAGCTTTGAGGGCCATTTTAACTCTGTGTATCCACCTTCACCTCAGACTCCACCCATCTTTTTCGTCCTGACAGGAATGTGCCAAACGAGCTGCCTTTGCTGCTCTGGGAATGTTTATTTGCACCTTCTCCCACTTGACATCCGCTGACCTTGAGAGGAATCAAAGCTTGTATTTTGGGTTTTTTTTTCTGTAAAAGTTAATTGTCCATGGATTCAGCAGCGCTCCTGCCCAGTTGGCGTCCTGTGCTAAAGCACCATTGTGTAATAAAAATGGAATTATGCCCTTAATCATCGCCGTCTCTCCAGCTCCTGCTCTCTCTCTTTATCTGCCTCCTTCCACACCAGCTCCTCATTTTTCTCCTTTCTTTTTGAAGTCATTATAGGATCCTAGGACAGTTTTATGACATTTATTCTGCTTGGCAGTTCTCTCCCTCCTTTCCCCATCTCTCTCCTTTCTCTCATCATCCCTCTCTCTTTCTGTTAATTACCCTTGCAGTCTTATCTGTCGACACCCTTCAAACTTGCGGTTCCCTGTCATGAATCAAGTGCCCCCTCCTCCTCCTCTTCCTCTTCCACCCGTATCAGCCAAACAATTAACCAACCGGCTCACTCTAATTAAGCATCACAGAAAGACACATGCAGAACTCCACCTTTTTCCTTTGTGTGGGCGCGATAGAGGGAACTCTCATCCCTTCCTGGTGGGTTCACATGTTTTCTTAAAATGGGGTATGCCTAGGGGTACTTAGGAGTACTGCAAGGGGTATGTGAGATTGTTTTTACAGTAAATTTAATAAATATCATAAGTTCCATAAAACATTTAAATTTAAGTTTGATAAACCACTTTTAATGTTCAATATTCTTATATTCAAATTGTTCACTGACATAAAACCTTACTTAAAATGAAGAATGCAACAAACACAACCATTCACAGTGATACAATCTGTGTACAGCATTGTATTAATATTGTATTATGCATATTGTATCTCTTTATATTGAACATTTTTGTTTCTACCTAAAATGTTTTATGCTGCTCACGCTGGCTGAAATAATATTTCAAAGTGGGTACATTATTTAAAAAAAGTACTGAGAGCTACTGTTCCTGACCAACTCACACACGTCCTCATCAGCTTAATGAAAAATAACAAACTAAAATTACCACGCTGCGGTTGTTCGCCTCAGCCAACCAGTCAGGTTGCAGTTTACATTGATATCTTTCCAGACTCATCATATATGTGGTGAAAACTTATTGATGATACATATGTATGATTGTAGTATGTATACATGTACCTGATTAATATGTCAGGATAGATTCTAGAGTATAACAATATGTTTTCTCCTGGTATTTTTAGATACTGTGAGCTGTACCATTAGCTCGGCTTATGCATGCTGACTTATGCAGGAGTGGCATGAAGTATGTGTCTCTGGTTTCCAGTCATTCTCAATTTATACAATTCCAACACTGTTTATGGAACCCAATATGCAGAAGTATTCAAATATACCAGGAGAAAATAACACATTTATACCACGTGCATAAAACTGCATGGGATTAGCATAAAGTGGGCAAAGTGGGAGATCTTTGGGTACCCATAAACCCATTTTCATTGAGATATATTGAGGGCAGAGGTCAATGGATCCCTTTCAAAATGCATCGTTAACTTTGGAGTGTTATTTAGCTCCATTCCAGACATACTAGCATGACATGTTCATTAAAACTCTGAAACACTGCGAGTAGAAGAGGTAAAGACAATGGGGTGGCACGCCCCTAAACATTGCCATAAGCTCCCCCTTTATTCCTAAATTATGGTGTTGAATTATGGCCAAAAAAGTATTTTTCCAGGACTTTGATATTGAAGTTAACCTTTGATCTTTTTGATAAACAATGTCATCACTTCTGTGTGACATTTTATTTTAATTATAGCAATGATTCTTTCTTATGACCAAGAATCATTGTCATGGTCTGTTTGAGGTCACAGTGATCTCTGAGTCTGTAGAGTCACCAATTTAATATCCAACCAGTTGTGAAATTCTTGTGTTTTGGCCAGAAACATGTTTTATTGTGACCTCTGACCGCCAAATTATTGAGTTTTGTCCAAAATCCTTTTTCACGTGACCTCTGACCACGAAATTCTCAAGTCTTGGCCAAAAACGTGTTTTGTGTGACCTCTGACCACAAAATTTAGAATTTTGGAAAACAATAGGTTATGTGTGACCTCTGATCACCAAATTCATCTCAGTTCAACCTGAAATCCAAGTGGACATTCGTGCCAAATTTCAATAAATTCCTTCAAGTCGTTCCTGAGATATCACGTTCACAAGGATGGACGGACAACCTTAAACATAATTCCAGCCAAAAAAAAGAAAATCCTGCCGTCAGCAAGAATTTTGCTTTCAACAGAGAAGAATTGAAAAGTAAGTTGAAACAATAAGATTACCATAATAGAACGTCACGCCTGTCCTCACTAATGATAGTGCATACACAAAACGGGTTTAAGAACCTCTATTACCTTTTCAATCTGTGTGCCTGTTTCTTACTAGAGCGTAACCGTGAAGGCTTAATAATACTGATCAATAATGCTATTGATTGAGCTGCTGATGAGATGCCCCTGAGCAAGGTACTTAACTTAATGCCCGGCTGGTTTCTGTGGCACACACACAGTGCAAACACCCACACTGAAACCAGCCTTAATGACACTCGCAGCACACTCAGCGCTCGCCGGGTGGGTGTTAACGAGAAATGACAAGAAGCATCCCGAGTGCCCGAGTGCGTGCAGCTAACCTTCAAACGGAGCCAGGCCATTTATGATTGATGACTTTAATACAAAGGGTGCAATAAAGCAGAACTAAATACAAAATTAGCTGAATGGTATGGTACATTATTACACTTCATTATTGCTTTCCAAAGTGGCAGATGACCCATATAATACATATAACTAATGTTGTGTTTAGGGTCCTGGAGACTCGGGGCGCTGTGTAACAGCACAAAAGACGTTCTTAACATTGTTTTATCAGCTTGAAACTTAATGACGTTCAGTCATTGTATGAGAATTGCTTAGAGACATGATTCTGAACTTGTTTCAGAAGTCTGCTACAGAAAATGAAACCTTGTTAAAGGTTATATAAATGAGATTTATAACATTAATATATCAGCTAACAGCTATTCTCTGTGTAAAGACACAGAGTCACATGGTGTCT
>NW_023339740.1:28888812-28892552 GCF_004916995.1 Morone saxatilis | reverse complement strand
CTGCTGTTTTTATCATCTACGTCCAACCGGAGTTGGTGGACTTACATAATGTTGTCAGACATGTGGACTTCTGAGACCGCATTTGTCCCCAAGTATTAACTAACATTACATAGCAGCCCATTTTGCAGCAACTTTCTCATCTAACTCTGTGAATTACGGTTTTATTTTGCCCGTAATGTGTTGGAGGCAGAAATCAAAGATATCTCGAAACGTGGGCCAAGAAAAGAAAGTGTTTTTGTAACTGGCTGAATCGACTCCCAGAACATATCCGACTAAATGATGCACACACTGTCAGAAAAGCTGACACGCTAATACAGCAGCCCTTCCTATCTCTGCCTCTTTCATCTGTTTGTCCTCCGTCACAAACATGTATACGGCATCACTTGCTCTCACACGCTGACACACACACTTACACAAGGGCATTGCGGAGGAAGCAATTGGGTGTGGAAGAAGATAGTTTTTTGTAATTATTTCCCCGCGCCGTGGTCGACATGGAAAATATTACCCACATGAACAGAAGCAATCAGTTTCCTCCTCAAGGTGTCGGATACACTTATTATGTTGTAGCGAGGATGATTTGAAATGCATAATCCCTCTCCCACACACTTCCTCGTCTGAGTTTATTTAATAATTTCCCCCAATAACTGCATGAATATCATTAAAAATGTCACAGTTTGTGAAGGAATGCAGAAATCCCTGAACTACCTGGAGTCTGACATTTTTATTATTTGTACATTGGCGAGGAGAGGGGCTGATTGACTGGTAGGTTGACACAATGATTGAATAAAATGGGAAATGGAACGTGACGGAAATGCAAGGGCAGAAGCGCTGGGAGCTTTCTGATCAATCGGTGCACACGAGACGAGGTTTCCGTTTGTTTCTGCGGCGACGGGAAAGAAGCAGGTCCATAAGTGAAACAGGTGGTTGCAGCTGCTGCTTGCTATGCACATCACCAAGCATTTGGGGTTAATTGTGAGAAAGCTGGGCTTGTTACCGGATGGCTGCCAGTTTAAATCCCTTAACAGGCCTGGGAAACCAGGGTTGAGAGAGTAAGTGAGACCCTCTCATTGTTGCGGCACACAGTTAAATGAGGGAACGGAGCACAGAGCTGCTGTGGATGTGCATAACTCTCCCCCGCCCCGCGACGGCTCCCCTCGGCTGTTATTAAAAATGTGTTACTTGTCAAACTCTGTATGTGTATGTTGAGCTGGTGTAGCTTGTCTGAGCAGGAGGAAGTGTCTGCAAATGGGAATGCTAATGGGTAATAGTGGGAATAAGTGCAGCTGACACCTGACTACTGTCCTTTCATCGTTCATGTGTGCTGTTTGGATGATTTTAACAGCTGTAAAACATCATCATTCCTGTATTTACTCCAGAGTTGTCTCGTACTGCAGCTTGGCCACTGCCTGAGGACACTTTAGGTATCCCTCTAGTGTCATTTCTGGACAATAACTCATGACTCATAAGAACTCATGACTGTGACAGCCCCATTTAGTTAATGCTAACCAAACTGAAAGCCTATCAGATTATATTATGTATTTATTAATGGTAGGGGTCATTACATTAATGTATGTCATGTTGGATGATGTGTGCTATCATTATGTGCTCTCAGTTGTGTTTGTGTACCTGTATACACACGAAGTAAATAATGTGTTTTGTATCGTAATGCGGCAGGTAAATAAATAAAAACTATAAATGACAAAAAAGAAATACAGTTGTTGTTTCTGTGCTTTCTTTAACCCGGGTGCAGATGTGAGATAACAGGTTGTCTGTGACGTGGATTCCCAGTTCACCAGCCCCACTGATGTAAACAGGGTCAGCATTGATTCAGAGAGATGGACTGGGTTGTTTGGGGTTCTTTCAGAGAGAAACAAAATGTGCAGAGAGGATTATTAAAAGTAAAGATTTTCTAAGAGCAGCAGTTTCTCAGTTTGGCGTTTTGTTTTAACAGTAAGCAGGTGTGTATCTGAGCAGACAGTTTGGGTTTGTCTGCTTTATTGAGAGTCCAGGTTTTCTGTTTGCCTCCTGCCCACATGGACTCCAGCGATAAGAACGAGCACTGTAAAAAAACACTGTAAAAAAAACTAGCAATCCTGCATCTGGAGCGCCAAAACAATACAGTACAATAACAGAAAAGAACTAAAAATACAGTAAAATACAGCGTTTACCTTTAATTTAACATACAATCTTCTGTAAGTTGTCTTTTTAATGTTTAATTAAATATACTTACACATGTAAAAACAATAGATGATATCTGTCAATAACCAACAAATGCATGTAAAATTACAGAACAAATAATTTAGTTTTACTTTTACTAATTTTACATAATTAGTATTAAACTTGAATTTAACAATTTATTAAATAAACAGTATACAGCTACGAAAAATTATAGATTTGCAAATATATTTTAAACTTTTTATGTAAAAAAGGAAATTTTCTTTAAATAAGCAGTAATTTTATGATTATTTACAGTTACAGATTGTTCACGTTATTTTACATTAGACATGTAAATTCACAGGATCATTTTGTAATTTTTTTACTGAATGATTATATTACCAAAACCATTGTGTAAAAACGTTATTTTGCGGTTTTACCTTTATTACCTATTTACCTATTATTTAACCAGTAACTTCCTGGAGTCTCGGCTGGTTGCCTGACAACATACAGTAATAATACAGTATTGTTCCTTATACTGTAAATGGCATTCAAGTACAATTACAGTAGTTTATTGTAAATTGAAATAGAGCAACTTGCTGCAAGTAACTTATTGTAAATATACAGGATATCATTTACAGTTTGTAACTGTTGGACTGAGACAGGCTAGCTGTTTCCAGTCTTTGTGCTAAGCTAAGCTAACCAGCTACTGGCTGCAGCTTTATGTTTACCGTACAGATACGAGTGGTGTCTCCTTTAACCTCATTTTAGTTGCCTAAATCGTAACAATTGTCTAGTTTTTTTAAAAACTCCTCATTGTCCGTCAAAGAGGATTTAACCGTTTTTTCTTCAGTGAAATATTCAGAACACGTGCAAACACATTTCATCCCCGCTCCGTCTCTCGCACGCACTTTTTCGTCCTCATCTAAATAGGACACAATTATTCAAACAGATAACCTCCTTTCCCTCCCTCCTTCGCCGACTCATTTGTTGCCAGCTCTTTTATAATACCGGCCTGTTTGGAATGAGCGCTCGCTTGTCTCAGTAATTTAGTACCTCTGTTAAGCTATGTTTAGTTGCACTCTGTTATATACGGGATAGTTTACTCACTCGCTTCATAAAACTTATGTGGCGGAATAATGACCTGAGCACTCCTGATGGCTCTAATTCATGCTAAGTACCTGGTGTCATTAAGGGGAGGATGTCAGTGGAGCAGGAGGGCCGGTTCGGATCCAGACCGGGGCCTTAAGGTGGATTTATAGGCTAGTTTTAGGCAGACCTGCTATAGTTGCCTCTGACGTAGGAACTGACTCATAGTTCAAAGCGTATTTTGTTGTGATTATTCACTTTTGGATACTGAATGACGATGGGAGGGTTTGTATTTACTAGCTGATGATTTAATTATTGCCATGCAGCTATTAAAGGGAAAGTATGGCAATATTATCCATCAAGTGATGTCACTTGAGTCAGCGTCTGTTGGGGAAAACAATCTGTAAGTTTACGTGGAAATAATAATAGAATTACAAAAAAAGGCTTGTGAGAGCAGCTCCAGGTGAGTTGATGATCTCAGCTGGTACTCATTGAGT
>NW_023339740.1:28876370-28888787 GCF_004916995.1 Morone saxatilis | reverse complement strand
TGAGTAATCACTCTCTTCTTATATTGCAGTAGTGTGCTGGAACCTGCGACCTGGAACCTGCGAACCTGCGGTGGTGCGACAGACCACGTGAGGCAGCCGGTCTATGATTGAAGTTGTTGTATGTTGTCCGTTTGGTGGACAGCCTACAAATGAATACAAGTTGCTGTTGTACAACAGACGGTGCTGTTGGACATCGTGCTAGGCAGGTGAACCCACAGTAGTATAAAGCTACTTGATGCAGCAAAATGAAAGCCTTTCTGTGAAGCACTGAACCACTTGAGCCAGTTGTTTTTTGAAAATGGGCTTCATTACTCAAAGCCTTCACGTACACCTGGACTTCTCCTGGCAAAGTGCAATGCGCTGCAGTCAAATTAGGCAGGCTAGTTTTGGTGGACATGAGCCGCTTTTATTACACACACACACACACCACACACACACACACAACACACACACACACACAACACACACCCCTCAATGAGCAGGTGTTGGGAGCAAACTGTTGCTAGAAAACACCTTCTAATTGTTCTGAAGCGCATCTTTGGCTTTGAAAATTCTATTTATATAATGTTTTAATCTTACAATAAAGATTGTTATTGACACCTCCGCTGTGTATTGTGTTATTGAGGAGAGGACTGCTGGGGAAGATAGCCAGGTAGGGTCTAAGGTTGGGTGCTGGCTTGGTAACTATGGCCAGGAGCGGATTGGCGGAACACTCAGATTTTTCATTAAGGGTACATTATTTTCTACTTGTTTTTTTTTTCCTCTCTCACAGTTCTTTCACCATTTGCGAAATACTCGCTCACCAAAAACACTTGATTGCTGGATGCTGCATTTAAAAATTGTCTTAAGCCAATACAAACAAATGAGGTACACATTTTTGGCTGTTCTCGACCAGCCAGTAATCCCAGTGGATCTTCTGATCTTTCGACAGTGGGTAATCATGCTACCGCTGCCACCTCCCGCCTGTAGCATTCCGCTGTGGCATTTCTTGCCCTCCTTGCCTTCAGAGCGCATCCTCTGTCTAAGTTGCCCAAAGGTTAATATTTCTGAAAGACAAAAACATGACAGTATGTTACTGCTAGGGGGAGAGGCGCGAACATAAATGTACGAAAGAAACTAAACAATGACAATAAAAATTTAATTGTATCCTTTTTTACTAGTACTCTTTTTCCTGCATTTTATCAATTTAACCATTTATAACATAACCTGTGGATGGGTGGATTTCCAACATTTGCCTGGCGCTGGTTGCGCTTCGGAATATAGAGGGGCTGTAGCGTGTGTCGTCTTCTCATCAGCTTGTGAACATTGTGCAGTCTTGAAGATGCTTGCTGCGTCTGTACCTTTGTTGTAGAATTCCTATGGTTGTTACATCTTGGCATCCAGCCAGTGCTTGAAAGGGCACTGCCTGGTCTTGGTTCTCTGTATGGTTCAATTGTTGACCATCACTGAACACGCAAGTCTGCTTCCCAGTTTTGTTTTGCGGTGTTGTGGTTAATGTTCTCCAACTGGGTCATACTAGTTACAACATCAACATTTTTATCCACTGGGATGCAAACCTCTTGACCCATTGCAGCCTCTCTATCTCCTCTAGACAGTTTCTACTCGTTACCTCTGGTAAAGGGCCAGCAATTTTGCAGGCATACAGCGCTGTCTCATAGTGCCTCTGAGCGACAGAGCGTTTCACGGTCTGTTCTCAGCGGTCTCAAGAGCTGCCCCCACTGCACTGTCTCTCTTTGAAAAGGACATTGCTAGCATTGAGGGGAAGCGTGCTAGTTCCAGCCGCTGTTCCACTCCTGAATAAACTGTCACTGACGGCTTCATCTGCCTCCTGGGCTCTTCTCTGAGCTTCTTTTTTTTGCTGTTTTTTTGAAGAATGTGACCCAACTTTTCGTGGCCGCGTTGTGCCGGTAGCTCTTCTAGGCCGGCGGAGTGTCACAGTCTGCCTTGTCCTCACCTCCAGTTAACCAGTTCCACACTCCACTATTTTGGTTGGTCTGGCTGGGACTTGAAACCGGCGACCCTCCGGTATCCTAAGCAAAGTTCCTACACACTTTGGACTACTGCCGGCCCAAAACAGAACAGAACAAACAAAAAAAACCCCAAACAATCAATACATAATACATGACAGGTTACACCACTTTCAGCGCGCCCTTTTGGGCTTTAAAAGCAGCAATAGGCTTGCAGGGTCAGCCTTTTTCCAATAGCGAGCTTTTCTGCACCTCAAATGTTCGGTACCTCCCCCTCAGAAGGCTATTGCGGGTGAGATATTGATTGAGTGAGTGGGTGTGTAATGGTCCAGTTCTATGGTCTTACTGACATTGAGGGGAGATGGTTTACCTCACACCATTTGCTGAAGTGATTGGATAGGTGCTGTGCGTTATCGCGGATGGGACGGGATTGCTTGTCTGTAAACAAGGCAATAAAGGCGTGTGTCGTCTGAAAAACCTTGAGGTAGAGTGTGCAAGGGTGAGGGGACTGGTGCAATCGTTCGTGTAGAGTGTGCACAAAATGGGCTCAGCACACAGCCCTGCCTCGCAGCTCGGGTGCTTGATGGTGAGTGCAGGTGATGTGTATTGCCCACCCGCACCGGGCTTGCCGTCTGTCGCTGAGTGACATTGTGTCTAGAGAGCATGATCAGACGGGTGGGAGACGTTGAAGTAGTGAAGCTTCCTGATCAACCAGATGCTTTAATTGGATGGTCTTAAAAAGCAGAGCTGAAGTCCTTCGAAGAGGTCATGCCAATGCAGCAAGGTTGTGGGTTCGATCCCCGGTACCTGTGCCCCCATGGTCAAAACTAATCCTGATACCCAAATTGCTCCCGATGCCATGCATCGGTGTGTGAATGTTGCTATTGAATGGAGTTAGTTTCTGTTCGATGGACTTTGCCGTCACTGAGGTGAAATGTGTATCGAAAGGCGCGCCCGCTGAATGTGGCACCGTCCGTGTAAAGCCCTTTGAGTGGTGGAAGACTAGAAAGGCACTATACAAGTACAGGTCCATTTTACATTTACCACCTCCCCCCCCCCCCCCCCTCTCCCCCCTTCCCCTTTGTGCCCCCCCCCTCCCCCCTCCCCCCCCCCCCCCCCCTCCCCCCCCCCCCCCCTTTTACCCTGGGTAAGTGGTCACGCCGAGTATGCGTTCGACTGTTCCACTGCGCGCGGTGTGGTTTGGTGTGCGTTCTCCAATTACATTCCAGTAAGGTCGGTCTCCTTCTCATTCTGTTGGGTCTGGCAGACTACATTATTCGTTCGAAAAGAGAGATCAGATATAGTTTGACTTCTGCAGTATACTCTTAAATATTTAGTATAGGCGTAGGACTATTGGAGATCTTATACCGATCAAGAGATTTTTGCTTTAATTTCGGGGAGGCACATCGCAGTAGATACATAGACATACACAAAGGACGGGATGCGAGCAGGCCGGCCAATAAATATAAGACGAGAGAAATATATGACAGAATTTCAGTGATCAATTCCCCGACTGTGGGATGTTAGCGGTTATTTGCTAGCTTATCTCGAGCAGGTCGCGCTGCAGCTACTGATTGAATGCATACTGCGAACTTACTTGCTGTATATGAGAGAGGGAGTATAATTTGCAGCTACAGACGTATATATATGAGCCAATAAAGTTTGTCATGGTTCATCAGATCTTTCAGAAACATTTGAGGTGAGTATAGACAAGTAAACTTAAATAGTTTCAAATAAGCTGCCAATTTAGTACGAGATTGGGCCAGAGCAAGCGTCTGAGCTGTCTTTTCTTAGGGGTAGCACAACACACTAGCGAACGAAAGAAAATAAAATGATAATGTTATAGAATAAATGTTATGGCAGTTTAGATACTCTTGAGTCTTGAAGATGCAATGGTATTTGTAGAGATCTTTCTCAGATGTGAGCAATGGTTTCAAATATACTTTTCAAGTGCAGCTGCTTACTTTAAATACTGCCCTAATATTTTGTTTATGTATGCGAATTCTCTAGTTACCAAATGATATTGATCTTTCTGTTACTATTGAGATCTTGAGCAAATGTCTCTCTTTTGACTATTTGCTATTTTAGTGTCTCACAGCCCCACCGCTGTGTTCGCACGCATGTCTGCACAAGTCTGTAGGCACGCGTGAGAAGTACCTCATAAATGAGAATAAAGATAAATTTAACATGGTGGGTTAACGGAATAAAATACTTTTGACATAGTGGCTCCACTGTTTCCAATTATAGGATACTTCTAGTTATCAGGAAAACCTGATTACTATACCATAATGGTCATACAGGTACACTAACCCATTGGACTAATCCATGAGTCGGTAAGCCCATGCCTATGTGCTATTGAGGCCTTATAAAAATTTGCATAATCATCTTACTGACTAGTGTAGCTGCGATGTCAATACGATCTAATCGTGGAGCATTCCAGAAATTCTACCGAACTTACAACAATTATTACATTAATACTCTTTTACTATATTCTGCAAGTCGTAATGCGAGATCGTGGCCTCTGATAATCCAATATAGACTTGAGAATAGTACCACCGATTAAGAGACTTTAATATACATCCTGCCTACATATGAAATGTTTCACTGAATAAGTTTTAATCGTTATAATTGATAATTGATATTGATTAACTATTTATTTATAATAAAGACATACCCTATAATGATACAATGACACTCCAAATATCGCCTACCTCTGTTATCCAGGTCCCTATGGGAGCGATCTCAACAAGTATGTACTATCTGTTAAATTCATGGAACACGACATCTCTATGCACAGAACACTTTCTACATCTTCCTGCTGACGATCTTGTCGTAACCCACTTCCATAATGAATTCTTAAACTACAAGAGTATATCTCCTCTAGGCCAACTAGGAAGAAAAGCTGTCAACTGCGCTTCCTACATTACACAAGACCAAAAACTCAAGAGCCACCACATAGAACAATTGCAGCCTTGCAGATCATGGTCTATAACCTAGTTAGACCAGCCTAATTGCTGTCAATGATACAACGCAAGTTCTATAAAACCAAGTGCTGTCTCAAATAATCTTACAAAATATACTGTTCTCTACCTGATCACTGGCATAGCCTATCATGGATATCAGTAGTAAGACATTGCTTGGCGGGGCCAGTGAATCACCTGATTTGGACCTATGACTAACCAGTTCAGCTGGGAAAAATATTCACACTAGTTCATCTCACGCGCCGCTAAAATTATACTTTAATTTTATTTTTATTTTTTTACTCTGTCTCATCCATAAGCAAGCTTTGATAGCCAGTGGCTTTTTTATTGGAGTTGTAGTCGGCAGGGGGTTTTGAAGCATGTATCAAAAGCACAACATTCTAGTAGATTCACTACACCTGCCCAAATTACACTAGTATTACTGAGAGCCTGTTTTAGAGCGGTTATAAAGTGTTAATGGCGCTCAAATTCAAAACTGTCTCTACCTGTCACCTGCCTGAATCGAGACGAGGCGGTGCCAGTGAATCACCTGATTGGACCTTGAACCAGTCAGCTGATTCATTCAGGCAAGTTATTTTTTTTATTTTTATTTTTTCCGCACCAAAGCAAGCTTTGAAGCAGTGGTTTTATGGAGTTGTAGTTCAGGGTTTGAAGCATGTATCAAAGCTTCAGTGTCACACTGCCATCACTAGTATAGAGACTTGCTACAGTCATTTCAACCCTGACTGACAGAAATTTATAGGAGAAAACACAAGCTGACCAATTAATTTTTTAACATGTAATTCTTAAAATGAATCTTATTTAATTAATTTTGACAGTGTTTGACCCTAGTGGCAGCTGCCCCTCTAGATCCGCCCCTGGAAGCAGTTGGCTGTATGTAAGAGATCTTTTTATGGCGGACTGATGATAACGAGGACCTTGTTAACCTGTCTGTATCTGAGCAGCATTTAAAGTCACTACATTACAGTGGAAGGAGGGATATCTCCCCACATGGTGTTGTGTCTGCATACAGTGAGTACGACAGCACAGTGAGGACAGAAACCTTTGACACCTGGAGCTGCTGATGGGGAGCTCCACTGGAGCAGTTGGCGATTTACGTGATCGGTACACGGATTCCAATTACTGAGTGATCAGTGTGTGTTTGTGTGTTTCTTTCAGTTGCTGGCATGTGACGTGTGCTGCCGTATGTGGCGCTGTACGGAGGGATAAGGCGAGTTTATGCCCTGTTTAGGCTGCTAGCAGCGCCTGCAGATAGTGATGCTGCTTGAATTGTAAAGCGTGTAGATAACCAGAGTCACTGTGATACAGCTGAGTTCATAATGCCACACATCAGAACCTGAACCAGGATTAAGGCCAAGTAGGTTGTCACAGACCTCAATTTCCCCAGCTGGGATAATTTCTGCTGTTTAATGCTCTAAAAATATAATTTAACAATAAACATAGTCTGAGAAAGTAAAGATGTGAGCAAGCCAAGAAGCATAAATGAAAAATTAACAATAACATATTAAACATTTTAAAGATAATAACACTGTACAAAATGGCCGTTATTTAAATGAAAGAGATGCACAGTTCAGTGCAGGAATGTCCATAAGTTCACAGTATTAACAAACATGTACAAGATCCAAGACAAAGTCTAAGAGATGTGTGTTAGAGTTGTGGCTCAGGAGGTTGAGCATTGTTCTCTCGTCAGAAGGTTGGAGGTTCAATCCCTGTTTCCTTCCATCGACATTGAAACAGAGAAACACAACATTTGTTTCCTTTAAGGACAAAATACACAACAATACACAACCACAAACGGCAGGAAGACGCTCTTGATGGGATTTACACACTCGTGTCTCATGGAGCTAAACCGCACTGCAGACGCGACGTCACAAAGTCGTACCCGGTGGAAAGTTATTTGAATGGTTGGAAGATTAGAAAGGTGCTATATAGTGCAGTCCATTTACCATTTATCAGTCACCAGTTTGTTACCTTGTATTCTTCCAGTCAGTGCAAGAGGGCGGATAACTGCAGCATTAAAGGGAAAAACTACAGGTGAAAAAGGTATTTTAGTTTAGTTATTATTTGTATTTTTAAATAGTATGTTTAAATATGAAAATTATGCAATATCTAAATAAAAAGGCTCCATTTGGTTGTAATTGATCATCTAGTCTGAAGCCCACAGCGTGACAATAAACTAAATGTGCCTGTGGTGAGTTCACACTGAAGTTGGTTTCACTCATTCCAGTCATGCCCCTCCCCCCATCACACACCACTTCACAGCACCTTTACAGACTAATAACCCGAAGCACATCATAGCAGTATCAATATGCTCAAAGCGTTCGCCAACAGGGCCGAGCTGATGAATGCAAAAACAACTGTCAGGGCTGATAATTACCCCGTATAACCAACACGTTTAAGGCTGATTAGGAAATGACAGCAAATAACTCAGCATCGTGGCCCTTGAGCGACCAAATTTCAAGCCATCTCCCGCTGATTGTCCTAAAATATTTTGCCCATGCAGCATAATTTCCCCCCCTCCTGTGTGTTCTGACAAAAGGCAGGGCCACGAAGCAGCACCGACCTGCCTGGCTGCCGGCGGTGGAGGTTGAGAGGGGTTAAACTCACAAGTTACTTAAGTGCTGTCAAGGCACAAAATTGGACAGAGCACCGGGGTGAATAATTACAGAATAACCAGGGAAAGGGGGTCTTTGTTTTGCCAGGGGAGAAAAATAATTGATTTAGCAGGGGAGCTGTGGCAGAGATTTTTTTTTTTCCTCCCCACATTTCAGATTTTTTTTAACGCACCAGAGGACATGCAAGGTCTCCCGCAGTGGCACTCGGCGTCCGAGGGAACTTCCAACCTACTAGAACGAAGAGCAGGGAGAGAGCTTGAGAAAATGTAATTAATTGGATCAGATTAAAATTAATGAAGTAATTAAGGAGCTGCCTGCCCTAGTTCTTCCAGTGTCGAACGTACCACTGGCAGCAGGAGTAGTAGCAGTGGCACTGCGGGGAGGGGAAAAAAGAGTGACTTCGATTTAGAAGAGTGCAGGAAATGGTAATGAGGAGAGAGGAACACTAAAAATAACTAGGAAATGAAAGTGGTAATCTGTGGGAGACCACTTTTCAATTTATTTTGTACATCTTTTGGTGCTTGTTGCTGTGGTGTTTCTACACTTTTCTAAATGCCACTCTTTTCTTTGTGTGTTCAGCCAAATTGGCCGCCGCCATGCTGAATATCCGGTTCCCTATCTGTTCATCCCCGAAGAGCTGGCAGTTCTGCTGCATGAAATAAATGCACCAAATGATTCTTCTTAAACAGCAGATGTAGGAGTGAAACTTTTCATTTCAAGAAAATGTGGATTATATCTTGAAGCAGAGGTCTGTGATCAGCAACAGAGTCGACATGCTACTTTTTGCCAATTAGCACTTTAGACTGATGAGAATGACACTAGTTTTCTTGGTGTTTAGTCATCAAACTATTATACAAATGAAAAATCTAGACATAATATAGATAGAATATATATGGACAGAAAGCTTTAACTATTAGCAGCTAAGCGTTAATTAACTGCTGCTAACTGTATCAGCTCAGAACCGGGTTCAGCAGCCGGGATTGAACACTGCCGTTACAGTACCACGGTCATTTACAGTGGAATTAGAGGTAGGTACAGTCAGAACCACCTCAGTATTGTATTCTCTGTCTGACGGTGACAGTCTCAGAGATTGTGTTCGGTCCCGGGTCCGGCTGTGGTCCTCCTAAATTGCCTGTTTTTGAGGGAAACACAAATAAATATGATAAAGCAAATCACACTCTGCTTCCTGTTTAATGGAAACTTTAAAAAAAAGTGACAAAATTGTTGCGAATGAAGAACCAGAGATATCATCGTTTTTATTCCACAAATTCTTCTTTCTTTTAAAACCTGGAACCCAAATTACCCAGAATGCAACTTGACTGCTGTTAGTTTGGTCGGAGATTTTTAAGGTGTGTTGTGCTAGTAGTGGCTAATGTAGCCTGGAGCCCACAGAGACCAGGAGCAGATAACGGAGGTCTCAATTCTTTTTTCATTTTTTATTTTAAACTTGTAGTCTTGTAGTCCAACTGATGCTGACTCGAGTGACATCACTTGAGGACATTTGACAGACTTTGCTCAGCTCTGCCTGAAGACACAAACTTCTTTATAGCCTTCAGCCTTTTTCACACATGCAGTTGTTCCTCCCCAGCATCTGGAAATCACTGAAGTTCCCTTTTTAGGGATCATAAAAGTTGTTTTATCTCATCCAGAGAGGAACTAGAATGTCTGTTATTTAACCACAAATATGATATTAATGGTGGCACTAAAGTCAGTAGGATTCATCCTCTGGGCTCTGTGAATGTCGGTATATATTAAAAACGAGGGTTGAATTGCTCAAACAAGCCTCCTGATGATTTGATTCTGTATGTTTCTCTAACTCGCCTCAGATTTCCATTGAGAATCTGTTGCTGTAGTTTTAAATATCTCTTATCTGCTTGTTTGTCATGTTATTTTGTAAAGCTGCCTTTACTTCATATGTTGCTGAGAAACCACTCTGTGGTCAGGCACAACTCCAGGCCCATTTGCATATCTGCTGTGATAATGTGAGGACAGACAGAGACTGGTGGAGAATATCAATATTCATGAGAAAATGTATCAACACTTTAAAATCAAGCACTTCCTTTAGCTCCTTTTGTGCAACACACATGTACAGAATATTTCTCTGAATACAGATGAGCCCTAGAGGCCAGCTCTAGAGTCCGGATATCAACCCATTATGACCCGAGACACTTTCTGAGAACTGTCAACTGAAACCTTTATTTCTCAGCCTCTGTAGAGGATAGAAACATGAAATAAAAAAACATTTGGGAGCTTAAACCTCCAGCTTTAACTGGAAACACACAGCATTGACAGTATACTGTATATAACGAACAGAGCTTCTGGGTCTGTGAAGTGAAGCTGACGCAGAAGTGTCTAAAACCTGCATCCTATGTAAAGGCCAGCAGGGGGAGCTCCATTGGCTGCAATTAAAAGACAGAAATTAAATAAATTAAGTAAATGATGGTCCCATTTAGAGTAAAGACAGACCATAAAGCAGGGTAGGCTTAGGCGGGCTACATCTACTTGTGATTGATGCAGCTCATTCCAGTGAGTCCGTCCAGCTTGAAAAACAACAAACTCAGATCAAACTGTCAAACATGCTGATCAAGATATGGGATCCAGATTCTGTTGTGACTATTTCTCTCCTCAAATCTGTTCACAACACATTTTAACTGTTTATCGGAACACCAGATCCTGTGTGAGCAGGAGAGACGCCATTGTTTCCTGCTACGGACGAGTCCAATGAGAGCAGCTCAACTCAAAGTATGTCACCTCCGCTGGCTACGACAAACTGTCATGGTGATGACCATAGTGCTGAAGTAGAGGCTTCAAAATGGTTCTCCACAAACCAATAGGTTTACAGTTGACACTGAACTACCATGCAAGGTGCTGGTGGGTCTGATCATTGGCAGCGAGTTGGGGTTAAGTGCTTTGCTCAAGGACGCACTCAAGGTTGGACAGTATAATGTAGAAGACAGGTCAAAAAACATTATTCATGCATGGAAATGTCTCTGGTGCCAGCGGGGTTGGTAGTTAGTAGCTTGTTTGACTGTTGGAACTGGTGGCATTCAAACTGCCAATCAACCCAGTGGGGTCAACCTGAGTAGATACGGTGCAGATACAAACCGCTGCTCTTTGCTTGGGTGAGGGTGGGATTCAAGGACAGCTTAAATGTGCGTTTAGTTCAGGGTTACAGAATGATGTCACCTGTCAGAGGGCTCAGAAGATTTATGACGGCACAGCCTGATACTCACCGCGGTAATGATAGGTCAAAGTCAGACAAAACATCTGCTCCAGGCACATTACAACGTTTGGATAACAGATCTTCGTCAGCCACTGTCAAATAAACATCACAAAGCAGAACAATAAAGATATATACGAACATATTCATTACTCAGGTGGTTGTGATCTGCATGATGGAGAGTTAATCTGGACCAGAACTGTCTGATTTATTCTCTGTGATGAATGTGTTTGTGTCTGCACTAAATATCGCATGTGATGTTTATTTGACAATCCCTGACGAAGATCTCTGTCCGACTGTTGCTCTATTTTTATTATTAAATTAGCTGGAGCTACCAGTGCAGATCTTTCGTCTGACTTTTGTTTTCAGCTTATTTTTTGATCTGTGGAAGTTTTTCGGATGTTTGTACCCAAGACACATATTTTTGTTTTATGAAGTAACTTCCTTCAAAACAAAACCATCTATAGGTTTAATTCAAAATGAATCTAGAACAGGTGTTTGCATCTGCTGCATGGGATGCCTGGCTGACAAAACATATGAAATAAAGTTAATATTATTATATTAGATGAGTCAAATAGATAGATCAACCTCTGCCCTGTATCTAGAGCACTGACTATAAAATAAATGTAATATTAATAATATCAATATTTTTACTATTATATTATTATATCAATGAAATTGATAGTTAAGACCTCTGATCTGCAAAAGCATTGTTTTTTTTTCTGTCTCTCTTCACTCTTTGGACAAATGTGGCCTTGACAACAGCACTGCTATGAATACTGATAGGACTGGAAATCTTGGATATTTAAAGGCTAGTTTTCCAAGCATAGAAACACTTCAGAATTGATTAAAATCTGGAAATAATCCATGTTGTTGTATTTTACCCCTCACTCAGATCACCTGTTGTAAACTGTCCAGAAACCAGAGACGCTGCAGAAAAATCTTCTGTTATGAGAACAGTGAAGTGCAAGCTAAGGTGGAGTGTCCTAAAAAGTTGATCACCTACCTGTGATGAACCTGCATCACTTCATCATGAATCTGCATCATTAAAATTTGGAAATGTGTGTCAATATTAGGCCTACTGGTTAATTATATGACTGTATGTGAGTGAGTGCTGGCCCTGGAAAATGATTTCTTACAAAGAGTGGGAACCCTGACGGGGGTTTCCATAGGAATGTGTGCACAAAGAAATGAATGCGCATTCCTGTGGAAACCCAATGTTCATAGTAAATGAGTTAACCTGTCATTAGTCAAACAGTGTGTGGGGTCAACCCGGTCTCACTCCTGAGCATGTTTATTATAGTTAATTAAACCTAAACTGAAAACTACAACTAGGTAAAACATTTTCTGAAATAGAAATAAGAAAAAGCTAACAAATGATATTGTGCATGTAAAAATAGACAGGAAACATCTTTAGCTTTAGTCTTTGTTAACAGGCTTGAGGAGAAGTTGTGGTCTCTCTTAAAATAAGGAAAATAATCTCTGTTGGAATATTATGTAAACCATTATTAGGGTTAGGGTTAGGGTTAGCTGTAATATCTTATTAAGACAAAGTTAGATATATTTTATTAAAACCAGATTACTTTTCTAATGCAAAACATGCTTGACAAGATTAAACAAGGCCTTTTTACTTT
>NW_023339740.1:28873918-28876350 GCF_004916995.1 Morone saxatilis | reverse complement strand
AGTGTGTTCTCCTGGGTTAAAGTCCTGTTTGTTTGAGCCATCCATCCACCACCTCCATATGTGGACTTTACTTTGCTTACGTCACCTGACTTGGAGGCTGGGTGCGTCCAGTAATGACGGAGAGGGATACCTACAGTAGCTGTTCCCACCTCTAGTTCCATATTCTCCAATAATAAACTAAATTAGAATCTGGTTCTTCTCTTGTCAAGTTAAATAAGGTCAAAATTATCACAAAATTAGCCTCAGAGTTTTACAGTCTCTTGTACTGAAGTTCGCTGCTTGTTTTCAGTGTGTTTCTTTGGATGGTGAGGACTCTGTATCTCTCATCCCCGCAGGGCTCATTGCCTCTCGTAAAGTTTGTCACATTGAAATCGGTGGGCGGAAGGATGGAATACCTTCATTTGAGATAATTCCCAAAAGTGGAGCAAAATCTCAAAGACGCTGGCAAAGAAACCGAAGAAGAAACAGTGATTTCCTCAACTGCAGACAACAATGAGCAACAACCTAAGTATTGTTGATAATAAGATGACATGATAGGCACTGTGATAGAGTTAACCAACCAGCAACAACTACAATTACACTACAGGAACAGCAACAATTATGCTACAAGTCACAATTATATGACCACAGAAATATTACACCTGTAGAGAGACAAAGACAAGGACAGCTGTGGGGTAAGAGAGTTTGTGTTGTATATAAATAAAACATTATCATTATGGCGGTAATCCCCAGTGGGAACACTACAAATGTATTTAATGAAAATCAACATAAAGCACATGGGATAAAAGCCGGGGCCAAGTGTTATAATTATGTTCTCATGCTCTGACTAGTCTGGTTTCAGTGCGTCCTGGGAGCAGAGGAAGAAACAGAGACTTTCTGTGCTGACTCGGTTATTTTCTGCAACGAGGGACAAAAAGCAAAACAGAAATAGAACAAGAGAGGAAGAGATAATAGTATATATGTATAAATATATATAGAGAGGGATGTTGAAGGGATGTCACACAGTCTTCAATCATCCTGCAGGACTTCATGCATATATTTTATGACAGATTGGGGTATAATACTGGTTTCACTGTATATTTAATAAATTCTTTTGAGTATCAAGGTGTGGCCTATAATGACCCAGTTTTACTTTAATCCAGATAAACGTTACCCCCGTCTGTCCACATGTTCCAAACCACAGTTTAATCAAACATATGGCAAAATACACAGATTTAATTAGTAGAAATTATGGTTCCAAACCTTTTTCCTTATCTATCACTGAGTAAACTGACGACCACTCACTAAGTTTATGGATATTTCATATTATATACAATGGATAACAGTAGGAACAAATAACTGCAGGAAGTGTTTATGAAACAAGTTCTAGCAGATTATTTCATTATTTCAGACGTCAGATTTTTACATTTTAATTTAAAACAATTTAAGGTTTTGCAACCTCCCATGAAGCTTTGGTGACCTTAGAACCACTGGGTTAGTGTGACCTGGGCTTTTACAGGTTGACTAGTAGTAATATAGCAACGTATTCACCAACTTCACATATGATGCACATTACAGACGTAGCACAAACCTTGTGTGCAGCTTTATTCTTTTTACTATTTGAATGCATTAACAAGTACTGATGGGTATAAAAGAGTTTCACAATGTTTGATTCTTCCAGTATTAACACTGCAAGTTATTGATTAACTGCTCTGCACATTACAAAGTGCATGCAGCTGCATATTTGTAATATCTGAACCTTTGAAGAAGTTTGAGTAGAATCTCTCTCGCTCCGTCTCGCTGTGACAACCCTAATCTGGACATTAAAGTTTAATAACAGTGACCAAAGACCCTCAATCGGACTTTAATCAGAGGAAATCTCTCCCTCCTCCCTCTTCTGTCTTTCCATTCTCCACTGATGTTTCCCCCATAATGCTAATACCACTATGATCCAATCCACTTTGTCTCAAATTAAAGCCCCCCCCCCCCCCCAGTGCTGCCTTGTATGTTGTTATTCGTCTCCCCGTCCCTTATTGTACTTCTTACCACCCCAGCGTCTCCGCTCACATTCTGATGATGACAGTCCACCACACGTCAGGCCGACTTCACTCTGCAGGGGCAAAACAATAAAAGGTTCTAGTGTTAGTGTGTGTGTGTTGTGTGGCATGTGTGTCTGTGATGTTGTGTGTGATCTCAATTAAATTGGAAAGGAAACTCCGGTATGGACAAGGAATGAGCAAATTTGGGAATTAGTGGCTCTCAGTAGAGGAGTGGAAGCCAAATCAGATTTTTATGACCTCACGCGTATTCGAGCGAGGAAGTTAGCTGAGGGAGAGCAAGCGATGGAGAGACTGTGTGTGTGTGTGTGTGTGTGTGTCTGGTGTGTGAGGTGAGTGGATCGAATGCCTAAGACTACAATTGTTTCTATTTCTAAATATTCCTTTTCTCACACA
>NW_023339740.1:28868581-28873818 GCF_004916995.1 Morone saxatilis | reverse complement strand
AGCCAGAGACAAACACTAAGATAGCATCCTCTTCCTCCTCCTCCTCTTCCTCCTCCTCCTCCAGTCCTCCTCCTCTTCTGCTGCTAACACTGCCTGCTCCATCTGTGATATTAATATTTACTGTAACCTTCGGTGTCTCTCCCCCTTTTTACATTATTTTACCTGAAAACAATCCTGGGCACTCCCACTGACTGTGACCGTAAATGCTGATTGGTGATAAACAGCTCAGACCGTGATGTTGTGATCAGTCTGAGCTCGCTGTGAAACATACAGATACAGTCAGATAAACTCCAGCATACTTATACTGCATTTAGTGCGCAGGATGCAGTACATACAAACTGTACACACACACACACACACACACACACACACTGTTGGGCAGGGTCATAAAAAAGTGCACAGTCCTGCTTTTTCAGTAAAGTGATGGTCTGAAAGTTGTGCAGAAACTTTACACCAGGGTGTATTTCCAACAGTCTGCTGCATTAAGAGTAAACAGTATATTTCTGAAAGGGTTTCTTTTTTGTTTTTGTCTTGTTTTCCCTAAACACCCGGGGTCAGAACAGCGAGAGGAAAAAACTGCACTGAGGTTTTTCCGGAACTGAAGAGAAATCTGCCCCGAGATCTTTTCAGGGCACGAAATAAAAACTGAAAGAAAACAAACCCAATAATAATAATAAGTGTTGGATTTGTGGCTTTGCCTGGTTAGACTGTATGACTTCTCACTGACTTGCTGAGAGACCGTACTCGCTCACCGGTTGTCTTATTAGTTTCAGCCGCTGTAACCCGACAAAAGCCCCGTGTGTTCTGCATCCAGCTGTGGTTGCAGTTTCTGAATTGCAAAGTCTTTGTCATTCATGTTATGCTCGGTCCAGCTGAGGTTGAAGTCAAATGTGGTGGAAAAATACTGATGTGAAGCACAATCCCACCAAGAGCACACACACACTGCTTCGTTCCAGCAGCCGAGCGTCTGTGTGTGCAAGAGAAAGAAAGCGTTTGTTCGCACTCTTTTCAAATTGCCAGCACTTTTTTTTACGACAGTCGTTGGAGAGGTTGATGGAAAGTGGCCATTATGAAAAGGCACTGCACAGGACGACCGCAGCACAGAGCAATTTCAGAAATTGAGGAACCTTTAAGTAGCAATGAGTGCTCATGATGTGACCAATCATAGCAAAACCAAGTGGAGGCCCGGTGCTGTGCCGGCAGCTGACCGCAGCTCAGGACACACCTTATATATGCTCGAATACCGCATAGTAAAACTGGTCCCAGTCAGGGTCCACACAGCCCATCCCCAACAGACCACAGGTGGTCCAGATCTGGAGCCATATGTCAGCCAACTGTATGACCATAGCTGGCCCTGTTCTGGCCCTGTGTGGGACCAGACGTGGGTTAGGTCTGTGATCATATCCATTACTGGCCCCATGAGCATAACGTCAATCCAGTTTTTTTTTCAAATAGGCCTGGTCCTTATACCCCCGACAATCCCACCAAGGGGAACCAGCCCATATCTGGCCCCATTCTGTGTGCTCAGTCCATAACCATAGCTGGGCCTATGTTGGACCAGACCAGGGTTTGGACAGTTGTCTGAGATCTGTACCACGTTGTCATTGCTGTAGTGTAATGTAACGTAGTGTAAGCGGGCTGCGTGGGCCGTCATTGGGCCACACCAGTTTTTCTATGTAGGCCTGAGCGTAGTGAAAATGTTGTTTAACATCCTGTTCACCTTTGTGTTCCGCAGTCATGAAAACGCTGCGGTAACAGTCAAACATTTCCTTGTAATTGTGTCGAGGCCCTCCATCCGCTCCACTTTGTGTAACCTGTTTCCGGTATAATGCAGGATAATGCACACATTCAGCACTCACTCACCCATTCATACCCGACTGCTGCCATCAGATCATATCTGTTCACTCATGACCCAGTTTCCAAACCTATAGATGTGTTCGCTAATCGGCCTTCAGTGCAAAGTGCAAAGTGTAGTCCAAACAGCCCGCTCTACGAGCACGATCAAGTATTTCTAAAGTCAATAAGAGCAATTTATCTTTACAAAGGGATAAAAGTCAACAATAAAACGTATGTTACTGAAATAATTTACAGAAATATTCAGTGAATTTATGTCTAATGTGAAATTACTGCTTATTTAGGGAAAATCTCCTTTTTTTCCACATAAAAAGATTGAAATACATTTGCTAATCTATAATCTATATTAACTGTTTATTTAACAAATTTAATACTGTTAAATACATTTATAAAATTATGTAAAAAAGTATTTGTTGTGTAGTTTTATATGGATTTATTTGTTAATTGACAGATATCTGTATAATTATTGAAGTTTTCACAACAGGAACGGTTGAATAAATGTTGTTTATCAGTGTATAAGCATTGGTAAACTGTCAGAATACAGTTTTTATGAGCATTAGTAATAGATATATGATCAATCTTTGTTGTTTACATTCAGCTAAATAGCCGTTGGCCATGTTGTTGCTAAATTAGCTGCTAGCTGTCGGCCAGTATCAGGTTACCTTTGCGGAGAAAGCAGACGTTTCTGTATTTATTGTTTTAAGTCTCATATTTATCATACTTTGAAATGAAATGTGTTATTTTCACACTTTGTATAGTGTTACAACTGTTTGACTGTTCAAACTGTTTAAATAATGAAACAGAAAATGAACGTTAATGTTTTTTGCTCAGATAACGTAACGCGTTTGCAGTTACATATTAACGAGGACACTGTCAGACATATAAATAATATAAAAACTTTAAACTGCTGTTACTTACTGACGGGGTCGACAGTAACGATGTGCAACGTCGATTCAAAGTCAAATTAAACCAAAGTCGTTCCATTAGTACGAGTTGTTGATTACAACAATGTTGTAAGTGTATCTGAAGGTTACTTTTCCCTTCTTCCAAAATTATACTCTTCTATTCTTCTTCTTATTCTTCACTGAGGATCGAGCACTGGCAGACAGCGTCGATAATTAAGGCTGTAAACGAGAAGAAGCTAGATTTTAAAATGGATATAGGGAGAAAGAGAGGGATAGAGAGAGAGAGGGGGGGGGTGAAGAGAAAAGGAGTCCCTGAGGAACACTTTATCTCTGTGGACAATCTGAAACTAAACCATCTGATATTTTTATGAGCCCAGTGTTCAAACGTTTTATTTTCATCATAACTGTATTAAAATACATTCGTATCGTATTTGTTCTTGTTCAATAATTTTAGCCACCTAAATACTGATTGCAACTTCCTCGCTTCGCCGTCCTCTTCTAGAGCCAGTGTTTGGTTTGTTCCTTCTGGGCTACTGTAGAAACATGACTCGCTCCCTCTGTAGATATAAATGTCTCAATCTAAAGTAACAAACACACAACAAGTCCTATATTCAGGTGATTTTACACTAATAAAAAGACATATGATTATTATATTTGGACCTTTAAATGTTGATTAAATGAATCTGATGTTGTTTTATAGGAGCAACAAGTTTATCAGCTTATATGTTTAAAATAAAATGAATGATAGTTGAGTACAGTAATCATCCTGTAACCTCATCCTGCAGTAACCTGAATGCAGCACACCAACAGGTTACTGCCTCTGTTAATACAATTTAAATCACAGCTCTCATCAGAGCCCATTAGCGGAGCCGAATCGGTCCCCTCCTACACTCAAACTCTCTGTTTAATTCATGAACGGAGACGTTACAACCAAAATCAATCCATATGGCCTCATTTGTTTTGTCGTTGGCACTACTTAATGTGTTTTATCGTAACAGGAACGGCGTTTAGCTGCATCAGAGAGACTGATCTCTCCCCAGACCGCAACCACACACACCGAGCCCCGAATCCCTCCAGCTGTCAGCACTCACCACCTATTAAAGCCAGCGTTGCACTGAGGGCCGAGGGCTTTAAAGAGCAGCGTTGATTTCTGGAGAGATTAAAGTAGAGTCTGTTCCAGAGGGAAGAGGCGTACAGAGCGAGCTCAGGAACAGTAATTAGGCTGCTTTGTTCGGTGTGTTTGTTTCAATGCAAAGACAATGAGGCTCTCGGAGGCCTGGCGGGGCTTTAGTGTGAGGAACAAGCAGCCAGTTAACATATGTGACAGTGGCACCGCTGTTAAAGCACTCTGCATTAAAACTGTGGTCTTATAGCTGTGAGTGTACAAGAGTTATTTAATGCAGAGGAGGAGACAGTGATAGATAGATAGATAGATAGATAGATAGATAGATAGATAGATAGATGATAGATATGATAGATAGATTTTAACGGAATTTATAAGCGAATATACGTCATTTTTATATTACAGACTAAATTGCAAAACTGCTTCTGTTGATGGCAAAAATGTGTATTTATACAGTAAAATATGGAATAATGTCATTTTACTTTAATATCACCGTATTTATTACAATAGACTACAGCTGTAGATACTTGTTTTACATGTCAACAGACGACAATGACTCTACATGTGACGGCTTTTGTCAACGTTGACTTTTAATATGTATGAAGTCCTTGAGAAGCTCTGTTAGCGTCACAATTAACCCTTTGTGTTCCTTTCAAACCTATCACTTGTCATTAATGATCACTGCCTTCCTCGTTCGCTCCCTCCTGCACTGCTTCTGTTCATCAAACGCTTCCTTTCACAAGTCTCATTACTCTTTTTCTTTCCTGTAAACTGTAGAAACTTTACAGGGTTTTATCTGTCTTTATTAAATATATTAAATATAGTAAGAAAAGTACATTAATATCCTGTGAATTTACATGTCTGATGTAAAATAACTGATTATTTTTTCACATAACAAGACAGATTTAGTGTTTGTGTATTTAATTCAAGTTGAATACTGTTTATACATTTCTAAATGTATTTGTTGTGTAATTTTACATGGATTTGTTGGTTAATTGACAGATATCTTGTATAATTATGGAAGTTTTCACATCACAAACGTTGAATAAATGTTGTTTATCAGTGTATAAGCATTGGTAAACTGTCCAAATACAGTTTTTAATCAGTGAAAACAGGAATAATTACTGTAATTTCACAGATAATGGACTTTTATTACTATTTAAAATTCAGATTAAAATAATAAAAATCCATAATAACAGGCCACTCTGCTGGTAAATGTAAGCCTGATTATTTGTGAGAGTTCACCTGTATTTATAGATCATTGCATTGGTTTACAGTGTTAATGTGTTTTTTAATGTTTAATTAAAGAATTACACAAGATATTTTGTTATTTTCTGTTATTTTACTGTATGTTT
>NW_023339740.1:28868200-28868431 GCF_004916995.1 Morone saxatilis | reverse complement strand
GGGAGAGAAAGGATGGAAGGAGAGTGAGACAGAAAGGGGGGAGGAATAGAAATAACTGCAGGGAATAGACGAGTGAAGCTGGAGAACAAAAGAGTGAAAGGAGGGATAGAGGCTCAGAGATTAGCGGCGCTCATTAACGTCCAGAGACTCTGAGTTTAGTGAGCGTCCACGTATGTATGAGTGTTTAGGGGGGGGGAGGCAGAGGAAGGTGGTGGTGTGTGTGTGTGTGTG
>NW_023339740.1:28867706-28868138 GCF_004916995.1 Morone saxatilis | reverse complement strand
TGTGTGTGTGTGTGTGGGCGGGTCATGGTAGATATGGTGTGAAATATGTGTGCAGACGCGGTGAGGAAGGTGACACCAGGAGCCAGAAGGACTGGGTGGTCCAGGGTCTGTGAGACGCCACAGTCCAGCTCAGAGTCCAGCTCTCTTCAGGTCCACACAGCAGACCCAGTGTGAGCACACAGGATGCGTTCAGGGACAGCAGGGAGTGTGGGTCACCGCTGTACTGGCAGCACACTAACCTCCTGTGCCCCCCCACTCAGGGCCAAGCACCGGACCTGGGACCATAAACTGAATACTGCTGGATTTACATACTCCAGAACTTATAACAGACATTTATGAACAAAATAATGAATCCACATTTAACTATTACTAGTTATCATTATTATTATTGTTGTTGTTGTTGTTGTTTGTTGTTGTTGTTGTTATTCTGTC
>NW_023339740.1:28865095-28867606 GCF_004916995.1 Morone saxatilis | reverse complement strand
GATCGTCAGCCAATAGGAGAGCAGTGTCTGTCTGTATATAAGCGGTGTTGGGGCTCCTCCGGTAGCTCTGCCCGACCCTCCTCGCCTCCCCCTGCCGCTCTCGGGGCCTCTGTCTCGGGTGTAGATGGCAGCCGTCGCCCTGAAGCTGTCCGCTCGCTGGAGCTTTGTTACAGTCAGAAGGTGAGGACACCGTCAGTGCTAAGAGGCTAAAGCTAACTCCACCGAGGGGTCAAACTCACTGTTATTACAGCACAGCTCCTACACACAGTCAGACAGACTGCTGCTTACTGTTGGTGGTGTTGTTGTTGTTGTTGTTGTTGTTGTTGTTATTCTGTCTGACTTTAAGGTTAAGAGGTCAAAAAGCTTCAGAGTGGCGGAGCTGCAGGAATATTCTCATGTTTATTCAATGTCTAACTGTCAGTTGAGGACTGAACCACAAACTGGAACTAACAATAACAATAACAACAACAATAATAATAATAACAATAATAATAGACCTTATTTAAATAGCAGCTTTCATACAGTGGCTGTAGCTCAGAGTTCTTTACAAAAGAGTGAAAATATAAATATAAACATTAACTACGCTAATATTGCGCAGCAAAACCAAACAATCAGATAAATAATCAATAAAAGAAGCAGCAAACCATCAGGAACAAGTATAAACAAATATAAATAAATAAATATATATCTGCTTCCTGTTGTTGGTTAATTACATCTTCCTTTAATCAATATTTAATAACACAGAGCTGCGGCGTATAATATATTTATATATATATTATTAAATATATATATATATATATTTATATTATACACCTTCACCTGTCTCACACACCTGGTAATAAAGTGCACACACACAAATACATGTAGCAAAATGCTAGCTAACTGGCTTCAGCCACCTACGTAGTGTTTAACTAACATTAACTTAAAGGTCCAGTGTTTAGCAGTGTAATTGCAGATCCTCGCTTCACCCTCCTAAAGTGTGTGTTTGTGTTGTACATTATATCCTACCGTATATATTCTGCTGTCACTGCGTCTAATAATACCGTTCTTCCTGCTTCCAGGAGACATATTAGGGCTGAGTGGCTCCTGACGGACAGACAGCTGCAGAGGTCGGGTTACGGATGAGCAGGACGACATCAGAGATGTAAAAATAAACAGGGAGGGAGTGCAGAGCGGGAGTAACAAAGGGAGGGAGAGCGGGTGAGGCTGGTGTGGAGCTGATAACGTGGGAGGGAGAGCAGGGAGATAGAGGGAGACGTATAAAGGAGGGAGAAACAAAAGGGCCGCTGCGACTCAGAGCGACGGACGGAGGAAATAAGTTTAATATAAGAGTCTTATCAGCAGTTATTCTAACCAGCGCTTTGTTTGACATCAGATTCCTCTTGGTTGGGTTTAATAAGCTTTACCTTCTCCAGCAGGTTTCACAGCAGGTTTCACAGATTTAACTAACTAAGTTAGTTAGTTAGTTAGTTAACGATTGACTTAGATTAGATGGCTAACCACAGAGCTGACTCATTAGATAATTTACATCAATTGTTAGTTAGCTAGCGTTTTGCTAACATTCACTTTCAGCTATCAGATTTAAAAGGTTCATTAATGTAGCCTAGGGAGCTACTTATCTAGTGTTTAGCAAAAACTGGAGGACAGACATAAAAACAGAGGAGATAACGGCCTTTAACGGGACTTTAACGGTGCGTTTGTGTTGCGTATGATGGCGGCCTCGTTGCATGTGAACGTCCACAGAGATGAACAGAAATCTCCAACCTGAGACACATATACAATAACACGTAAACAACACATAAATAACACATTAATAACATGTAAAAAACACATAAATAACACATGAATAACACAAACCCAAACATGTAAAATCACCATGAACAACCTGTTGAACTGCCTCTCGTGATGGTCTACAGGCGTTTATACGCTGCCCTCCTTTAAGCTGTCGGTGCTGATTACTGTTGGTCAGTCGGGTGTGGCGGTACCGACGTCTCCCCACCGGCACACTGCGGTCAGACACTAAACAGCCCTTTCAGATAAGTTTACATTACATTTTAAAAAGAAACCAGGAGGAAGAAGGAGGCTGTTATCTGTGTTTGAAGCTAAGAAAGCAGAAAGATGCATCCACAGGGGGAAACATGTACTTAGATATGCTATGTGCTAAGCTAATCTGTGTTGAAAAGACAACATTCAGAAGATTATTAAAAGATAAAAGATATAATATATATATATATACATAGTTATATCTTAAATTAGCTAATTCTGAGAAAACTAAACTAACTAGTAAGCTAATCTTCATCTATCACTATCTCTATCTAGTTAGATAGACTCTAACATTAGCTATCAGATGTAACTAGCAAAAACATAATAATTCTCATTTTTCAGGTGATCATACACTCATTTTTGTCTATAGATCATCCTAAATGTTACACACAAGACATTTTAAGATGTGACTATACATATATGTGTATATATATCTATATATATATATATATGTGTATATATATCTAT
>NW_023339740.1:28861344-28864995 GCF_004916995.1 Morone saxatilis | reverse complement strand
CTGTATCGTAGTCCTACCCTCTGTTTCGTAGTCCTACCCTCTGTATTCGCTGCGGTTGCTGCTACAGCTAACGGGTCGGGATCCTCCTGCGTCAGCCTCTAATACATATTTACTCAGTTTCCGTGTGTCCCTGTGAGACTGTCTGCTTCCCATTTAGTCTGCTCTGTCTCTACATTTCTCCGTCCTGTCCTGCAGCTTTTTCATCACTTTGCTTCGTGTCCAGGTGCTTCTGCTCCTCAGGAAAATGTGCCAGAGAGGTGAAGTGTTTTCTGTTGTCCATAAAAGGTTTTAGGGGGAAACTGATCAAAGCAGAGAAAGTAACATGACAGCAGGAAGGGAAGTGTAGCAGAGAGTCCTCCTCTCTTGTCTTTCCTCTGCATGTTTTCGTCTCTTTCTACATCCCGTCTTTGATGGATGAAGCTCCACTGTATGTGCATACATTACTTCCTGTGACAGCTGGGCATGCAGCCCACGCTCCCACTGCTATATGACATACGCTGACAGGTTGTGTGAATGTTGTTAGAATTAGCACCGCTCTCTGACGGCAGCTTGTCTGTAATTCACAGGATTAGTTTAAAGTCCAGGTGAGATTAAAAATCAGTCATTTAAACCCTTTAAGATCTCATCTACAGTTATATTGTCCCTCCATTCCTCAACAATGTCTCACAAAACATTCACAAAAACTCTCTTTTCTTTGTATTTTTATATTAAAATCCAATAATATCAGACATTCACCCATTAATCAATCACAGAGCGAAGATTCATTAGCTAGGTAGCTAACAGCATGGATAGCTTTCAGAGCTCACTGATCGCTGTACAAACACACAACTTTATCCCTCCCTCACTTCCTGTTTTTACAGGAAATACGTTAATATGTGGAAGCAAACAGTTTCTGTTTCACCTGGACTTAAATGACTTCTTTGTCTGTAAACTGCGTCTGCAGGGAAATTAAGCTGCTGTTGTTTGTGTTAACTTAAAGAAGGACTGAGAGTCCACATTATTAAAAGTGAAACAGAAATATTGGACCACAAACTGAATGAACAACTTCCACCAAACGCTCTGTAGAAACTGTAGCTTTTGAAACCCATCTGTTCATTTCTACGCGACGAGACTGAAGAGAACAAATATTTTACTCTTTCTTTTAAAGATGAGAGGAACTGTGGATAGAACAAATTAAGAGCGGATGGTGTTTTTCTCCTGTTTTTCACACCCCTGCCTTGCGAGCCATATGCCTCAAACCGACTCACCGCTCTGATTCTGGAGGGAAACTTTTCACCCTTGTGTCTTTAAACAGTATTCTGCTGTTGGAGAAACTCACTATATCACTGAATATCATTTGTCCAGAGGACCTTTTTCCATGCGATCTTTCGGGGCAGCTGACAGCAGAACTTTCCAGGCTTGCTGCGGCATTACGCCTGCTAAGGGGTACGAACACAGGATGTTTTTCATCGAAGGAAAGTTGTTGTTGCTTCTTCCCTCAGACGGTGAGAGTTCACACAGGTTTATTCCCAATAATTAGATCATTTATTGTTTGTTGAATCCTAAACGGACCCAGTTCAAGAACCAAAGCTAATCTGGTGGAAAAGAGTCCTCCTGGTCCACTTTACTCTTTCCAATAGTTCCTGTTTGGACCAGGATTGCAGTGGGTTTGAGCCATTCATTTGACCTCCTTCACTTACTAGTCTTTTGACAGTATTATCTGTTTTTAAATGGATAAATTTCATTTAAAATCATCACTGCACTAGAGGATGTCAATGTCACGTTTTGACTCACCTAGACATACACACATATAAAGCTGCAGTATAAAAGTCAGGACGGATGGATGGATGGGTCAAACAAACCGGGTTCAACCAGGTGTGTGTATTACATGCTTTGGTTGTTTAAGTTGAGATGTTGAACTTACTCCCACATCCAGCCGTAACAGAGCAACATCATCATTCATAAAGTCCAATATTTTCTTTTAGCTCTGTTTTGGTCTCCAGAGGGACTGTGTCTGTCTTTATTCTCTGATTCTATGAGAGCCCTGAGAGTGAACCACACGCTGATAGTTCACTACCAAACACACGTAATATAGAAAAAGTGATTCAAGCTGTATGGGTGACACTTCTTAGCATTTATTGAGACTTCCTTTTCTCCCTGCAGTCTGGCTGTGACAGCGAAGTTGTCCTTAACAGATATCCTGGATGTGAAGTACAGTGTGAACCCATCCAAACTCCTTTAGTCCCAATACAAAACCCTCTGCCATGTTTTCTTCTTTGTTCTTGCTAAACAAACATATAAAAAACCACATAATTAAAGAGTGAGTGGGCAGATGGGTGTGGGAAGAGAAAGGGGAGGTATTGAGGGGGGAGGAAGGAGGAAAACATAATGACCACTGATGTTGTTGGTTACACAACTCTAAAAAGGGTCTGCAGCTATTTCCATCTCTAGTGGGCTGCTGCAAGTATGCAAATGCGTCTTCCTCTTCCCTGCCGAGGCTCTTGAATGCAAATGCAACAGGAGCAGCATATGTTCAGATTTAAATATGCATGAATAATGAGCCTGAGGAGCTAATCACCATGGCACGAGGGCAGGAAGTGGGGTGTCTGTCCACAAAAGGTTGAACTTTTGGCCTTTCGCTCTCCAGCCGGCGTGTGCACAGGTAGCATCCAGTGCTAGCGCCGCTGACCTTTCGCCCCAGCCACCTACATGCTTACTGTATAAGGACTTTCTAAAGTGTTTGTCAGCGTGTGTACGTTCTTCCTGTAAGTCCCAAACAAAGACTCCCAAGAGTGGGATCCTCGTCAAAGCTCGGCGGTCCCGTGGGTGTTGAGATCAATGTGTCTGACATACTGATCTACACCAGGAACAGCTCCTCGACGGCGCTTCAGTGAAGTGGTTTTGTTTAGAAATGGGGCTTTTTGCCAGCCCAAGTTTGTTGATGTGCACAGATTTTGATCATTTAGTCATTTAAAGTTTGAAGTTTATTTATTAAAAAAAGGGACAATGCACATTAGTTAACACAAAGACTTCAGTCCACTATGTAAATATGTCCCTGGCAGGTTGATGGAACATCAGAAACATTAAAAGAAAACATAGAAAAGCACATAAACACAGAAACTCCAGAGAAAGTTTGTGCTTCTATACAGTGTGTAAGATATCTGTCTAGAGCCAGTGTTTAATTTGTCCGTTCTGGGCTCCTGTAGAAACATGGCGGACTCTGGAGATGAAACCCTCAGTCTAAAGTAGTAAAAACACAACAACACAAAGCTTCACAGCGGATACAAGATACATACTCAGAACCTGCATTAGGAAACAAGCAAAGAGCTGATAGAACAATGAGAAAACAGTGAATCTGTCAGAAAAGAAGAATATTAAATCTGATTGTTAAATAATCAAAAATACACAACACAGAGAGAATTGTATAAAAAGTTCCTAAAAATATGAGGAAAACTATCAATATTTACAGGAAATAATCTGCTCAAAACTCATCAAATTCTCTGGTTTTACACAACTTTCCTGCAGTTACTGTGTTCACTGTTTGGGTTCATTGTTAAATTTATTAGCTGTTCTCTCCTGTTATTGATATTTTTGAATCTAATATCCACAAAATATGTCACTTCTGAGGTCTAATTTTGCCCAATCTGCGTCTTTGCATTGACTTTGTATTTA
>NW_023339740.1:28858534-28861244 GCF_004916995.1 Morone saxatilis | reverse complement strand
CTCTCTTTCTCTTTGCTCTCCTCCCAAAAGTAAAATCAGAGCCATCCATTCCTCTATATCCATCCCTCCCTCGTTCTTTCGACTCCTCCGGGGTAGATTCTCTGACTGTGGAAGACATCCAGGGCAGTAGACGGTCTGGGAGGCTTTGAGCTCGCTGTATCACCGCTGCTGCTGTAACTAATTGCAGATAGACTGGCTATTGATTTGCTTCCAGACACGAAGCAGATGTTTGTCTGCAGTTTTAGTAAAAGTGGGCAGTAAATCCACACAGAGGAATTCAGAGGCTTTCATTGTATGAGGGGAGACTTATGCCACTCTCTATCCACTCTATATTCACTATATATTCACTCTATATTCCCTCTCTATCCACTCTCTATTCACTATAAAGAAGAAGTTATCAGAGAAACAAGCTGAGCTAACTTAGCCAGCAGCTCAGCATCAGTCAGTTAGCATGCATGGACCTGGGACCTGTTAGCTTTAGCCTCAGTCTCAACAGTGTGTGATATCTTCTACAAGAAAAATCCATCCCATATCTTTTTACTGTTAATATTTAAATGTGCAGCTGATCTCTTTCAGAACAGGATATGCAGAAACTTTGTGTTTAACGAGTGAAAATCCATATATCCATTACACATATGCATGCTTTAAACAATGGTGATAATACCAAATGTATTTTAATCCAAATTTAACACTTCAACATGCATATAATTTTATCTTCAGAGTACAGACTGCCCCGCCTGTAATGCACCACGAGCCATCCGTTCCTCTAATTCATTCCAATTTACATGGAGCAACACTGGCCAGATAACACAATGGTATTTCCTGCCTGCACACCCGGTGCCCATGCTTTAATTTACATCTTGATTTATGAGCTCCAGAGGGACAAAAAAAAAAAAAAAACAACCCACACAGACCTTCTCTGAATAACTGAATGTACAATAGGCAAAAGTACATTAATGTGATTAGTTGGACAAATGCATTGTGTTTGCTCCCAGCAGTTCTCCAGTGTCATTTCCAGTTTAATAAGTGCAGACGTCATCTAACTGGCTGGGTGGACTGGTGCAGGAGCCACAAAGGGACGACGCGCTGGGCGGTTAAATTCACCTACTTTCACTGCTCGCTTTTCATCTGGAAACTGGGGCCGATAAGGTTCACAACCCTCTGCGGGGAACGGAGAAAGATATGATACTGTCGGCGGGAGGAGGATTTCACCGCACAGGACGAGAAACAATTGTATAAAGGGGAACGAGGAAGGAAGAGAGAGGGGAAGAGAATGGAAACGGACGCCATTGTTCATGTTTAATAAATAAAGAGGGAGAGGTAGAGAGGACGAGGAGTCGCTGAGAGAAAAAGAATATCTGCAAATTAAATCAAAAGCAAAGAGACAAGAATAATGTGAACGTTACTTTAAAAATGAACAAACCGTTATCGTTCAGTTTCACGAGGAACAACTTAAAGTTTATGTTAAAACAAGGTTTTAATCATAGAAATATATCATTTAAAACACATGTATTCAGATTGCAGAGGTAGTTTCACTGTGTTCTTATGTGACCGCACATTTCACATAAGAACCAAACTAAAACAGATTCTTTCTTTTTACCTTTACAAATGTTTGTACAGTTCATAAGTTCAAGTTCAGTTGTTTTTAAGTTAAATATCAGCAGCAGAAATATGCAACACTGTCCCCGACTAAAGATCTTCATGTTTCTGATATTAACTGTATTGATTATAATCTGTTAAACAGAAACAGCAGTAATGATTGTGAATGAGAACAACCAGCAACACAGTGTAACATCACACAGTNNTAAATAACTTCCAACTTCACTGGACATCAGTTTGCTTCAAGCACATTCAGACTCTGTTACCTGTGGATGAAAATACGCTGGAGGTATCTGGACCCGCCCGCTGTCGAACTCTGCTGACGTAGTACAATGGTTCTCAGCTGGTTTCACCAGGGACCCACTTTTATAGAATTTAAACCAACCACATTTATTTGTGATATTCTGATCCCTGCAGTCAGGGAGGGTGCTGTTAGATCTGAATGCCTTACATACTTCTGCACACATCGACACATAAATACACACTGCCAAGATTTAAATGAGACGCACATGGAGCCGTCAGTGACAGTCAGCAACACAAAGTCAGTACAAAACAGGTTGTGACAAATAACCACACCCTCTGAAACCACTATCACTGCCAGGTTGACCCTGTTTCTGTTTGGACATTGTTGAAAACATTTGGGATAATGTAAAGTCACTGAGCAACATGGTGCCAACACATGGAGAGTTGTCCAACAACAAAGAGCCCACAGTGTCTGCATCAACCCCGGAGTCAGAGTCCTGGTTGGAGCCGCTGGGTGTAACTTCAAACGTATCCCTGGTATAACTTAAATTATAAACAAGTTGTGATTTATGAATTGCTGAAATGAAAGCAATTGCACCACAGAGGTAAGTTATGATTCATTCTGTGTTTGTGGGTCCCAACAGTGAATAACAACTAGACTTTTAAAGGTGGTTTGCAAGTAAATTCCTGAAAAAATCCTCCGAATAGAATCAATGTTTGTTTCAGAACCTCCATCTTTCTTTCTTTCTGCATCGACTCTTCGCCAACCTCGTTACCTCGGCCTTCCCTCCCTCTTCTTTTTCTCTGGCTTTGAGGTCCTCTCTCTCTCTCTCTCTCTCTCTCTCTCTCTATCTCTCTCTCTGTGTGT
>NW_023339740.1:28857685-28858510 GCF_004916995.1 Morone saxatilis | reverse complement strand
TCCCTCCTCCCTCCCTCCTCCCTCAGTTGATCCAGTAAAACATCTGTTTCTGAAAGAGCTGGCACCGTAAACGGCCCCCGGCCTCTCGCTCTCTTTACGAGGGCACTCGGTCTGAACTAACAGTGGCAGAATGGCACTCTGAGGTGTTGTCCTCCCTCCCATCCTCCCGCCTCCTCTGTCGTGTATTCCTCACACTGAACGGACCGAGGAAGAGTCCTCTGAAGGCAGCGACGTCCTCGAAAAGCCTCCCTCGTCCTCCTTTTCATGCCTCTGTGGCCTTTGCGCTCTCTCCCTGTCCTCCCGCTATTCCTCGCAGTATTTGGGCTTCATCCCTCCTCCTCCTCCTCCCTGCCTGCCTTTACACTGCTTTATTGTTTTACAGCTGCTGTATTTGAACAAGGTCCTGGCTTTAGTGCCTCTACAGCAGCTGTCTCTGGCACAGCAGAGGTGGTTAACCTTTTCTTTTCCTCACTTCTTTAGCTATTATCCCCTCATTTAATCCTTATCTTTCAATCATTCTGTGACGTTCTTTAATCTGATTTATGGCATCCAACATTTCTTCCTCCCTCGCACTGTAAGGATACCCCTGAGGGACAAATAACCACACCTTCCCTCAGGGGGGGTGAAAGGTCAGGGTCAGCTGCAGCTCAAAGGTTTTCAGGGTGTTTATCAGCACCACAGATTCAGAATCTGATCTCATGATGATTTGAGAAAAACCCAACATGCAGATTTCCCCACTGTAAAAGGAGAAACTGTATGTCTGATGTTGATGTGGAAGTTTTGGCCTGTTGTTTTTCAGACGTCTGCACATCGGCTGCTGTGACA
>NW_023339740.1:28842682-28857667 GCF_004916995.1 Morone saxatilis | reverse complement strand
AGGTTGTGTTGGTCGGCCAGTGCCAGCAATAGCTTTAATGCATTCAGTCAGTCACATAACACAGTAACATGTGCACAATGACTCACATTCTCAGTCCCAACTCGTCAAACACAGCCCAGGGTTCACACTTTTTTAAGGGACTTTTTTTCGACAGTACTGAACAGACAGCCAATGTTTTACTGCGGCTTCAGAGGAGCATAAATAATAATAATTATAATAATAAAAATGTATGTGCTAAGATGCTTTAACATTGGATGCATGGAGATGTTTCATAGTAGATTTGACTCCAGAAGTTTGCTGCTGTGTGAACAGCTCTTAACTGTCAGGGAGCAGATGTGAAAAAGGAGCGTTAAAAAGATCTGGTAAAAGTGTCGCAGTGTGCAGATTATCTGACCAACATACACAGCAGGTTTATGTAATCTGAGAATACAAACACTATTGTCCAGGAGAACATAGATTATTTTTAGGAAAATGAAACAATTCTTTTTTTCAGGTCATTATACACTAATGAAAACATACCTATGGATATTATATTACTGACAATAGATCCTTCAATACTTCAAATTCAGAAGAATTCAACTAGGAACCAATACATTTTATAAAAAGTTTTATTACAACCCTAGGCCCTAAAGGATTTAAGGTCTTTAATGATACATTCTGCAGGCTTTGGTCTAAATTTCGAGTTAAAACATCAGGATAGTTGTTTCTATACACTGAAAAGCTTTTTGTGCAGCTGCAACTCCAATTCATCATCAGACTGCCACATTCAATAAGACATCGATCCCTTATCTGCCTGAGATTTAAACATCATCCATTCCTTCCCCCGTTTCTTCTGTCACTCTTCAGTGTCCCATATGTCGAGGTGAGAAGACCAGTAGCTTGATGGTAATGGGAACGAGGGGGGGTTTATTTATTTAGGGGCTCAGCAGCAATAAACTGTTACAGTTCACACCTGAAGCTCTCCAACAGTCAGCAGAACACGTGTTTGAGTTGAATGTGGACAGAAAGGGTCCACCAGGCTCTGATGGAGAGTTTTGGTTTTTCAGCTAAATGAAGATGCTGTTTGAGAAAAGTGAAAACAGAAACACATGATCAATACATGGTCATTTTATGCTTGCTTTTATTTTTTTTTTGCAGACACAAATTATTAGTTTGCAGAAATGGTCGCCCTGACTCCCCCCTGATACCTGCCAGGCTCAGTTAAGCTCATTTCCAGGTTTATGACTCCCCCCCGCCCTCCCCCAACCCTTCAACACAGAAGCACTAAAGCCAGTTATTTACTTCTACTTAACGGAGCCAGAGGGCTTTTTCAGCCCCTGCAGGCACTTACACGCACTCCATTTTGACACATCGCTGGCAAGTTAAGTTTAATCAAACACTCTTTAATTTAAAAAATCCATCTTTATTCATCTTCTCTTTGACCAGGTCGGACTGTCAGCGCGGCGCTATCTTAATTCAGCTCTGAACTCTCAGCCCCGCTGCCTCTCTGTGAGGATCTGGTAAAGAAAAGATGATTTTGAACCAACATTTCCTGGATTTTTGGAGCTGTGTCTGAATTATACTCACTTACTCTCACAAAGATTACTCTCATAATAAATAATTCTTTTATTTTAGTAATTCGCAGCCGTGTCTGGTGGGATTTGGGGGTTAGAGCGGCTCCGACCATGACTCTGACTCCGGATATGATAAAGACAAGGTGGGTTCAGGCAGTTGAGTTGATTTGTAAGTAATTGTTAACGGTGTTCAGCCATCGTGTTGATGAGAATTTATGTATGTAAATTAAATATTCTCTGCTGTTTCTTTGCTGTTTGTTTTTCTGTTAGCATTTTCTGGGCCGCTATTCAATTATAGAGATTTAAATAGATTAATATCACAAAGGTGCAACGACTAGTCAACTAGCAACATCTTCAGTCTGCAGCAGCCCGACTGCTGACCCTATTTCTTTCTTTACTCTGTTATCCACCGCTCACACACACACAGCTACCCTCCCCCCCTCCACGGTAAATGAATGTGTGCATTTCATGTTAAAACCTGCACTAAGTGGCTGCAGGTCAGTCTAGTCTCTGCTGAGCCTTTCTGAACATCCCTTATTAATGAGCCTCGTGGCTGTGGGGAGGAACCGTGTGCTCACAACACCTAATGTATGGATGAGAGAGAGGTTAGGGGAGGACGGGGGAAGGAGGACAGATGGGGGAGGGAAATAACTGGAGCAGTGAGGAGGGGTAAGGCATCTAGAGAGGAATGGAGGATGGAGATAGAGGAGTGCACAAAGGAGAACAGGCAGAAAGAGTAAACCGCAGGAAGAGGTGTGACGGAGTGATACGGCGTGACAGAAAGAGAGGCCAAATCCAAAACAATTTTTTTATGAACCATCTATTACCCGCAGCCTCCTCTGGAGTCACCGTACGTCCCACAGGTTGCGAGGCTTTTCTCACGCTTGTATCTCGTCACGCCGCAAACTGGATTACAACGGTGGAGCCAAACGAAACCCCCGCAGCGAGCACACGCGGCCCGTTCAACACTAACAGGTATGACAGGGTGTTTGGAAACGCAGCACGCCAAAGCTCAGGTACTCACTTCAGTCCCGTCTCTGTGATATCAGATGAGCTGTGTCGGTCCAGACGGAGGATCTTTCTCAAAGTTACATGAACAATTTTTTATTCTGATTGAAGATTTCAGGGCAACTGTGTATATGGGATGTGATCTAATATGTTCTGGAGCACAGAACCAGTAGGGCCGGAGCCAGACCTACTTTATCTAACATGTAATACAATAAAATTCTTCTGTAGCCACATATATTCCACTCTGTGACCACAGCCTGACGGCTCTAGACCTGGTCAGAGGTCGAGACAGACAGCGGTTGAGAGCCGCAACCTCTCCATGCCACTGCAACAAAAGCCCCGAAAAAATAAGCAAATAAGAGTCATTTTTTTAAGTAATTAAGTAATCCGAGCAAAAGATCTCCAGACGAGGAAAATAAACACAGATAACTCAGGTAAAGAAGCACTGAAGCAACAAACTGCAGGACGAACAAGGATAAGATTAAAAAAAGATCACAGAGAGAGTTTGTTTGGCTGTTTTATAGCCTCCTTTTTTAGTTATATAACAATATTAATATGTTATGTATAAAACATTAAGGAACAGCTTGGTTGCAGGGAATTGTTTTCTTATTGCAATGCAGAAATACTCACCTGTATTAGTGAGGAAATACAAGTATTGATCAGGACTCGGTATCGGCAGATATTAAATGGGGATTGTGACAAAAAAAAAATGTATTGGGACATTTCTTACTGTGGTATTTAACTGGTGGAATTTAACTGCTTTTGGTATCAACTATTAAATCCCTGGTAGATTACATACAAAATCAACGCAGAGACACCAATAGACATAAGTCACCCAGAGCTCTTTGATTCATATTTATACAGAGACCGGACAAAAAAGAGTCTGTTGTAGCTGTCTGTTTTACTTTCCTATGAACTAAGTTAGCATTGCCCTGATCAACCAAACTCCCAACAAAGACTTTTTACTAATTAGCATAATGGAGTTATTTCTGTATCGTTTTGATGAGTTTTTTTTACAATTGAATCAAAGCAAAATCTGTTAATTGTGGTTTCACCGCTCGATGCCACAAAATCCTACACACTGGACCTTTAAACTGATTGTAATCGAATATCAGGCTCCATGTTTTGCTCTTAAGTCAAGAGGATACTAGAAAAAGAACAGATCTTATCTAGCAACAGAAAGAAAGAAAAGAGTCTCAGAGTTGGATTTTAAACAGTTTCATTTGAGTTAAAAGGTCAATGGCATTAGTTCTCTTAGACAAAGCAATCAACAAATTAAAAGCTCATTAGTTTAGCTCATTTAAATTAGTAGATAATTGTGCTGGTTTACACTGTATTCCAAAGTTTGCAAGGACAAAGAAATCTTTAAAAGTGTACTAGATGTTTTTTTCTATTATTTGGACTTTAGAACTTCTTCAGACTTTGTCTCCAGGCGAAGACAGTTCTGTCTCTCAGCAGTTATTCCATCCAAACTTTAAAAAGTAAATCTCATCCCAATTAACTGTAATTCCCTTATTTCTCCGGACTGTAACCCGCTCTCTCTACATGACTGTTTTATGGCTCCAGTAATAAGGCAGACACCAAGGCCCTGACCTCTGCGCCCCGTCCTCCTGCAGTGGAAGCTAAGTTCAGTGGAGGTTAACTCACATGCACTGAGCAGAACATTGAGTCTACAGCGAAACACAAGCAGAGTCTTTGTATAGATAATGTTCAATATGGTGTGCTGCGTCAGGGTCATACTCTAGACAAAGCGTACCATAACATCACAATCGGCCTTTTTCCGGGATGAAAAATACGTTTCATAAGATTGAAACTGACACTTAAAGTTGTGTAACTCCAGAAACACAAGCTAAAGGTCGTCATATGTCCACAGTCTGACAATGCAATACAGTCAATATTACGGACCACAAATGGAGATTTTGGAAAGGCCACGCCCCCTCATACAGTGAGTCTACAAAAAAGCCTCTTGGTCCACTAAAGCCATTTTGAATCTTTTGAAAAAGACGTGGTACTGTTGGGTCTCTGTAAATGTTATAAGGAGTTTCGGTCTATGACCTGCACTCTATTATGAAAAGTTCCTGAGATATAACTTTGTTAGAATTGGCGCTTAACACAAAATAAAATTGAATTGAAAATGTTTGCTTCTCAACCGTCGGTCCGACGGCTACCGGATCTTCTGTGGATCATCATCGGACGAAGTTGATCTATCTTGATTAAAGCTTGTTGATATCTTATTTAGTTTTCAAGATATTGATCAATGAGCTTTAGAAGGGGGTGTGGCTTATACCTAAAAAGACTCACAGGATATGTCCATATAAGGACCTGAAACATACTCTGAAAGTTTGAGTCAAATTGACCTCTAGGGTGCGCTACAAATGCAGAAAATGACAGATATCATACTCCAATCTTCACAAACGTCTGATATCTATGGTCTGTTACAGTAGCTCTTCAGCGTATTGCATCCAACATATTATAAGAACAAACATAAAGTTTCCATTCGTTGCATAATTTCTGCCTTTCATATAATATATTATTCCCTGTATGTAATTGTGCCATTTCTTTAGACATGTTACAGTATAATGCAGGTAAACTCTGCTAGTGTCTCAGTCTGCTTCCTCTCCCTCTCTCCCTCTCGTCTCGCTCTCTTCACGCCGTCGGACTAACGGCATCTGTCCAGAGAGACGACATAAAGAGCAGCATCAACTTTAAAGCCTCAAGCTTAACAAGTGCTAGAATTTCTTTTTTAACGATAAAACAACCGAGTGTACGAAGAGCACATCGGATTCTGGATATGATGTGAAAGGTACGAGCAAAAAGAGGCGAGAGAACAAAACATGGAGGAAAAAGATGACAGACAGGACGGAGTGAGGATGGAGGGAGGGAAGGGAGGGAAGACGGAGGGGGTTGAGATAAAAAATAGCTTTGCTCTAAATTAGTGCTGCAAGTCACAATTAGTCACACTTCAAAGGAGAAATTTTGTTTGGAAATTGGACTGATGAACAGGCTGAAATCGATCAGAACCTTGTAAACCTTCAAAGACTGATAATAACAATGATACTAATAATAAGAATAATAATAATAATAACAATAACAAGAATAGTAACAATAATATGGCGTCAGACGTATGCACATCCATGTGTGATCTGTATGTTTGTCTGTCAACCAAATGAGTTTTCTCTCCATCCGCTGCTTTGTCTCTTCAGGATCTCGCTCTTTTTTCTCCCGCCAGCTCCCCCAGTCGCCCTCTCGCAGCGCGTTCACTGCAACAAGAAAGTAAAAGAGCCTTCTGGGAAAATTAGTCTCATTATTTGTCTAAAAAGAAAAATCTTAGTAAAAATATATCTAACTTTCATCCATAAAATATGATCCAGTTTCACCCAAATCACTGATAAAGTTGTGTTTGATATAAAAATACAAAGAAATATAATTTGTTTAACAGAGATACAATACGGTCGTTCTCTAAACAGGTTAAAAATGCACTTTTCACCTGGACTTTAAATGTCAGTCTGACCTGGTTTGAATCTTCATAGCTCCATAAGGTTCATGTTAATCATGCTAATCATGCTAAGATCTGCTATATGTGTGTGCTGCATCGGGCCACCAGCGGGGTGAGAAGGGTTATTATCTGCCATTTAAATGCCAGCAGACTTCTCATCTTCCCCACCTCCATAGCTTCGTCCCCAATGGCCGATTGCAAATTTACCCATTGTCTCCGTGTCCTGGGCCAGCTGAGCCAACTAATCAATTATAATCAGGTAACCAATCAGGGCACAGGTACACCAATTAGGGAGCGCCAGGGATCCTGGGAATATCAATTAGAAGACCTGATTTGGCTCTAATTTAGAGCAGCTGCTACTGAGCTCTCTGGGTGACAACAAGTATTCCCCTTACTAGGACTGTGGTGTATGCACCTGATACACACACTCTCACACACACCTACACTCACACACTATAGATGCACATACAGCGTACATGAAAAGTGAGAATGCACACAAACAAGCTCACAGATGTACAATATGTGCGTGTGTTTGCATCCAGACCTACATACACAATGAATTACCCCCACACACACTCACACACCTACACACCTACACACACACTCACACACTCACACACTCACTCACTCACACACACAGTACGGGGTAATAATCCTAACCACTCTCTCGGAGCAGCGGTGCAGAACCGTTCTGAGCTCCTGAGGACAAACTCACATTCTAGTTCACACTGTGTCCTCAGCACTCCTCTGGTATCCATTAATCTGTCGATCGTATTCTCGATTAATCGATTAGTTTTCTGGTTCAGAAAATGGTGACAAATGTTCCCAAAGTCCGAGGTGACGTCCTCTAATGTCACAGAGGAGCAAAGAAATTAGAAGATATTCACATCTGAGAAACTGAAATGACTCAAAAACTATTAATTGATTATCAAAATAGTTAAATAGTTATATATATATAACATATAATATAGACAATCGATTTCTGTTTTTTTCTGCTGTCCAGGAGCACAGCGGTGTCAGTTAGATGGTAAATGTACATGTATACTTCCTTCTAGTCTTCTGACCACTCAAAGCACTTTCATACCACAGCCACATTCACACACGTCAAGTCCATCAAACAGAATTATTCACTCACATTCACACACCGATGCATCAGGAGCAGTCTGGGTTCAGTATCTCGCTCAACGACACTCCAGCCGGAGGAGCCGGGGATCGAACCCACAACCTTCTGATTAATGGACCCGCTCGACCTCCTGAGACACAGCCTGCTTTATACTGAAGATATGGAGCATTATTTAATATATGCAGTATTAAATATTTAAAAAGGTACTTTTTCTGTTTGTATTAGCTGAAGCAGTGATCTGAAACCACCGGCCCCAGTTTAGACGGTTGGACGGTTGACGGATAGATCAGTTATTGGTGTTAGTTTGGGGTTTTTTGTCATTTTATTTTGCTAATTTAATGATATGGTGAGCTGTAGAGCAGCCAGGGCAGGGCAGGTTTTTTTGCTGTTTGACTGTGAGCATCAGAGATTTCCAAACCGTTAAGTAAAGTGGACAGAGAGTCTCTGTTGGAGTCTCTGGACGTGGTCGAACCGCCTCCTTCGGGGCACGTAAGAACCAAATAGCGGCTCACATGTGAAGCGAGGCTGCTGCCGGCTGTCAGGCAATCAGCTGCTCTGATAACGGACACAGGCTGATCAATAAAGTGGCTGTGCACACTCTTAGGTAGTTTATCACAAGGCTTCGATATGTTTAAGGTTACACACAATCAATAAAATCAACACAGAACATTACAGAGAAAATCTCCACATTAAAATCTTTCAGAATGTCAACAGGTTTATCATTTTTAGCTGTCCTTATAGACATAATATTAGTTTCTTCACCCAACATTTTAATTACTTTCTGTAGTATTTATGACATATTCTTCCACAACTAACTCAGGTGTGTTCACATAACCAGAAACAGCTGAAATATCCTGAAATATAATCAGATTTTCTTGGCTGGAATTCCTGAGACTCCAGGAGTTAATGTAATGAATGAACTGTGTATACACTCACTGCTCCGGTGTTACTGCACTTGAGACGGCCGCCATAGCCGCGGCCTCGCTAATGGAGAGTAGATGCAGGGCGCTGTAATGGTTACCAGTATAACAGGCTGGCCCACAGCCACTTTACCTCGCCTTGACTTTATTATGCCTAATGGTTTTGGCCAGCGTTGCATATGCTGTCGATAAGCCCCTAATGAATCCCTACTGGTAGCCATTAGCCGGTAGCTCGCGAGCAGCTCTCGCTCTGTATTTGACTTTTAAATGTGGAAATTAGCGAGGAGTTGTTTGTTGGGCTTCGCCAGAGTCCTTGGCGCCGTAGCAAAGATAATCAGCTCGTCTAGATAACCTCTATCGGTTCATTTTAGACGGCCTCGCTCCACTGCTCCGACTGCAGCGACGGCACAAAGTATCTGGAGAGTGTGTGTAACAGTGTGTGTGTGTGTTTGTGTGTGAGTGTGTGTGTTGTAGTTTTATAGATGAAGTTTACCCATTTGACAGAAATCCCAGTGTTGGAGAACAAGCACTTTTACTCCAATAAGTACTTACTCTGGAAAGTTGCGATTAACGCAGATTAAAAAACCCATCAAGAATAAACACAAAAATGTTTTAAAAATAACTTATTTCCACTGTGGACCTCTTTTCAGGATGATACGATGGTAATACAAGTCACAGATGATTAAGATACTCCTGGGATTCACTGCTGACCCCTCTGGAGGGGTTGTGGGTCTAATCAGGAAAGAGGGCGTCCACTGGATAAACCAGGAGATCTGAGTCTCAGCAGTAAACGGCATCCAAACAGGAAGAAAGTGCCAGTAAACTCCGCCTCTTGCTTGATTTGATTGGCTGTCTGGGCCACTTGTAAAATCCCTGCATCCCAAATTATACTGAAGTATATAAATATTATCAGGCAGTTTTGAATTAATAATTCTTTTTGAAAACTAAACTATTTTTGCAATTTTCCTGCAATTTGAGTGCCAAAAAGAGCCTAAAAACATCTCAACATGCATTCATTTAAAAGAAAAGCTGCTGTGTAATCAAGCATTTTAGGCCGAGGGGCTTTTTATTATGGTCCAGTGTGAAACATTGAGGATGATCTACTATCAGAAATGTAATATGAAGGATACTAAGAAGGTATGTTTTTTATATAGATGTATATCACGATTCTAGCTGAAATACCACTAAGATGGCGAGAACTGTTTTATGTTTCTCAGAATTTCAAGACGTTTTAGTCCTCCTGCTGGTGGGTTCCGCCATATTAACAGCGACCAAGTCACGTTCCTTATATTACTACGCAGGCGCATCCAGAAAGAGTATTAAAGTTCCATTATATTAAAATAGTTGAAAGTAAACTTTATCAAAATAATGACTAAATTAATATTTCAAAACAATTTTATTAAGACAATCTGAAGAAGAAACCACAGACATAAACGATGCTAACTGTGTTTCTGTTTGCTGTTTTATTTGTGCAGTTGGATAAAAAGTTGGAGCTCTGCAGTTTTTATCCGACAGCTGCAGTGATTAAACACAATGTAAATGAAGAACAGAAGAGACAGAACACACAGTGCTTCTGCTGGAGGCTCACACAGTATCTGGGTCGCTCCGCCGGGAATCAAACCTCTGACCCTGAGAGTGGCGGTGCCTTGCTCTACCCACGGAGGCCGCGCAGAAGAAGCCAAAGCATTTTAATAGCGACTCCGTGCGTCTAAGAAAACAGCACTTCCACCCACGCCGCAGCAGCGGCGAGCACGACAACAGGCCCCGAATATAAAAGCAGCTCCTAAATGAGATGTGTTTCTGAATATAAAGGTCATATTGTTTGTGCCACTGTTGTTGTTCAGCGGCAGCCTCGCTTTTCGACAAGCTATCAACGCGAAGCTAATAAAGGCTCCTGCAGAATTATCTGTCCCCTGATTATCAGTGGCGAGCAGGAAGGCCAAATAAAGCTATCTGTGTGTGTGTGTGTGAGGAGCTGGCTGAGAGTGACTTATCATCGAGTGTTTGTGTGCATATAAGCAGCAGCGAGATCAGAGACTAATAATATCTTAGAGCAGATAGCTTTTAGCTGGCAGCAGGAAGGAGCCTTGAGATAATGTATCAGTAGCAGTCGGCTATACAGTTAACGGCTGACAAACACGCGCTGTGTAAACTCCTCAAGACACTTTTACATCCAGGTACAAACGCCACGGTGTACTCAGAGTACTCAGATACTCAATTACCAACACAATAATGTAAGAGATACTCCATTAGGGGACGATCACACAGGAACTGCTTGGCGAAGAGCTGCTGTGGATCAAATATGATGGCCGGGATCATTTACCATCACCGGTGTACACTGACCACAACCCTCTGGTGCTACTGGCCAGGATGCAAAACCACAGCCAGCGGTTAATGCGTCGGGCACCGCTGCTACAAGGAGAGCTAGTTTTAAGGTTTCATCTTTTACTTTCTGTTTAAATAAAAATTGAAGGATTGGTTCTTTCTCCCCCGGGTAATTGTAAACGTGTTACTGCCCCACAACCTCCTGGACGATGAGTGAACTCTGGTTACATGATATATGTTTTATACTGATTGATTTTATAGTATCTGGTTAACTGAGAGTAACTTCACACCTGGAGTTTAATCTTTGGGTCCCAAAGTAAAGGTGGCGTCCATCATTCATTTGTAATAGAAATGTGTTCCTTTGTTGGCCTGGTTACAGAAGCAAATCCTCTCTTCAACCTTAATAAATAATAAAGCAGTGGAAGACACACAGAGGTGACAGTGAGGTGACTTATTTGCTTCTCTTCTCTGTTGTCGTGTTTCCAGTCAGCAGGCAGACAGTCAGAGGTCCCAAGATGCCTTTCTGTCTCTTCACGGGTCAAAGGAGAGGAGGGCACAAACTGGCCGCCATTACCACCCTGCACACACGGAAACAAGCTCACTGTGACGGACTGATGTCACACACATACAGCTACATACATGCTAAATGAGTTCATTATTCCCTGAAGGTGACGCACAGAGGTGAGCGGGGAGCTAACGGCGCTGCAGACTGCAGAACGGGGGAGGAGGACAAGATAATCAGCTTCCATTCTCCCTCTAGTTTTCAATCCAGACTGAACTGTCGTCAATTATCAAACCACCTCCTGAACCCGGCCGCGGCACAATGGCTCGTTAATGAGCGCGCAGGTGATTGGAGAGGCATGGGCTCATGCACACGCTAACAACCAGGAGGGCATTCAGCGCTGATTAGGCCACGCTCTGCACCTAGGCACATCACGCAAGAGTAGCAATAATCACAGCAGAGAGCGTGCTCAAGGTTGTGATGGCTCTCAGGAAATACTCACATCTCAGCTGCCTGCAAAGTTTCCATCACGCTGCTGTAATTAAGAACGAGAGAACAACAAGATTGATTGCTTTAACTAAACAAAACCCACAATAGTTTTTTTTTAAATAAAGAAATGCATAAAAAAGTAGCACTTTCACTTCAATCTTTAATAATATGTAAGATTTCTGCATCAATATGTACTTTTATTATCTTTTATTAGCTGCCATACATTGACTGTTTACCATCCACTGGCTTTTATAACTCCGGCAGCTCGGCTCGCAGCCCCCTCCGGGACGTCTTTGTCCTGTCCAACAGCGTGGGAGAAGCAGTGATTGTTAAGGTGGAACTGCTTTATTCAGTGTTTGTTTCGAGGAGGAGGAGACCTCTGCACGAAAAAAAGGTTCTTATCTTTTTCCTTTTGAAAAGACTCAGTGAGTCTTCTGGCCGCAGCAGTCAAGCTGTTTCAGTATGAACAGAGGTCAGTTGTAGTCAGTCCCACGAGGGTCTGGTGGTCCTGCACTGGCTCTCAGTTCACTACAGAACTACAAAGTCCTCCTCCTTGTCGTCGGATCCCTGCACAGCGTGGCCCCCTCTCGGCACCTCCCTTCCCATCTGCTCTGCACTCCTCTCTTCAGGCTTCGCTCCACGGATGACAGCAGGGCTTTCGGGGCCGCTGGCCCTGAGCTCAGGAATTCGGAGCCTCGGGGTTCGGTGCCAGCGCACATCTGTTGCTTCTTCAAAGGTGCAACTGCGAAACATCTTTGTTGACCAGCTCCTCTTTCAGCTCCTCAATCGGCATGTATAAAGACTGCCTTCATCATCATGCACACATCCTCTTCCTCCTGTCACATCTACATATAAATAACAATATTAACTTAAAATAAAAGCAATATGATGGAGCTCAGACAGGAAGATGTTCCTTTATTGATCTTTATTAATTTATTGGCACAGCAGCAGAGGATAAATGAGTGCAGAGAGTAGAAAAGGGTAAAAATACAATAAAAATCTCGAATATAAAAATGATATACACTATATGTGATAAATAAAATATGGTCCAGGTGGATAATTGTACATCTTCAATTTTACTAAGTAAGGTTTTTAAACTTTTTTTCCTTTAATATATATAAGTTGTTTTTTATTTGCAGTTTGGTATCTGGTTCTTGTCTTTCGTTGTTGTTTCATGTAGCAGGGTTCAGTATCGTTCCACATATGAACAGATATCTGATCCAACAGTAACTTTGTTGACATTTGTGATTTAAACTCTCTGATAACAAATAATCATTAATAATCCTGTGAAGTTGATGTCAACCTCAACCAGACATCAGATTGTCTTCATGAACAATAACCTCTTATTGGGAATCATAACAAAGTGCCTCGTTATCTCCAGCAACTTATTAAGGGAATCATCTTATCAGCAAAAATTAACAAATGAAACAATAAGAAGGATATTATAAGGAAATACTTGTTTATCTAATAATTTACGACATTCAAATACATAAAGACGCAGTTACATTCTTCTTACAATCAGATTTACAGTTACTGAAGCTAATTACCTGAACTGTTCCTTTAATGTCAGGATATAACCGTCATTATAATGGACACAGACGTTATTTGTGTTTAATTTAAAGTTACCAACCTTTCTGGAAGATCCACAGTGAACAGGCAGAACTTAATGATTATTGATTGATGATAAAATATCTGATTGATCGCAGACATCTTAATCATATGTACACACACATTATATGACCACCTATCAATATGAAGGACACACACACTCTGCTTCTAATTAGATTACGATATGTATTGATCCACTGAATCAATACATCAATCTAGTGGTTTATCAATGCTGCTGAGCTTTCTCTGCAACAGGAATTAGTACAGATATATATATATATATATATATAATGTTCAGCTCAACATGCCATTAATTATCCGTAATATACCGTATTATCTATAATATACTGTATTATCTGTAATATACTGTATTAGTGGTGGAAGATCTTGTACTCTGTGACTCCCTGTTGCTGATGAGTCATGTAGTGTGAACCACTTTGAGACTCCTGATTAAAGAAGTCGTGTAGTGTGTCCAAGCCTTAACAGAAAGGTTAAACTACATTTATTCAATAGAATAAAACCTCCCACCTCTCGCTGTCCTCATGAGGCTGCAGAGTCTTCAGTGTCCCTGCTGCTGCAGACGAATCCTGAGAGCTTTCACTTTATTTGTGAGGAGAACTTAAAGCTCCATGCTGGCTCAGTCACATACAGCCACCCTCCTCAGGAGCCTGTTCCCTGCTGCAGGTCTCACAGGTACATGATCACCCGGCAGCTGGCCGCTGGCTATTAGCCGACTGTCTGTGCTGCTGGCTCAAAGAGAGCTTGAAAGACACGACCGGTGCCAACAGCGGCAAGAGATCCGCTGGGTACCGAGTTAGTAAGTTAACGATGCATAAAGGACAATGACCAACAGAGGAGTCGTGTCCTCTGTGGTGGTTATTTGGTTAATTATTTGACTAGCATGTGTTAGCTGCTAATGGCAGCTAGTTAGTGGAGCTAACTGGCTGGAGCTGGTTTTTATGGCAGACTGTGGACATATGATGGCTGTTTTAGTTAAATCCAAACTGCTAATATGGATCATTTTTAACATTTTGTATCCACTACAGAAACACTAGCTAACTGAATCTAATAATTTTACATTTTTACCTCATAATTTGGAATATTTATTTTATAAATTTGACTTTCTATCTAATAATTTAGACATTTTATCTCATATTTTTTACTTTTTATCTTATTGGTCTGAGAGGATGTCTTGGTTCTGAGTATGTGTCATGCACCAATGTGTCCAACCACCGTGGGTTTAGAAGACACAGAAAGTCACAATTGATAAAACATTTCATTTCATTACAAAATTACAAATTATACATTAATATTCAGCTCAGTCTTAAAATCGTCTCTCCCTACTTTGGCAAAAAAAAGTTTTTCATAATAATCCAGTCAAGAGAAGTTATGATAAATGGAGACATTTTACTAAAAAGTTTATCCCTTATGTCCTTATAGACAGGACAACAAAACAAAAACCTCAGAAATCACACAACAATCAGTCTGTCCTCCTCTTTAAACCTCCCGCTCTCTGGGACTAATGGTTCCTGAATGCAACACTGCACACAGGGATCTTTTACTGAAGCTGTACCTCACACAAGGTTTTACACTGTAACTGTTCTTTATGAGACAATAAGTTTTGGGTTATAGCATATATCAACAGAACATTTCCCTCCACACATAAATTTCCTTAATATCGCAAAGTAACCTGACAAACCGTTCAAGTAAAATAAGATGTCAGCTCACGAGCCGAGTGAGGAAGATGTGAAATGTCCCAGTTAAAAATCTTTTTAGTCTCTGATCAGACATCTTCTCTCATAACAGTCTTCTGATAAGTAAAGCAACTTCTGATCAACACATATCAATTTCAGGCTTAAATCAACAATTTCCCCCCACTGAGTCCAGCCCACTTCCAGTTTAAGCCCATCCTCTCCCAGTATAGCTACAGGCACAGATAATGGTGTACTGGCTCATCCCCA
>NW_023339740.1:28835936-28842582 GCF_004916995.1 Morone saxatilis | reverse complement strand
TTGAGTATTTAGAAAAGCACTTTTGAATAAAATGTATTATTAATATTATTAGTATTATTATATATTAAAGCGAAGAAAAAGATTAACTTTATTAATCCTCAATAGGGCCTGAAATACAACACACAGGGTTTATAGGCATGGACATCTGGAGAGATGGTGGAAGGATCGGTTGTCACGTAGCGGCGCCCTGGGAGCAGTTAGGGGTTTGGTGCCTTTCTCAAGGGCACCTCAGCAGTGCCCAGGAGGTGGAACTGGCGCTTCTCCAGCTACCAGTCCACACTCCATACTGTGGTCTGAGCGGGACTTGAACCAGCGACACTCCAGTTCCAAAGTCAAGTCTGAGCTACTGCCGCCCCCATAAATACATATTTTTATACTCTTAAATTAATGAGCTCACATTTTATTGTTAAATGCAGTGAATATATATATATATATAACTGCACATTAGTCTAATAACATAAATTTATTGATTTACAGCCAACAAAAGTTACTGTAGAAGCACTTTCAGTAACAACAAAGTTGCAGTAAAAATATGAATTGTAGTCGAAATAAAGACAGCGATGTATAATGATTTTACATATTTTTTCTGTATTTTTTAAATACCTGAGAATATAAATAAAATATGAAATTACAGTCTGTGAATTTGCATTAAAATTGCGTATTCCATAGGTTTCGGTGTGGAAAACTCCGTTCATAATGCCTCGCTAGAAAATATCAACGAAGCAGCCGTGGCAGAACATTTCACCCAGATATAAATGTAGATATATTTAAGGTTGGTAGGCACATGTATCGTATTCAGATGTACAAAAAAGCCTCATGGAGCCACACCCCAAACCCAACAGGAAGTCAGCCATTATTTTAATGAATGAATCCTAGACAATTGATCGGATCTACTTCAGATTTGGTCTAAAGACGGTAAAATTTATCATTGAGTTTCAGATGGCGTGCCCACGAGTGTCCATTCTCCAACTGAACTGAACTGAAGTGCGAAGGCCCGTTCATCGTTGCTTGCAGCTTTAATTTACTTTGGAAACTAAAGTAAAAGTCTCAGAAAAAGTCTCAGTCTCTCACATTGTGTACCATAGACATGAGGACAGAGTCTAAAGGAGTAAACTCAGAGACAGCAGGCGCTGCACTGTCATCCCAGAGGATCAATCCTTCGGGCAGCAGGTCAGCATGAACGGAAACAAGAAGTCTGACTCCATCTCAAAGGGACTTAAAATTGGCCGTTCGCCCCTCTGGCTTTTTCTCCTGCCAAGCCACAGACTCTTATTCTGACAAAGGACACCATTCCTCGTCGTTAACATCCAGCAGTTGTTGGACGCAGCGTTATTCTGTGTGACAGAAGTGAACCTTAACATTAGTTCAGGCAGAGCGGTGAAGCTGCGCTCGCACTAACTGATTCGCATCAGTTACTTATTCATGCGTCACCGTCATTGACTCTTTCATCAGCTGTTTGGCTATAAGCTGACAAATATCATCCAATCACTGCCCCCCCACAACCCTCAGGGTCTGATTGGGAATGACCTGCTATGGACCGCCTCCCTCCTAATGGTTTGGGAGTGGCCCGAGGCAGTGACATCCGAAAGATAAAGATAAGAAAACCAGAGGAAAAAGAGAGGTTGGATACGTATGTGCATGTATTTTTATTCATATCAATATATTTACATACCTTCAGTCCTCTGCACTTATATGAATGAATAACACATTTAACACACTTTCATACATGCATAAAAATACCAAAATTAGGTGTTGATCCAATACCACGGTAAAGATGGCCGAACCCAGAAGCAAAGTTTATTACTGGAGAAAACACACTTCATTTTTATCTTTGTGCAGACCTCCAAATAACAGCTTTTTTTATGTTTGGTTCTAATTGAACCTAATCCGCCTAAAATCTGCTGCCTCCTCAATGTTGGCAAGTACAACATGATGTTAACCTGCAAATGCACTGGCCAAATAATAGGATTCTTTTTCACAGGGATATGAATTGAAATCATTTGTATGTGAGCCAACAGAAAACAGTACTGTGTTGTTTCTCTCTCCATGTGTTTCTTCTCTTTCCACCCAAGAATGAAACCTGGTCACACTTTTAATAAAAACCTCTTCATACATGTTAGCTGAGCCAAGCGGCAAATCTTCATTTTAAAGTGTGAAAATGATTCTGAACAAAGACGGATTTTGTTTTGTTTTTCTCTCACAAATTAATAATTCAATTTGTTCCCTAAACCAAAGCCTCTACACAACAACACTGTTGGCCAAACAGGGACTGCACGCTTTAGGATTCCAAGCATTGTCTCAACCAGGACTGAAATAAAAGTGCTGAAAGATGGATCTGAAACCAAACACCAAAATAAGGGAATGCTATGCTGTTGGGGGGGAAACAGCGATGGTGGCATTGTTCACTGCCAGGGAACGCTCATGCAAAGTGGCCTGGGCTTAAGCAGTCAAGCTGCTAAACAGGGATTGGGGGGAAGTGTAAGAGGATTGGCTGTAAGTGACCTCCAGATCGCTGCCTTTGGTCTGTCACTACATGGAGAGCTGTAACTACAACATGGCTTAGTTGGTAATGAGAGAGAGGGATAAACACAGACGGACTGGGAGGTAGAAGGAGGAGACGTTGTTTGGCATCTTGATTTGTTTGATGGTAGAATGAAAGAGAGAATGAGAGGGTGATAACAATGAACGTATAGCTCCGTATAGTGTTTTTTTAAAACAATGTTAGACAGGGCTTCACAACTGACTTAATTTTATGTGTTAAGATCATTGTTGGACATTAACCATGGCCTGATGACCCCTGGCCACCAGCTCAGGTTGCAATATAATAGTTACTAAAAGGCTGCGTGTGCTGCTTGTTGCGTTATTATGGCATCTTATACAGAGTTGGTCCCAATATTCTACATATATAAAGATGGACAACATGACAGCTTTAACAGTGAAGGACAGAGACAAACATGCACAGCAACAACAATAGCAACAACTATGCTAGTCGAAGGCATGAGATCATGAAACTCACCTGTGTGTGTGACAGCGAGAGGAGATACAATAGAGATACAAAAACAGAGACAGGGAGAGGACGGGAGGCAGGACAGGAGACAGGGAAGAGAGGCGTTTCGGAAGTGGGATAAATAACGAACAGAGGGAAAGTAGTGAGAAACATCTTCTTGCAGCCACGTACTCGCTCATGTAGTTATTCAATCAGCCGGTCTGTGTGTGCAGACTGCGAGTGTGTGTGCATGTTATCTGTTCTCGTATTGAGTGTCACTGCTGCGACAAGCACATTGATCAGAATCTGGGGAAACACGCAGCAGCATCGTTTTTCAGGAGGAGGGTGGGAGTCCGTCCTTACAATGCGTCCGAGTTTCAGTATTGACTTTAACTCGGAGGAACACAAAGAGTGGTTCGTCATCAGCGAAGAGTTTTAACCTCACACTGTACAAACTGTCTATAGATATTACAGTGAAAACCCAGAGACTAAGACCTTAAACTCATGGAAAAACCTTTATTTATACGTCATCGGTAATATCTGTGTTTACTATTTTCAATTCAATTCAAAGGGGCTTTATTGGCATGGGAAACAAACTCTGCCAAAGCAAGTGTAAATTATATGTATATACAGTTTAGTCATAATTAAATATAAATACTATAAATAATTAATACAGATAAATAATACATTTAAACTAAAACGGCTGCTGTGAAAACTGGGATCACTTCATTGTTGCTTTTATTGTCTTTACAGGATTTTTGTCAGTATGAAAATACAGAATATATGTAGCTTCAAACCTCATTTTGAAGATGGTTAAAAGTTAAAAACAACACACATAAAGTTACATCTTATGTTAGCTAATTTTAGCAAAATACTAGCGAACTAGCGATTGATGTACGTTAGCTAGCTTAGCATCCAATTACAGGACAGGAGGAAGTTGACCGAGGCTCGCTCAACTGTTATTGGAGCACAGAGCAAAATGGGGCAGGGCTTAGGAAGGGTCAGTTGGTAACACCTGTGTTTACTATTTCATGTCAAAATGGCTGCTTTGAAAAAGGTCAGTGGGATAATTGTCTTTACAGGATCTGTATGAAAACAGACTTTATGTAGCTTTAAAGGGGTAAAGTAATATCTGTCCAGTGATGAACATAAACCTAAAACATCCACGTCATCAGTCGGTTACTCAGTCTGAAGCTGTTGCGTGACATTAAGTATTATCCAGCGCGAGAAGACTGACCTTGTGGGTCTGACGTTATTAGGGCTATTATCTGACCTGCTGATCCATAAAACATTAATGTGGCTGATGTAGCGAGGACTATTTTGGACTCTGTGCGCATTGATTTTTATTTCTCCACAGCAGCATGGCCAAGAAAGAAAACACTGCAGGCCTCGTGTCAAATCTCACCTTATACTGCAGATAGCGCGCGCTATGTAAGACGTCTTTGTGTGCTCGGTTTTACTCAGGTTTGATGTTTAAGTGTGTTCATGTATCAAAGAGGGAACAGAAAACTGACTGTGTGGGTGATCTGATCAATGAACGGGCTTTAAGTATCTGACTGTAAATGGAGGGTGTAAAACGAGAGAAAGTGATGAGAGTAAACAATGACGTGAGTGCAGAGGAGGAGCTCTAATGGTGCTGATCTCCACTGAAAGATGACAAACCACTTTATGTCCTAAAATCAATCCTTAAATCCACTCTCAACAAAATCAGAATATTATCGACTCCTCGTCTGAAAGATGTATTTTAGCTTCTGAGATGTGTTTTCTTTACCAGTTTGTGTGTGTGTGGTTGCAGCATCTGTGCAGGCGTACCTAAACACTTACAACAGAGGCATTGTATCTATACATAATAAAACTCCACACCTGCACATATTTTCCAAAACACATTAGTGAGACATCTGTGCTCACCAGAGATGTGTGTGAAATCTTATTATCCTAATCGGCAAATCATTAAAATCTCATTTCTCACACTCTCCTGTTTGTGTGAGAGAAAATATCATTTCTGTCTTTTTGGTGGAAGCCAGACGGGAAGATTACTGCAGCAGTTATTTATCATGACTGCGCCTAATGTAAATCCATTGTTAAGCTACAATGCTGCTAGTTTTTCTAAAACTAAAGGTTTGTCATCGGGTGTAGGCTAGTTTAAGTTAGCTAAGCAACATCAATCGCTGTATATATTCATTTGAGTTAAAGTCTTTAATCTGGCTCATTAAAAGACATCATGATAGGTCTGTCCACAAGATGACAAACAACTTTTAAAATGCTTGTTTTCTGAATGGAGTTCCGTTGATCAGAGCTATGCTAACAGCTGGAATCAAGTAACAGACACATATTTCCCAACTTCCTTTCTTCCTTTTCTATAAGTAATCTCCTTTTCTGTCCAGTCTCAATCAGTCCACTCCCCCTGTAGTCCTGCACTCTGTCGGTTCCGAACACAGTCCACCACCGAGGATCCAGGACGTCAGTAGAGCAGATTTTGTAAAGATGTGGACACAACAGTCTCTTATTTCGTTTGGCCAGCCTGAGACCCATTTTGTCAAGTCCAGACAAGTCCAAGCTGGGCCAGCATGGCTCCTATTCAGAGCTCTACCTCTCCTCTTGGGGCAACAGCACTGTGGAGGGCTGGTCTGGCTGGATGGATCGTCTCAAGGTCTTTAATCAAAACCCCACACTTCCTTTTTCTGATTACTGTAGGTTGTTTCTATCACATGTAATAACAAATGATCGACCGCAGCAGTTTAGTCAGATTATTATAAAGGTGATGGTTTCACTTTCACTATGCATGACTGTGTTGCCATTTGCCAATAATTTGGTGCCCCGTTGCTATAAGCCTTGAGTCCGACACTTTTATGTGATAAGTGATGGTTGTAAAGTTGCTAATGAAACACTGTTTTCTGTACATTTTAAGATTCTCAGCAACGAGCCGGTCCCACATGTGCACTCACACAGAAATCCAGGACAAACAATGACTCACAGAAGCTTTTTTTCTTGTATTTCTCAGCAGGGCAGGTTGTATCATGAAGGCTCTTCAGAAGCCAATCCAGCCACTGTTTACTTCCTGTGGGTAAGTATGGGTCATTTAGCCCACTCCTTCACTCTGGAAAGTCCCTCTGCGAGAGCGAAGGCACACACTTCTGCTCTGTATGCAAATACTGCTTTTATTCATTGCATTCTGCGGTGCAGTAAATTGAATACTTTTAGCTCTTCGTACTAATGCATTACATGTAAACAGCATTTGCATTAATGCTGTGAGCGAGTAGCAACTTGTTATTCTCCTTCTGCTTTGCTGCGGCCCACGCCTCAACAGTTCAGGAGATTGTTTCCCTTTCTCCCAGAGATGGGAGGAAGACGAGGGTACACAGCGCTTTATCTGCATGCACATGTGCAGACAGTGTCCACAGGCAGCAGAATAAGTCTCCCACTCCTTTGTTACCAAGTAAGAATGAACCTAATCACGCTGGAGCTGCAGTAGCGGACAGACGCAACCCTGCCCGTTGTTTAACTGTCCCTCTGTGAAGTGTTTCGTTAAGAGGATCCATAAAAAGAGGCATTCTGCTTTAAAGCTGAATTAGGCAATTTCACACGTTACCGGCTGCGGTGGGAAGAGGTTATTGGACGATTTCAGCTCCGTGGAACTTTATGCCACAGCCTGATCGGACT
>NW_023339740.1:28827262-28835836 GCF_004916995.1 Morone saxatilis | reverse complement strand
AGTAACCACTGACATTTATAGCTATTGTCTCATCTGTCAAAGCCCCTCTTGCTCCCCAGGGTCTTTAATTTGCTAATTAGGCCACAGGACCCCCTTGTTTGTTTCAAAAGACCGCTGCCTAGATGCTTATCTGCTCTACAAGATAATTCTCTGACTGGTTTATGTTCGTGCCTCAGCACACCGGCCGTCTTTAAAACAGCCCGGTGGCAAAAGTTAAACACAAACAGTTTATTTACCCAAAAAAACCCACAAGCAGCTGTTTGTGTTGTTGGCATCAGCGCAAGGACAATAACTAAAATATCATTTGCACAGTCCTGATATACATAGCTGCTGACAGGCGAGGACAAGGACAGCTGTCATGGTGCCTTCAGTGTGCCTCCGTGGAGAATATCAGCGGTTATTTACTGGAGGAGCAACCTCGACTGACTCATCCAACTCGCACAGATCCACTGGAGGCGTCTGGGAAGAAATGTCACCGCCATTTTATTGTCTTCCAGAAGTCAGAAACAAGACTGTACTTAAAAAAATGCTTTAACACGTGTGCCTCATACTCGTTTACCACCATTACACATTAAATACAAATCAAGGTGAGGCTGAAAATAACATATTTTAGGGTTTATTGAGTTACAAGTTTTAAGAAGGACTACTGTGTGATGTTTATTGATGTATAAATACACATAGAGCCTGTTTACAGCCGGTTTACAGCTGTTGGTATTAACATGTATCTTCTGATCAGATCACAGGTCGCATTGTGATCTGACCTCTGAAAATCGCCTGCAGTCGTCTGAGACACTTTCCTTTAGTAGTGTAAACTCAGACGGCCCAGGACGGTAATAATGGACAGTGACTGACAGTAAGTTACAGTCCTAAATTAAAAATTACAGTTTGTAGCTTTAATTTTACATTTTTAATGTTTAAAGATTTTTTTCCAGTAATTGTGACAAATTGTACATCATTTTTGAAATATATTCACAGTATTAAACTTGAATTTAAATACAAGTTAATAAATGAAAAAAAATATAGATTAGATTTGCAAAATGTATTTTAATCTTAATTCTTTTAATTTATTATTTATTTTGAAAATACAGAAATAATCTGTAAAATAAACAGAAAACCTGTAAACATTTTTTTACAGTGTTGGCCTCATCAGCTATCATAAGCTAAGCTATCGAGGAAGATTATTGCAGATTCTTCTTATTTGATGTAGAAAGCTCGTTGTTGCTGGTTGATTGGCAGCTCGGGGAATAATAACGAATAACGACACAATCTGCTCGTCAACGTTAAAAAGACACTTCATTAGCTTTTCCGGATGAAACCAACCTGCAGCTGCTCACACTGCAGTCAATGAGATGTCCTCACAGTCCTGGTGTCGACCACATTAACGGTTCATCTCTGATCCTGATTGAAATGTGATCCTTTTAATTATTTATTAGTATTTCCAGCAGGAATATTACTGTATTTTTTTTACAGTGTACAGGACTATTGAAGACCCGGACATAAGAGTGCAGAGTTTAATATCTCTGCTGCCGGCGTAATGGCCTATATCTCTGAGAGGAAAATAGCCCGATTCTTTTGACAGTAGTAATTCAGAATGCATGAGTGAGTTTTGAAAAGGCTGCAGAAGCCAAGAGGGCTCAGTGTGAAACCTCCAGGCCGACTCCAGTCAGAACATCACAGTTATCTTCCACCACAGGCCCAAAACTCATCTCTTTCACAAGTGCCTCACGTCCCTGTTGTCCCCTCTGAATCATATCCCCTCTCCCATATCTCCCTCCTCTACCGGCTATAATACGCTCTTATCTCCAACTTAACGAAATCCTTTCTACCTCTTCTCGTGGCTTTCATTGCTCTTATTTCTCGTTAAATAACTTCCTCTCTTACATGATAATTCTCAGGTCACCAGGATACCGTCGGGACACTGTGGTCACACCGACGTCACTTACAACCACCAAATATTTAATATTATTACAATGTATCTAATCAGTAATAATTATATTTATCATGTACATTATTGTCACTGAGGTATTTGACTGATAGCAACATAATAATAAAGATATTTACACTGTAAAAACCAATGCAATGAACTATAAATAGAGGTGAACTCTGCTATAATACAAATAATCTGAGTTTCAAAAGTTATAGAACTGTAATAAAAGTCATTATCTGTGAAATTACAGTATTAGTTATGTAGTTTTACATGGATTTGTTTGTTAACTGACAGATATCTTGTATAATTATAGAAGTTTTCACAACAAAAACGTTCATCGGTGTATGAGCATTGGTAAACTGTCCAAATACAGTTTTTACCAGTGTTACACAGCAATAATTACGTTTTTACTGCTTAATGTTGCTATTTAAACATATTTTTTTTAGGAAAAATTAACAGTATTTAACTAGCAATCTTAGCAGTTTAATCTATTATATAAACAGTACCATATTCTATATGCAAAAATATTACAGATTTGCTAAAATGTATTGAATCTCTTTTATGTGGAAAAAGGTAATATTATTGATTACTTTTACAGTTTACAGATTTTTCACATTATTTTACATTAGACAGAATATTTTTTTTTATAATTAATAATAATAATTTTTATTAATATTTCTATGTATTTTTCAAAAAACACAGAAAAAAATCTGTAAAACAAATGTACATTATTTTTGTACGGAGGAGTTTCACTACTTTTTAAACTTGTTCCTGTTGTTGGAGACAAATAAGCAAATCAGTGGCGGATGCGTTCAACTGTGTGCCACCTTCTTGAAAAGGTTATCTAACGATGCTGTCATAACACACATGAACAGTTAAACAGACAAACTGCCGTATATACATCCACAAAATGTCCAACTAATATCAACAGGTTACATTTATAATGAGGCCTGATTAGGAATCTGCATCTTATTAAATGTGGAATATTAGTGGACAGTTTGTGTGTCTTTAAATGTCGTTACAACCTTGAATGATGTTTGTGTGACGGTCCCCTGAGTGGCTCNNGGACCAATCGGCATAGCCGGAAGCACCTGGGCCCGGTGTTTCCCAGCTATAAAAGCCCCGCCTCTCTGGCTGACGGTGGCTCTCTTTCTATCTTATTATCATTTGTTTGTATTCGGAGTAGTTGTGTTTTAACATCCAACATTTTCTTTCATATACATCACACTCATGCATACACACACTTTCACTCATCAATTAAAGTTATTCAGTTTTAAGTCAACTATAATTGTAATTGATTTTGCAGCAGTCACAACAAACACTGATGACATGATAACTGTCACTGATTACTACAATTATCATCTGTCAACTGTGGAAAGAAACACATTTATCCCAGAAAGGACGACTTCTGTCTTAAAATATATTCTTCTGTTGATCGACACAAACACACAGTGACCTTCAGCTCCTGTAATAATAACTCAGTGTGTTTAATATCCTGTGAGGAAACGTTTAGTAAATACATTAATATAATATAATATGTGAATATATGAATATATGAAGTCAGAGTAAATTACTGCTGACATTCCCGGGCAGCTGGCACTAACCTGTGTCATCACCATGGAAACATGGTGACCCAAAGAGCCTGTTAAAGGTCCCGAGTGAAACACTGAAGAGGATTTATTGTCAGAAATATATTATTCATATATATGTTTTTATTAGTGTTTAATCAGCTGAAAATAGGATTAGTGTGTGTTTTATTATTGTGTGGTATCAACAGAGGGAGCGGGTCCTCTGCTGGCGGAGTCCGCCATGTTTCTACAGTAGCCCAGAAGGTATAAAGCAAACACTGTAAGTAGAACTGTTTGGGTTTCTTTGGTACAGTGAGACGAGGATGTAGGTCTCCTCCCGACTGCCTGGCTACGTGGGCTCGTCCTGTATTTGAACACCGTCCGACGCGCAGCATACAGCCTGATTCGATGTTGCTTTTCATTCGTGCGTCTCAGAACTGCTGCTGCTTGAGCTGCTCGACAGCATCTACAAGAGGGTTTCACAGGAACAAAGAGCCGACTCAGTGAAGCCTATTTTAGAATTAAATATTTCATAGAAACATACAGTAGGTGGGTGTTATAAGCCCGTTACATCCTAAACCATGTTTATTTAACGTCCTGCCAATGCAGTGGGACTCCCTGCAGCCCGTCTACCCATACAATATCTCATGTGTGCTACTGTACAGGCAGAGTTCAGCTGAAAACTACATTTACAGTGCTCAACATCGCAGTAATCACAGGACAGAAAGCTTCAGCACAAACACGACAAACACGATCACGGCTGCAGGAAAACACACGTGTGCCAGGGCGCGTTAAGGATCCGCAGCCTCGAATACGAAGGGTACGAAGGCTGTACATGTTCCACAATAAGATTACAAACAGCTTCACAACAACAGATATACATACTATACTATACAATATAAATATGGTATATAGTGATATAATATGAAACTAATGTCACCCATTTCTATTTTCAGGTTTTGATATAAATCTTTATTGACAAACGGTATATTGGTGATACAATTTCATGTAAATTTACAGGAATTTACAGGCTTCTGAGTTACAGTAATAATACAGTAAAAATGTTGTGTACAGTTAACAATAAACCACAATACATAACTATAACTACAGTAACAACTACAACTAAAGGCATTATTACAATATATTGTGATTTCACATCAGAAATACTGTATTTTTACAGTAATACAGTCTGTTACTGTAGAAACACGATACATTACTGTGATATGTATCTATGTGTATTAAATATGTTTTACAGTGTAGTGTATGTTTGTGTGGACGCAGATACAAACGCAGCGCAGTCTTTTATTCAAGAAAAGATCGCAAAAAAACAGCACAAATACAGTCAGAAATCAATACAAAATAAACAATAAGACACACATCCCCCATCGCACTCTCTGCCCCATTTCTCCCTGCCAGCGCTCGGATGAAATATTAACGAGGAGGACGGCACCCTAACCCACATACTGTATCCTGCACTGCCAATGGAGTTGCCTGCCACACACAGACACACACACACACACACACACACATAGGAATAATGCTGTCTGCAGTATAAAGTGTGGGATAGACTTCGACTCCGCCTCGCGTTGAAGCTTCATCCACTTACAAACGAAGACGTTTTCGCATCAGAGCGGCGGTTTATCTTTGGTGTAAAGTTTTCCTATCATCAGATAATCTGCCACGCTCTCAATACCTGCCGATCAATAATCAATTCACCTGCTGTATCTTCCAAAATCCAGCTCTCTCCCTCTCTCTCTCTCCCTGAACCAGTCACCGTCCAGCCTTTCAGATTATCACACATTTAAAGCTCCCTCCCTCTCGCTGGGGGACAATTATCATATTTAAAATATAACGAGGCTATATTGGCAACACATTTTCCAGGAAGTGGGGAACACTCATCGGAGGAGAGGAAGATGAGAGGAGAGCGGTGGAGGTGGTGGCAGTGGTGGTGGGGGCAAGCAAATAGGATTTGAAGCCTAGCAAAACAGGAAGGCTCTCCGGGAGAAGGGAGTTGTCACTTTTCATTAGACACAGCCGTGTGGACGGGCCCCGGCTTGCCTGACGCCTTCCCTGCATTCAGACTGAGAGATGAAGAGCCGTACAGCTGCAGAGATTCCCCCCCCCCCGTGCCCTCGGTGTGTGTTTGAATCCGTAACGTCCGTAATGTAACGTCTGACCTCTGTCCTCTGTGAGTCTCCACGTTCTCAACAACTACTAAATACTGGGAGAATCCTTTAAAGAGTCTAGAGCTGGAGGTACAGACTGGCAGAGATATATTATTATATATGTGTAGTTTTAGTGGCTTTTTCAGTCCTTCCAGGAGTTTGCTGCTTTTTGTGGACGGATTATTGGCCCCTAAAATGTCTGATGATTTCACAGCAACGTGAAATCTGTGGGAGAAAGATGAAAATTGCTAAATGAGTTGCAGTTTCTTTGTATAATTCATTAAAGTTGAATTTGTGTAAACTGTTGCGATCACATCTTCCTGGAGGGACCAGAAAGACACGGGGCCACAGGTTGGACCACAAAACTGGGTGATTATTACTAACACATCAATCTTCTATCACACATGGAGCTCAGCAACAGGAATCCATTCACCGTTCAACCAACTCGAGACAGGTTAGGCGCCGTCTGCTAACGTTTCTCTCTACCAGGACGCCCGATATCTTAAATCTAAGACGCACTGCGATATGAATGTGGAGGAACATAATCAGGAGTTTGCCTTTTGCCCACTAACGTTAACTGGCCTCGGCTGGACAATAAAGTTGCATCGTTACGCTACATCGTCGTTCTCTTGCATTGAATTGTGGGCGAACGTTAGGACAGTGTGGTGAGTAATGTGAAGTAATTTGTACAAAGTGAAGCTTTTCCCTAATGGCCACACTTGAAGGTCGGGCTGTCACAGAAAGCGGGAGAGACGTTTAAAGGTCGGGATAACACACACTTTCTCCTGGAGGTTATTCATAGTGATGGATTCTGGGACAGTTTGGGATGAATTAGGCCACTACGGTGGAAACCCCCCAGTCTGACACAGTGACAGCAGTGGTATCCATCACGTGATGCACAAAAAGACTTTTCCCATATATTCATCATGACCCCCATCAGAATTTGATCAGATAGCAGTTGGATTTTAAACCCCACCAGGTGAGCGGAGGGTTCAACCGGGCGCTGTGCTCTATAATGTGGAGATTCAGGTGATTTCATGCAGACAGATGGAAGGTTTTTGGCTTCTTGCAGCTTCGAGCAGCTTCTATCAGAAACATCCAGCGCTGTTTCCAGCTCTCTCGTCATGCTATCGTGCTGTGTTTTGTAACAATGAAAGATTATTCATTTGTTACAGCTCTCATTTGTGCCTCTGACAGACTTCCTCTCCATGGCAACAGCAGCTGGAACGAATCATTTAAACTGATTGCCATAACGTATACAATTATATCCTATTATAGTGTATTCTAGTCTGGCCCTCTGTGTATTTCTGGCAGGTCATAGTAGTGTCGTACCTTCTTCCTCTGCAGTTCGCACACTTTCTCTGTCAGACTCGATATCACTTCTTCCTCCTCTCTACTGCCCTCCCTCCCTCTCTCCCGGCTCTCCTGTCTCCCTCCGTGGCGTTGGTTTACTCCTACTTCTCCTCTCATCGATGCTTCTGTCATGTACCGTCATGAATATTGAAACAGCGGCCCCCTCGGTGAAGCCTGGCCTGTCTGAAGATGTTAGGAGCAACGAATACCTCCCCAGCAGCTAGTCTTCGCTCGGCGCTCAGATGTTTGAGTTCTGTCTGGATGAGCGGGAACGGCGTGGAAGTCCATTACGTTGGGTACAGTTGGAGTTCACCGACAGTCCGCTGACCTCGCTGTCGTATCCTGTGATGTCTGTGAGCATCAGTGAGGAGTCAGCAGTTTGTGCCTGTGTTTGCTACTAAAATGCTAATGCTGAGTTTGTATCAGAGCTTTTATTCATTTTTAACTTTAATTTAATTTTCATTTGTGCTTCAGCTAACCGTTAGCATGCTAACAGTGATGGGAAGGCGCCATAGACAAACCAGTGTTCACTCCAGATGTGTGATACAATCTGTTTATATATTGGAGGTTTTAGGTAATAACGAATGCAACAGAACATCATAAATGTCTGTGAAAAAACTGAAAACGAATATAATATTATAATTATTATTTTATTTACAGTAAAAACAAGGACATTTTTGTGTTTTACAGTGTTTTTACAGGTATTTGTCGGGACTCTGGACAAACTGGGACATCCGGTCACTGTAGGGCTCTCGTCTCTTTGTCTCTTCAGTCGTGGCGGCTCTCGCTCTGAATGCTAACTACCCAGGTCCTCCTCTATTTTTAGCTATGCTAGCGGCACGGCTCTGTTGATGCAAACGTAGGTCTGTCTAGTCCTGACTCAAATATGTCAACACCTATTGGATGTATTGGAGTGAAACGTGGTGCACACATTCATGGTTCCCAGAGGTTTAAGTCTGTTGACTTTGGTGATTCTCTGATTTTCCCTCTAGCGCCACCATGAGGTTGACAGATACAGTCTCACATGTCAGCATGACTGTAGACTTGATAAAATATACTTTTTAAATAAAGATTTACTGGCTTTTACAGAAGTTAATGTTTCTTTATTTGGACTTTACCTTTGTGTTATCAATATAAAGCAGTGAAATTGACAATAAAGTTTTCCCGGAGCTCGCATCTGCATCTTTCCTCTCCCCCTCCCTCCCTCCTCGTCACAGCCAACCAATCACTGCTGGCATTAATGAGCCCTCTTCTTCTTCACTCATCTGTGTTGCTCATCTGGCAGGCTCCCACCATCACTTCAGCTCCACCTTCCATTGGATGACTCAAGGCCCCCCCGCGGTGGGCTGGCTCAGACGCCCTCCTGCTGAGCGTGCGCTCCACCAGGATCTGCTCCAGCCTTGGACCACACGAGCTGAGACTGGCCTCGTGCCAGAGCGCTCAATGTAACAATTCTCTGTTAACTTGTCTTATTAATGGGTGGTGGACTGCCTTCCTATAGATCTATGGAACACTTTCAGTTCGTATACAAACATTTTCACCTGTCGATGGCGTCATATCC